>NC_069503.1:1031662931-1032000431 GCF_027579735.1 Bombina bombina | reverse complement strand
TACTGGTTTGCAAGAAAGATATTGTCAAATTGCAGGGAAAAAGAGAACTGTGAATGGATAGCTTTCCCTAACTAGCTGAGGTCATATTTTCTAATGCTGGCAGGTAGTCTGTTGAATATGGCTGCCTAAACCGAGATTGACATCAGGGGGACTATGTTTTAAAATCCCTCACATCCATACACAAGTGTGGTGTCTCACTAATCCTACATTTCTTACACCTGTTTGGTCCATTATATCACCCATACTATGTCTCAATCGGCTAAACGGAGACCAAAGATCTCTCAACCGCCAAAAAAGACAGTCGCAGACAACTTTAAAGATCAACCCGTTGGCAAAAATCAACTATATAGGGATTCTACTTCTGCATTGGAAGGGAGCTACTCTTAAAGCAGCATGGATTCTCAGTCTCCTATGTCGGGTGCTTTATCTGCAAATATTGTAGATGTGCTAACCAGATGTATGAACCTTCTTCAAGACATGCTAACTAAGGAAATTAAAGGCTCCACGCCAGAGCTTCGCAGGGAAATTGCAGCTTTAGGAGAATGCACTGACGCCTTAGAGCGTAAACAAGAGGACTTGGCTGTAGATCATACCCATTTACAATCGTACTTCCAGAATCTGGCAATCCAAATCTCAGACTTAGAGTGAAAGATGGCTGACATGGAAGACAGGTCCAGAAGAAATAATTTAAGGTTTTGTGGGATACCGGAGGAGATTGGCTCTCAGGAGCTGGAATCTTTTGTCTTGGAATTCTGTACTACCGTATTGTCTTCTTTAGATCCACCGGGCCTAATATTGGAAAGAGTACACCGAGTTGCATGCCCTAGGTCTGTCTCCCAAGATAAACCGAGAGATATCCTCACTAGAGTCCAATTCTTCACCCATAAAGAAAGGAAACTGAGGGAACTTGTTAATAAGCCTCAACTTCCAGCTAAAATCTTTCAAATGTCGGTCTTCCCTAACATTTCCAGCTACACCTTACAAAGAAGAAGAACCTTTCGACACATCACTCAAATTTTGAGAACAGAGAACATCCGATATAGATGGGGCTACCCGACCAAACTGATAGTTTCTAGAAATGGAGAGACACATACAATTATGGTTCCGCATGAGGGACTCAGCCTGCTTAAGGAGTGGGTTCTTACCTCCTCTGGGTCCCATCCAGTGGCTGATCCTCCAACTACCAATTTCTGGTCTGTGGCCCCAGAGTGGACCCCATTGCCACAATGATCCACCACATGAGCTTGGACAGTTCTATATTATTTGGTTTAGTATGCTATATTTGTTCTTACTCCTTAGCCTTATATCTGTATAGTATTTTTTATTCATACAACTGAAATGTCTCCAGATTTTAAGGAAAAGAGAGGAGTGTGGGTGCCCATGACTCCTGACCTGAGGTGGCAGACTTAATTGGGCTGTTTGGTCCGTATTCATTACTTATTCTTCCCTCAGTGGTCGGGACTCGTGATTGCCTAATACTCTTTTAATCACCTACGGTTGATTGAGATGAACCAAGTCTACTTAAGTTGAATGTTTAGTAGAGCTTAAATATACATCTAAGAGATTAGTAATATAACATGCTACATATCAGGAACACTAGACTCCCGGTTTTCTCATTTGAGGGATGCAAATATTACTCTATTGTTCAAATTCTCCCATAGATAGTTGATCCTCTCACACAGGTTTACGATATCTGTGATTGAAAGTTTACGTAATCGAATTATGTTTGCAATTCCTGTCTAATAGGATGGGGTCTCTACTTAAAGAAAATCTTGTTTATGTTCACTCTAAAATTTCAATTGTACTCATGGTATCGCCTATTGAATTTTCTGTTTAGTAACTGTTAGACCTTTTTGATTCCATATGTTATTAATGAAACTGTTGTCAGTTTATTCTGCGTATTCCACAATAAAAAAAAAAATAAATAAAAAAAAAAATGTATATTTGTATGTTTCTCAGCTGTATCATAGCCAGAGCCTCACCAGCCTCTGACCTCACTGCACGTCACTGTCATAGCCCTTTTGTTATCGTTATGAGACTGGGTTATCTCCGCTTTGTTATCAATATTAGCCATATTAGAGTCAAGTATAACATCTTTAGCACCAACCCTACAAATATTACCCATATGATCATATCTTTATAATCGGTAATCTATGTTACTTGTTGTCATGTCAGGGTTGCTTATACCTCACAAACATTTCCCAAAGATTTTACCCACTCATACCTTATTGCCTGTCCCTGTGAACATAGCGGACGCTAGTACCAGTAATGGCCTCGTTGTGCTCCTCGCTCCCGGCGTGTAGATTGTCACTCTGACGTCATCGGCTGACAGGAGATACCGCCTCTTGTGTTTCCTAACGCCGCGATGGAATCTGCGTCTCAGTCCTCCGTCAAAAAACCGGCCGATGATTCCAAGCTGCTATTGACATCCTCCTGCACTGATGTCTGCTTGTTCCGTCTTCCATGATCTCGTGTGGCATGGTTTCCTTTCTTGGCAAAACCTGTACTCTGGCGCCATCTATAGACTGTTCCATTGCTGTAATCCTGCTCATCTCTGATGAATTTCATCCGTTTTCTGCTCTCCAGGTGCTTTCTATATTCACTCACAGATTTCTCCACCTCCATCCCAGCTTTCTTATATTCATCTAGAGGTAAACTTTTAACCATTTGCTCTTTTTGTTGGTTAATCTGTGCTTTGTATACATCAATTTCCTTCTGTGCAAATTCAACAGTCCATGTTATTAAATCAAAGGAACATTTTTAAGAATATTCCCAAACTTGTCAGTATATTCTTTGTGGTCAGCAAAAAGAGTTTGGCATGTTGAAATTCTCAAACCTCTGGGAATATGTTGTACTTTATGGTACTCAGATAAAGGTATGGCATGTAATTCCAACACCATTTTCTTCTTAATCTCTTTTTCAAAGATTCTACTGGTAACTTCAGAGGGAGAAATTTGTAAAAAGTTTCTATTTCCCATAACATTAGAGTTGATATGTTGTGCAGTTTCCTCATCATAAAAAACATCTTTGGGCCCACTGATACATCTGTGGTAACATTTTTCATACCTTCAGCCATGGTAGGGTGCAAGTACTTCCAATGGCAGCACAATATATTCACCAGGGAGTTGGGAAAACAGCACACCTTTGTTTGTCTTTTGCTTCTTCAATGGGGCACGGAATAAAGGACTTGCCAAGTCCCAAATAATCCAAGAACACAGTATATTCCAGCCACCAAAATTCTTTAAAAGAACCTTTATTTTAACATAGGATACAACGTTTCAAGCCTGAACAGGCTCTTAGTCATGTATAATTAGACATACACAGGTAAATGCCTTTATATACCCTCACCTGTTATTCATCATCCTGTGATAAATTACACAACAGTGCTGTCTTATGGATACAAAAATTCAATGTATCACAAAATTATCACAGGAAGTGAATAAATGTGTATACAGTAACACATAGCACAGCCACCTATATGAATTTGGTACAAAAAGAGATAGACAAGCTTTTTAAGAGAGAGAGAAAAAGGAAATTGGTACAGAGGAACAAAAAAGATAAACTTGCTATCGAAGAAAAAATAAAGAGATCATCATTAAAGAGGCTGATAAGGGTGAAGCTATTGTTGTCTTAGACAAACCTGATTACATGGCAGAAATCAATAGACAGCTAGCTGATAATCAAGTATACCAGGTACTAAGTAGAGATTCAACTGCTCAGATAAATAAGGAAATTAGTAACATCTTAGAATTTGCTGTTAAAAGAGAAATAATTACTGAAGCATTTAAAGAAGCCTTATATGTCCAATAAAACCAGAAATATATGTTTTACCAAAAATCCACAAAGCAAAAGAAAAACCTCCTGGTAGGCCCATTGTGTCAGGAATGGGCTCTATTTTTTCTTCTATCGCTATTTTTCTGGATAAAGTGTTGCAACCGTTTGTCAAAAGAGCAACATCACATGTCAGAGATACCAATGATTTTTTGTCTAAGGTGAAAGATCTTGGATATGTTGGAGAAAAATGTATTCTATATACTTTAGATGTCTCCAGCTTATACACCTCTATAAAACATACCAGTGGGATTTCAGCTGTAGAAAATGTTCTGAGATCAACCAGTGATTATACTGAAATAGAAATTGGTTTTCTAATTGAATTGCTTTCTATTATATTGTATCATAATTATTTTTTGCTTGGTGATACATATTATTTACAAAGACAGGGAACAGCAATGGGCTCCAACGTCGCCCCCACATACGCCAACATTTTCAAGAATAGTTTTGAGGAATACTATGTATATCCTCATCCTTTGTTCCAACGTTATGGCGCCTCCTGGTGGAGGTATATTGATGATGTGTTTGGCGTGTGGGGGGGCGACGTTGGTAGCCTCTTGTCTTTTGTACAATATTTAAATAATTCGGTTACAGGGCTTAAGTTCACGCTAAATATGAATGAAATGGGCATTGAATACTTTGATACATTTGTATATAATAAAGGAGGTTTCTTGAACACAGATCTTTATATTAAAAGTACTGATAGAAACAATCTGCTAAAATATGGCAGTTACCATCCTGAAAGTATATTTAAGGCTATTCCCAGAAGCCAATTTACCAGAGTTAAACGTATTGTATCAGATAAAGATCAATGTGAATATAGACTAGAACAGATGGCCAATAAATTAATAAATAGAAATTATCCACCCACATTAATTGTGAAACAATTAGATGCAATCACTAAGGAAGTGTATTGATGTGGAAAATAAAAATAAAAAACATGAATCAAATCGTATTATTTTTGTTACCCAATTTAATAGGTTGAGCAATACAATCACTGGTATCTTAAAGAAACACTGGCATATTTTGAGAGACTGCAATCCAGAATTCATTGAATTTAAAGAGAATCCAATGGTAGCTTACAAGAAAAATAGAAGTATCAGGGATATGTTGGTGCATTCAGACATTGGCAGCCACAAACAAGAGAGCCAAAGGACTATTGGCCCTAAGAGATATGGTTGCTACCCATGTCTGAATTGCAGCAATTGTAGTTCCATGATAAACGGAGAGAATTTCTATCATCCCATCAGTGGGAAAAAATGTAATATTAATAAATATTTAACCTGCAGGGCAACACACTGTGTTTATCTTATCAAATGCCCATGTGGCCAAATTTACATTGGCGAGACCTGTAGAGAGGTAAGGGAGAGAATAACTGAACACAAGTCTAACATAAGATACAAGAATAAAGAAGCTCCAGTTTCCTCTCACTTCCTCTCTATGGGTCACAACATCAGCCAACTTACGTTTCAAATTTTAGAACAAGTAGATAGGCCCAGAAGAGGTGGAGATAGGGAGCGACTATTAAAAACCAGGGAAATATTTTGGATATATAAATTGGAATCAATAAGGCCAAAAGAGATGAATAAGGATTTTGATTGGAGTCTTTTTTTCTAAAAAGAATTTGTTCATATAAAGGGAATTATTTTATATTTTAAAAAGAACATGTAAAACAATATAGAGTTGATCAAAATGTTTTGTGTAAGAGTTGTGCATAATACCTCTTTTTAATATATGTACATGGGTTATATATGTGTTTTTGTTAAAAAAAAATATTCTGTATACACATTTATTCACTTCCTGTGATATTTCTGTGATGCATTGAATTTTTGTATCCATAAGATGGCACTGTTGTGTAATTTATCACAGTATGATGAGTAACAGGTGAGGGTATATAAAGGCATTTACCTGTGTATGTCTAATTATATATAACTAAGAGCCTGTTCAGGCTTGAAACGTTGTATGTTTGCTGAGGACCCTATGTTAAAATAAAGGTTCTTTAAAGAATTTTGGTGGCTGGAATATACTGTGTTTTTGGTTTATTTGGGACTTGGCAAGTCCTTTATTCCGTGCCCCATTGAAGAAGAAAAAGACAAACAAAGGTGTGCTGTTTTCCCAACTCCCTGGTGAATATATTGTTGCGGAAACAACAACAGTCTGCAGGAGAGAAATATTGCTGAATGAAAAGATGGAACTTGAACCGAGATATTATACAGACCAGGAAACACTGCAATACACTGAAAACTGATAACAGATAAGAGAGTATCCAGTACCTAAGAGAATATTCTAAGAGCTGAAGCCAAAACAAATGGAAGAGCAACAAACTGAAAATGCTCATCAAAAAGAGCAAATCTAAGAAACCGATAATTTTTCTAGAAGTAAGAACATAAAAGGTAGGCATCTTTTGGGCGGGCGGAGCGAGCAGCCGACCATGATGGCCGCACTTTGTTGAGGCTCTGTGAACGGGCCGGGTGTTTTCACTCAAAAAATTATAAAGACCGCACTTATGGGATACTTTTAGCAATCTTCAGCTATACTAAGCACCCCAGCAGACATATTTGATATTTAGAGGCTCATCTCTTAACCTAATACAAGACCGGGACAACCTGATGGGCTTGCGGCCCTCACCGCATCAAACGTTGCAGAGCTCACAATCCTGGAGCTCTCAACTCTGAATACAGCAAGAGCCGGAGCTCTACATGCAGGAGATAAAGATTGCGCTTACATTCAGAGCACCCAGAGATACCAACCCCGCCGACTGTACAACTCACCGCGATCAGGTCAAGCTCAGGAAATATCCGGTAAGATGCAAACGTTATGCACAACGCCCTAGGCCCAATCTTACTCCAAGCAATATTGTTTAATATGCCACATGCATACATACCGTCGCAGTCAAACAGAAATTCATCCTAACAACGCACTTCTGAATTAAATATCCATTTATGTTGATCTATGGATGTGCTGTTTTTAAATCTCATTAAGTTGATAGACTATTCAAAGGCAGAGATTACTTTTAACAAACAACCCCGTTATCTGTATGATACATGAAAAAAGAAAAGAGCTATGTCAAGGTAAAAAAGCATAAAAGATGACGCTCTTTTATTGCACATAAAGGATTTTTCCTTATTTGTTCAAAACATATTGAGCACCACTACAACTGTTTTCCTGAGTACAGACCTACTAATAGAGCTTGTTCAGACACTAACTCAGCTCTATCTGTGATGCCTCTCTTCTGTAAGCTGATGTGACACGGGGAAATAATTTTTATTCTTTTGAATGCTTGCTAGACTTTGAACTTGTTTTTATCCACCTTGGTGGTGCAGCCTGAGCCTGTTCTGCACTGACTCTCTAACCCTGGGCCTCAGTTACATAAACAAAAGCACAGCACCTCTAAGGCTGGTTATACACACCCCTCTAAAGGGGCTACACAGCGGGCCATTTCTTTCTGTCTGCCATTTGATCCCAAGGTTACTATACCACATAAAACACTCCTCAGACACAAACCCCTGCTCCCTTTCCCGCCATACCGGGTTGTGGCGGGTCATATCCTGCTTTCCATTTACCGTTATCACCCTGTGAGGGTAAACTCCCCTGGGGGTATTGTGTACTGAGATATCGGAGGATAACTATAGAAACCTACTATCAACTCCAGGCACTATGTCACAAAGAAAGAATACTCGCCAAGATAAACCACAAAAATCATCACAAGCTAACCAAAGCGCAGTACGCGCTTTTTTCAAACAAACGGATCATTCATCAGCAACTAAACTAACAGAGCCCCTGATGGCCACTATTGAAGAGGACCAAGACAGCAGCTCTTCTATAACTAACGAAGCTACAGCTACGACTATGACCCAAGATGAAGACACACCAATAACCTACAAAGCCATAGCAGCCTTAATTGAACAAGTCAAAACATGCATCAAGGACGAATGCGCTGACTTGAAAAAAGAGATTAACGACCTTAGTCATAGAGTGGACACCCTAGAAGAACATGAGTATGCTGTGGCACAAAAATTGGCGAATCTCTCGACTAACCAGACACAGCACACCCAACACATCACAGAACTGGAAGACAAAATTGACGATCTGGAAAATCGCACCAGAAGGGGGAATCTCTGATTCAGGGGAATCCCAGAAACAGTATTAAACAATGACATCCGTGAATATCTCCAGGCCCTATTTAATGACATACTAGGGGATAATCTCCCGGAGAACGTAGAGATCCCTTTAGACAGAGCCCACCGGGCATTGCGCCCAAAACCGTCTGAAGACTCCCCTCCAAGAGACTTTGTAGTACACTTCCAGAACTACAGCCAAAAGGAGGAAATATACAACACTGCCAGGAAAAAACAAGTTATACACTTTCAGGACCACAAAATCCAAATCTACCAGGACTTATCTCTTAGGACGCTACAGAAAAGACGTGAATTCCAACCCTTAACATCTCATCTTCGTACACTCCACATTCCTTATAGATGGGGCTTTCCTACTTCTGTTATTGTCATGAAGAATGGGAAAAAGACAGAGTGCTCCTCACCATCTGACATCAACAGATTTTGCAACATCTTAAATATCTCCATTCCAGCTGAATCCAATCCTCACTCTCCCCAAAAGCAACAAAGTGGATTCCTTAACCCTATGCCTCAACGAAGACCAGGCCCAGATACCATTTCTAGGCAGAACAAAAGAAGACAAATCTCCCATGCTAACATGGACATCATGGACACAGACTCTTTCAGATGAGTAATCATGTTATTCTAACATCCTTTGTTTTCTCTCTCTTTACTTGCTTAATAATACAGTTCTTGAACTTTTAAGCTGAGCTCACCAGTATCCTTTTTATAATGGTTTCCGGTTATATAAATATAGATAACCAAATGGTTTTTTTCTTATGGTTTTAGTACTTGTCATTGTTTTTCTGTTGAGATGTTCTCCACACTTTGTCTAATGTATTGGGACTATTGGTGCTAAAGCTCAGACTGTCCATTCCCCCTTCCGAACAAACAAGGGGAACAGAGAAAATAACTGACTTGAACCCTATGGAACCTACCTCTCTTACAAGTTATGAGAACATTATATTTCTATTATACTGAGTTCTGCTATGTTATGCATAGAGTTTAATTTACTGTTTATGTTCATTGTTGACTAACTATATATCCAATCATACAGGTTATAGGTCGAAAAATACATGCACTACTTTACTGTAATTGTAATTATAAATCTCAGGAAAAGTATAGCGCCACTTTCACTATAGATGAGTTCATAATTATTCTCCCCATCCTAGATTTGAGATTCCTTACGATTCCCAAATAGAACCTGAATTCCCGACCCACATAGGGGGACATACTACCACACTATAAAACTGTTTGTCCCAATATAGTTAAAAATTGTATCAATGCCATGCAACACCATGCTGTATTACATAGTGTACTTCTGAAACCTTGGCATTCTCTCAATAACTTGAGAAATATGTGCTAGCTTAACTGATCATAGCCTCACACCTAGCAGCTAGGTAAGGAACTAACACGATACCTCCTTTCCCTATACCCTCGCCATAGCACATAATACCCTAAAATAGATGGTATCTCACAAACCAGACAAATTACACGAGACACATACTCCTTACTGCTAAACTAACATTATACCAAAATAAATAACCTATACATCACCCTCTATAATACTGACACCCGGCCTGTAACAATAGCTCCCAAGTTAGAAGTTAGAAATTAAAATTCTACCATATACTTACATCTAAGTTAAAAATTTAAATTTTATCCTAATAATATTTGCATTATTGTTGATATAATTATTGTTATCCGCTCTAATATTGTTTGCTAGAGTCATAACCCTCTTTCTCTCCCATCTCATCCTGAATGTCCCCACCCGACTACCACTACTAGCTCCTTCTGACAATATTTACAGGAATCCCTAAAAAACCCTTTCCAATATCCCTTCTGGTTTCTATATAAATATTGATCCAAAAACCCTAAGCACTTGACACCATGACGGCACCCTCCTCACATCACAGGGGAGAGACTTTACACATTGCCACACAAAATGTTAAAGGCTTCCTCTCAGCGGAAAAACGCTCTATCGCATTTCACGATTTTCATAAGCGGAAAATTTACATCGTTATGACCCAAGAAACACATTTTAAGAAAAATCACGAACCAATTCTATCTAAGAGATATTTTGACCAACACTTCTTAAGCTCGGGTACACATAAAAAAAACGGAGTTAGCATTTCATTTAGACGCGGCTTTCCCTTTGAATTAATACAAAAATACTCTGATAGTGAAGGCAGAATCCTAATCCTGGTTGGATTGTGCTATGGCGCTCCAATTACTTTGATAAATATCTATACCCCAAATAGACCCACCCCCACCTTCTTTAAACATCTAACTAACGCTATACTGGATATAGCTAAGGGTCCGATTATTGCTGGTGGAGATCTCAACTTCCCTATGAATCCACTACTGGACACATCTAGCGGGAAATCCTATCTACGTAACAACACCCTTAAGTCTAACTGCATGGCCTTACGAGCTATTAATCTATTTGATACATGGAGAATGGTGCACACTGATAAGAAAGATTACACCTTCTTCTCGCATCCACAACACACATACTCTAGATTGGATTACATTCTTTGTGACCAAACTCTTCTCTCTACTCTGGTACACTCGAAAATCACCCACACTTCTTGGTCTGATCATAGTATGGTTTCTACTAAATTCAAGTGGGCTAGTAAACCTCGCACTACAACTGGAGACTCAATGACCACCTCCTAACTGACCAAACAATAGTTGACGACCTTAAAAAATCCACAGAAGAATTCTTTACCTTAAACAGACCTGAGGACACGTCGTCCACGAATAATTGGGAGGCCTATAAATGTTACATAAGGGGGGCCATAATAAAGCATAATGCCACACAACGCAAAATACATACCGCTCAATTCATGACCCTGACTAATGATCTAACAATCTGCGAAGCTGCACTTAAAGCAGACCCATCTTCCACTCCCAAAATCGCCAATCTGACTGAAGCAAGGGAAGCCCTTAATAGATTTCTTGTACAAAAAGCCCACATGAGAGCACTGACCACTAAATCTAAATTTTTTGTAGAAAGCAACAAAGCGGGCCATCTACTTGCCAGATCCCTTAAAAAACAAAGACTCTCCAATTTCATTAGAATTCGGCAACCCTCTGGTGAGACCACCCACACCAACGAAGAAATTGTTAACTCATTTGTATCTTACTATAGGAAATTATATAATATAGTAGACACCTCACCACAGAATCAGAAGAGAAATTTAGATTCGTACTTAGCCACTGTTGATACACCATCTATTACAGAGGAAAATAAACAATTTTTAGACTCACCCATTACCCCTCAAGACATCAACTTAGTTATAAAATCTTTACCGAATGGCAAATCCCCGGGCCCAGACGGTCTCACGATGAAATTTTATCAACTTCTACAACAACAAATAAACCCCCATCTTCTATCACTCTACA
Organism: Bombina bombina; assembly: GCF_027579735.1. NCBI lineage: Eukaryota > Metazoa > Chordata > Amphibia > Anura > Bombinatoridae > Bombina > Bombina bombina. The sequence goes on along the minus strand of NC_069503.1, from coordinate 1,031,989,077 downwards.
CTGACATAGACCGAGGCATTGACCTCTCTAGCTCCCTTCTAGAAGCAGTGATCACAGTTATCCTAAAACCAGGCAAATCTACAAACTCGGTCAGTAATTATACACCAATTTCGCTTATAAATATTGATATGAAAATATATGCTAAAATATTAGCCAACCGTATGAATTTGATATTGCCTAATATCATCCACCCTGACCAGGTGGGCTTCATTAAAGGAAGGGAAGCTAGAGATAATACAACCAGACTGATCCACTCACTGCAACGTGCACAACATGACCTCTCACCCCTTACCCTACTCTCTACAGATGCAGAGAAAGCATTCGACAGGGTGGACTGGCAATTTATGTGGTCCACTCTGTCAAAATTTGGCTTCTCTGAGCTATTCATCAATAGAATAAAGGCCCTCTACCACAATCCGAGCGCTAAGGTTAAAGTAAATAATATCTCTCATCCCTTCCTCATTTCCAACGGGACTCGTCAGGGTTGCCCACTCTCACCCCTATTATTTGCTCTCACAGTAGAAATATTAGCATTGCAAATTAGAAATTGTCAACAGATCCAAGGCGTAACCCAAAAATGGGGACGTAACCCAAAAATGCCTCTTGTTTGCGGACGACGTGATCTTCACCTTGAGGTCCCCGACCACTTCCCTACCTGCCCTAATACAAATATTAGAAAGTTATAAACAAGTTTCCAACTTCTCCATTAACATGGAGAAATCAGGGATAATGCTGATTAACTCAACTCCCCAAGAAATCCTCAGTATATCTCAAAGTACAAAATTTGTATTAACCAATATACTCAAGTACTTAGGCTTAACGATCCCCAAAGATATGCTTAAACTATTTCCCGATAACTTCACCAACCTCCAAAACAACATCAAAACTTCACTGGAGAACTGGCATAGGCAAGGACATTTATCCTGGCTTGGACGGATAAACACAGTGAAAATGATGATACTCCCTAAGTACCTATATCTCTTTCAAACCCTACCCATGGCCATACCAAAACCTTTCCTTCGTACGCAACAAAAAATGATCAATTCTTTTATTTGGTCGTACAAACGTCCTAGAGTAGCCCAACACACTATGTACCTGAATAAGGAAGATGGGGGTCTAGGTGTCCCTAATCTAATCAATTATTACAAAGCCGCGCATTTGGCTAGAGTCGTGGCATGGAATCATGCCAATCCTTCAAAGATTTGGATTCAAATGGAGAGTCATTTATCACAGGTTAACCACATGAGAGATTTGCCATGGATCCCTAGGGACTCTAGACCGCACATCATACAACATAATGATTATATTAAAACTAACCTAGCTATATGGGACGATGTGCTAGCCCACTCAAAAGGAGTCTCCATAACAATATCTCCTTTAACCCCTTTACTCTGGTACCACCTATTCCTCAAACATAGCCTCTTCACCCATAACCCTGTTAACAAACTCCTTACGGCCTTACCAATATACTTAGTGACCACCCCCTCGGGTGTTAAAGACAGACTTACGCTTAATGAAGAACTGGGACCACCTTTTCACTGTTGGTACTCTTACTTACAAATCAGACATGCAATTAATCACAGCCCACATAAAGAAACGATACTGAGACCCTTAACTGCTTTCGAACAGCTTTGTACCAACCCAAAGATAGAAAAAGCACACCTATCCATGATATACAAAATCCTCAGAGGATTTTTCCCTGAGAAACGACCAACGACCTAGACACTGAGACTTGGAGACGATGCTTCCGTCACACACACTCCTCTTCCATTTCCTTGACTATATCCGAACTGAACTTTAAAATATTAGCCCGGTGGTATTTAACACCGCAACGCCTGAGGGTTATATACCCTACCGCCTCCTCCAGCTGTTGGAGGAGATGTGGAGAAGAGGGCACCCTCATCTATATTTGGTGGTCTTGCCCACACCTAAATAACTTTTGGAACCAAGTAGAGAGGCACATATCTAATCTCCTGAGTGTAAATATTACACTATCTCCGCAAATCATTTTTCTTAGTCACATCCCTAAGCTCTCCTGCGCCTATCGCAGAAAACTACTTCTTTTAATGTTATCGTGTGCTAAGAGGTTAATTCCCCGACTGTGGAAAACACAAGAGATACCTACGGTTGCCCAATGGAAATCTGAAGTAAGCCACATTCTCACGCTAGAAAAGATGCATTACTGTTATCTAGGTAAAAACGACATGATTTCGAACATTCAATTTATATGGGAGCAGGGATCCCATGACTTTACTTAGTACGCCTATCTCACAACTTTCATATTGATTTAAGAATCATATATTAACCTACACTTGGGGCCTATGGGACATAATCACAGCCTTCCAGCACCACTGATATACCAAACCAGATGGGATAATACTTTCTCTTTTTAACCCGTATACCCCATGCTCTACCCCATTCCCTTAACTTAATTTATTTTGTCTTTTTTTTTTCTATTTCTTCTTTCCCGCATCTTTTCTTGACTATCTCCATCTAAGTATGTCTTGTTATGACTTGCCACTACTCTTAACTAATTTTGAAAAAATCTTAAGAAAACTAGGTCATTGATTATTGAAGATCGCTATGATAGCGCAATGTTACATTAATGTTGATAAGAGAATTGTACCTATATTGCCTGTTTATCAATGTACCTATTTTCAATAAAAATCATTTAAACAAAAAAAAAAGGTAGGCATCTTTTAAAATCTATTAATGAAATAAACTTACCTTACAGAAATGTTCCTTCCTACTTATGGAACAATGAATAGGTTGGAGACCCCATCTACATGAGCATATAGAAATCATAGGATCATAGAGACAGAAAAAACCTCCCTTGGGAGGCCTTGATCTAAAACCTATTTGATATCCTTGAAACTATAATGAGAATACAAGGAACCTGAACAGACTAAAACCAAGCTTCCTGAAAAAGGAGTAACATACCTCCTTCCAAAATCAACCTAAATGCAAACTTGGATGGAGATAAAATCTTAAACTGCTTAGGCCTGTTCAAATTCAACTAATGGGCACTGATCCTGTCAGCATACCCAGAGCAAATAAATTGGTCTGGTATCTAGCTTTGCAGCTTTGCAAACAGAGGATATAGTGCTCAAATCCAGTGAAAGACACTAAAACGTTTAGCCAATACCCTTCTATTATATCCAGAAGGAACAAGGGGAACTCTGATACTAGGCAGAAAAAAGATTTCTAAGTCATGTTCTGATGAAAGGGACAAAACACATTTTAAAATATACCCTTGGACTACTAGTCCTGAGGAAAAAAAATCTCCTTAACCCAGACATAAAAATAATGCAAATCCAAACTAGTATCAAATAATTTATTTGTCTGCAAAGAAAGAGATAAAAGTCTGGAATTAGAAATCATATCAGTAGACAAGAGTCTAATTATAATGCACTTTTAGAAAGAACAGCTAAAGACATACTCTAGCATTAATGACAACACAAGAAAGCTTTTGCACATCTTAACAACATAAGAGGTTTAAATAATCTCACTGGCAGAATCAAAAGAAAACTGCCCAGAAAGACAAAGATCAAGCAACAGCCACATCAAAAATAAATATCACTGGATTGAAATTTTAACTTGCTTGCAAATAATCCCTCACTACAGGGACTATAAAAACCCAATAATAGGAGCCTTGAAAAGAAATAAAATGAATACCTAACTTAGTCCAATTTCTGGATATGATTTCAGAAACAGCAAAAGTGACAAGAAACACACCAAGGGATTAAATGGTATAAAGCATTTAACTGAAATAACCACATCTACTTTAGGATCATGTAACCTCTAAAATAAGTAAAAAAGCAAAAGTTATCTTAAAAACATAATTTATACTTACCAATACATTTATTTCCTTTGGGATGATGAGAGTGTTCATAAAATTTGGGATATATTCCAGCCCATCAGGAGAAGGTCAAGAACCCTATAATTGGATCAGCCAATAGAATGCGAGCTCAATCCTATTGGCTGATTGGATCAGCCAATAGGATTATTTTTACCTTAATTCCGATTGGCTGATAGAATTCTATCAGCAAAACAGAATTGAAGGGGCGCCATCTTAGATGACGTCACTCAAGGTACTGTCATTTAGTGTTAGTCATCGAAAGGAAGAGGATGCTCCACGTCGTCTGGCTTGAATATGGGCCCGCTCTGCTCCGGATGGATGAAGATAGAAGATGCCGCCTGGATGAAGACTTCTGCCCGTCTGGAGGACCTCTTCTGCCCGGATAGGATGAAGACTTCGGACCCTCTGGAGGACCACTTCTGCATGGTTGGGTGAAGAAGTCTCAAGTTAGGGTGATCTTCAAGGGGGTAGTGTTAGGTTTTATTAAGGGGGGATTGGGTGGGTTTTAGAGTAAGGTTGGGTGTGTGGGTGGTGGGTTATAATGTTGGGGGGTATTGTCTTTTTTTTTTACAGGTAATAGAGCTTATTACTTTTGGGCAATGCCCCACAAAAGGCCCTTTTAAGAGCTATTTGTAATTTAGTATAGGGTAGGGATTTTTATTATTTTGGGGGGCTTTTTATTTTATTAGGAGGATTAGATTTGGTGTAATTAGTTTAAAAAATTGTATTTTATTATTTTCTGTAATTTAGTGTTTTTTTCTGTAATTTAGTTTATTTAATTTAATTGTAATTAACTGTAGTTAATTTAGGTAATTTATTTAATGATAGTGTAGTGTTAGGTGTAATTATAACTTAGGTTAGGATTTATTTTACAGGTAAATTTGTATTTATTTTAACTAGGAAGTTATTAAATAGTTAATAACTATTTAATAACTATTGTACCTAGTTAAAATAAATACAAACTTGCCTGTAAAATAAAAATAAAGCCTAAGCTAGCTACAATGTAACTATTAGTTATATTGTAGCTATCTTATGGTTTATTTTATAGGTAAGTATTTTGTTTTAAATAGGAATAATTTATTTAATAATAATAATTGTATTTTGATTTATTTCTGATCACATGACTTTATTTATTATTTATTGACTTGCATTTTAGCCAATTACTCCACAGGCGTGAGCACAATGTTATCTAAATGGCCCACATGAACTAGCAGTCTCCTGTTGTGAAAAGCAAATAAAAAAGCATGTGATAAGAGGCTGTCTGTAGTGGCTTATAAACAGGCAAACATTTAGAGGTTTAAATGTTAGAACATTTATTAATATAACAATGTTGGTTGTGCAAAGCTGGGGAATCGGTAGTAAAAGCGTATCTATCTTTTTAATCAATAATAATTTTAGTGTTCACTGTCTCTTTAAGAATAAAAAGAACATATTCTTCTATGTGAAGAACATTGGAATGAGGAACATTCATAATTCATGTTGAATTTAGAGCACTTGAATAATCGTGATCAGGTTAGAGCATGAATATCAGTCTAAGGGGTTTTTTTTATTTTGCATTTTTATGCTCCATTAAAGTCTCTGGGCTAGATTTAACAAGCAGGGGATGCTGCTAAATCTGCAAGACGTGTCCAGCATGCAGGAAACTTAAGTTAATAAGCTCCTTAACTTGTCCGCCACCTTTTAGGTGGCGGACTGCAATCACTCTGATCCAATCGGGATGATTGACACCCCCTGCTTGCGGCCAATTGGATGGGGCAGCATTGCACAAGCATTTCACAACAAATTCTTGTACAATGTAAGATGCCGTCAGCGTATGCTGGGCAGACATGATTCGTTACAGCGAATGCCCGGCATTTTATAAATCTACCCCGATTGGAAAATACATCAACACAGTTGCTATATTCAAAGTCAAAAACCTCTATCTAGCTAAGGTAATGCGCGAGCAAGTGTGCAAAATAACACTCCACTCGTAATCTAGCACTAAATCTATAAGTTTATTGATGGCTTTTTTAGATTTTAAATAAGCAAGAAGATAATTGTTATTCTCTTTATCTGTATATTGGTAACAGATTCTACAGCTGTAAAAGGTATAGCAAAAGAAAAAATAAATAAAAAGAATTGGGAGCAGTGTAGGGAAATAGAAAGAATATGAGCGGTGAAGAGACCATATATACATTTTAATAGTCAGTGCTATTTACTTTTCCAGTTTAATACACAACCATGCCCCAATGCAGTTACTCAGACCTTACAATAATGATCAGAAGCAAGTTTAATAACATAAGTCCTTAGAAATGGTAGGTAATAGGAACATCATATGTCAGAAGTTTACATTCACAATCACAGTTTAAAAAATATTTGCAGATAAATAACTCATTTTTTTTTTACCCAGAGGTTTAGAATATAACACATTACCCATCAGAAATGCAATAGTTCCTGATCTTGTAAATGTAGGGAAAAAATCAATATTATATAATTAACCATATGTTGATGCCAAAATATTTATAATATCCATTACAAAGATTACAAATCTATAAATGAAATGAATATATATATATATATATATATATATATATATATATAGAGAGAGAGAGAGAGAGAGAGAGAGAGAGAGAGAGAGAGAGAGAGAGAGCAAGAGAGAGAGAGAGAGAGTTTAATTTTCTATTATTACTCTTTGTAGACAGGAACGCATAGAACATGATGCTAATTCATTGTTATGTGCTGCCTACGAGCAAAAAAAATGTCACATTTTCAGTATGCTTCATTTTCTTCATCTTGACTTCTCTTTGCTTATTTTAGAAGCATTAAATGTAGACATGTATGTGATTAGATCTGTCTTCAAATGAAAATTTGGCATTGAAAAGATGCATGTCTAATGTTTTGACAGATCTGGTGTTGCTTTTAAATTAGCCCTAGGAAATAGTGTACAATTTCCTATGCTTCACGCTGTAATCCAGTTTAGAGACGGATTTCCTTTGAGGAATAAAACACAGCAAGCTTTTACAAGATGAAGAATTAGGAAGATTAGGGAGTTTCTGACATACAAAATAAGCATCAGAAAATGAAAATGGTCTGCTGATTTGAAATTCTGTTTCAATATTTTGCAAAAATGCTTTTTTATTGTTAGGTACAGCAGGGAGTTTATGTGCATTTTAAACTAAGCTGCAGAAAGTCAATTAAAAGGACAGTGAAGAAAAAAAATATACTTTCATGATTCAGACAAAGCACACAATTTTATACAACTTTCAAATGTATTACTTTTATCAAATTTGCTTTGTTCTCTTGGTATCATTTGTTGACAGAGCAGCAATGCACTACTAGAAGCTACATAAACATAATTACAAGAGGGATACATGCACAGCCACCAATAAGCAGCTAGCTCACAGTGATGCATTCTTGATTTCTGACACTTCTTGCCCAGTAACTGATTTGAAGTATGAATTCTGAAACCTGGCATCAGGCATCTGACCCCTGTTACAGACATCTTATGCTTGATTGCTTACTCCTGAAGCCTGATGCATGACACTGGACTCCTGATCATAAGCAAAAAAAGGCAACTTTGCATTCCTAAAGGCACATGAAACCCAAACATTTTCTTTTATGATTCAGCTAGAGAAGAACATTTTAAACAACATTCCAATTTACTTCAATTATTTAATTTGCTTCATTCTTCGGATATCCTTTGTGGAAGAAACAGCAATGCACATGGGTGAGCCAATCACACAAGGCATCTATGTGCAGCCATCAATCAGCAGCTACTGAGCCTATTTAGATCTGCTTTTCTACAGAGGAAATCAATAAAGTGAAGCAAATTAGATAATAGAAGTAAACTGGAGAGTTGTTTAGAATTGCATGCTCTTTCTAAACCATGAAAGAAAAAATGTGGGTTTCATGTCCCTTTAAGATGTAAGTTAGATAAAAATACCTTTTCTTAAAGAGACAGTCTAAATAAAAAAAAAAATATTGTTTAAAAAGATAGATAATCCCTTTATTACCCATTCCCCAATATTACATAACCAACACAGTTATATTAACATACTTCTTACCTCTATGATTGCCTTGTATCTATGTCTCTGCCCCTTATCTCAGTGTTTTTTTACAAACTTGCAATAAGTGCTGGTCTCTGCTAAACTCCACGGGAGCGAGCACAATGTTATCTATATGGCACAAATGAACTTGCACCATCTGGCTGTGAAAAGCTAATAAAATGCACTGAGATAAAAGGCGGCCTGCAGGTGCTTAGAAACAGGCAGAGATTTAGAGGTTTAGGGGTTATAGAGTATATTAATATAACAATGTTGGTTGTGCAAAGCTTGGAAATAGATAGTAAAGGTCTTATCTATCTTTTTAAACAATAACAAAAATCAAGTAGCCTGTGCGTTTGAGTAAAGTGTTTTTATAATTAATAAAAATGGCAGAAAGAAGGCCTGACACATTTTTTGCCTCCTAGTGCTGCTTAATTATAGACTAGATACATGACTAATGTTTTGACAGAACTCTAACATTTTGATATGTGAATTTGTGTATTTGCTTATTAACTGGTTCTGGGCTACCTGGCCTTAAAGGGACATTCCAGTGCAAAAATGTCATTTTCTATTTCTTTAGAGGATGTCATTGTTGCATCACCAGCCATAGAAAAGGACACATTTAACCAATTCATAGAGGTTAAACTCATAGATAATGTTTGCATGCCCTGCAGCTTCCTAGCAGGACACAGCTGACATCTGGCAAACGTGTGCAACTGCCACTCCGGATTGATTGACTGACCACAGAGGTATTACATGGGATGTGAAATACCAATTTATTTCTAAAGGGATATGAAAATCAAAATGACACTTTTATGGTTAAGGTCAAGCAAGCAATTTTAAAATACTTTTATTTTTTACTTCTATTATCAAACTCACCTCATTCTCTTAGTATCCTTGTTGAAAAGCATACCCATGTAGGCTCAGGAGCAGAAATATGTTACTGGGAACTAGCTGATTAATGTCTATATGCCTCTTGTCATTTGCTCACCAGATATGTTGAGCTAGGTCCCTGTATCACACAGCTATTCTGGAGCTGATTTTAACTATGTGTTTAACACAGTTGCAAGGGTTGAACACAGTTATATGCATGCAATAGTGCCATAATAAAATTTTTATGTTTGTAATTTTATATCCCTTTAACAAATGAGATTTACTGTCTAAATTCAGTATAAGGATGTTTAACATCAGTTTGGTAATTTCAGTAACAGCAACATCTGTTGAGGCCATGCCCCTTGTTGTTGGTTTGCACATCTGCATCAGATGTCTGTTTCATTCCTCACATGTATTAAGATAATTAGATTTCACACTCACATATTGATGCATGAATAAGTTCATTTCTCTCTCAACCCACTTTGGAATGGTCTAAGACTATGATGCATATGGTTAGAGGCTACATTGTTTAATTGAATGCAAGTTTTACTACAATTTTTATTGTGCTCAATGTGATGCATGCTACTAGTTAGATTATAATACACTGGTCAGGAAAATTTAAATAATATAGACAGATGTTAAGACAAAATAGGGACTAATTTGGGGTCTGGTATTTTGATTATTTGAAGACCAAAGAATTTCTTCATAGTTAAACCAGAACTTATATATATTTGGAATTTTATATATCCCAAAACTTTATTATTATCTGTTTGATGACAATAAATTTAAGTGTGATTTGAACCTGGGAACTTCACCATAACAGTAAGATACTTTATATATTAACTAATTGTGTGATTGATAATTCCAATACTCCATGCTAGCTTAACATTTGTTCTGCTCAGTCCCAACCCCATATAAGATTTTTTTTTTGTGCTGCTGATTGTAGCAGTAGAAATATCTAATACTTTAACTTTATTAAGTTAAAGCTGCTGTCCAGCTGATCTGCTTCTGCCCTAAAGACATTCCCCAGGGAAATAAGTGGTTAACAACAAATTTCCATTAATACATGAATAATGTTGTCAAATTTTTGCTGAACAAAATAACTGAAAGAAAAGAATGATTCACCTGAAACAATTTTTTGTATGTGTACTGTAAAATGCAATCAGATTCAAATTCTATCCCCTGGATTAACCTAATACACTGTACTATACTATAAAGAAAGTGGCTCTCCTTAGGTTCTTTGGTTTTAATATCTAATATTTTAATTAAGATACTGTTAATTAAAGAGCTGGATTACAAGTGGCACACTAATGATAGTAGGGGGATGCAATATTTCTACCATTAGTGCATAACTTGATATTACAAGTCCATAGAAAAGCACGTTAACCAGAGAAGGGATAGCGCGGGCGACTTTTAAATGCAACCTTTCAATGGATATTGGGACTGTCCTAATATCGCTGGTAATACAAGTTGAAAGTTATAGTTTGCGCTCCAGCAAAAGCCGTAACTGCCCTAGAATATTTAGTGCAAAATGAGACCTGAAGTAAACTGACACGGCTAGATTTAGAGTTCTGCGGCCAAAGGGGTGCGTTAGCTACGCATGCTTTTTTTCCCCCGCACCTTTTAAATACTGCTGGTATTTGGAGTTCACAGAAGGGCTGCGTTAGGCTCCAAAAAAGGGAGCGTAGAGCATATTTAACGCCACTGCAACTCTCGATACCAGCTGTGCTTACGGACGCGGCCAGCTTAAAAACGTGCTCGTGCACGATTCCCCCATAGGAAACAATGGGGCTGTTTGAGCTGAAAAAAAAACTAACACCTGCAAAAAAGCAGCGTTCAGCTCCTAACGCAGCCCCATTGTTTCCTATGGGGAAACACTACCTAAGTCTGCACCTAACACCCTAACATGTACCCCGAGTTTAAACACCCCTAACCTTACACTTATTAACCCCTAATCTGCCGACCCCGCTATCGCTGACACCTTCATATTTTTTTTAACCCCTAATCTGCCGCTCCGTACACCGCCGCAACCTACGTTATCCCTATGTACCCCTAATCTGCTGCCCCTAACACCGCCGACCCCTATATTATATTTATCAACCCCTAATCTGCCGCCCCCGCTATTGCTGACCCCTGCATATTATTATTAACCCCTAATCTGCCGCTCCATACACCACCGCAACCTAAGTTATCCCTATGTACCCCTAATCTGCTGCCCCTAACACCGCCAACCCCTATATTATATTTATTAACCCCTAATCTGCCGCCCCCAACGTCGCCTCCACCTACCTACAATAATTAACCCCTAATCTGCCGACCGGACCGCACCGCTACTCTAATAAATGTATTAACCCCTAAAGCTAAGTCTAACACTAACACCCCCCTAAGTTAAATATAATTTAAATCTAACGAAATAAATTAACTCTTATTAAATAAATTATTCCTATTTAAAGCTAAATACTTACCTGTAAAATAAATCCTAATATAGCTACAATATAAATTATAATTATATTGTAGCTATTTTAGGATTAATATTTATTTTACAGGCAACTTTGTATTTATTTTAACCAGGTACAATAGCTATTAAATAGTTAATAACTATTTAATAGCTACCTAGTTAAAATAATTACAAAATTACCTGTAAAATAAATCCTAACCTAAGTTACAATTAAACCTAACACTACACTATCAATAAATAAATTAAATAAACTACCTACAATTATCTACAATTAAACCTAACACTACACTAGCAATAAATTCATTAAATACAATACCTACAAATAAATACAATGAAATAAACTAACTAAAGTACAAAAAATAAAAAAGAGCTAAGTTACAAAAATAAAAAAATATTTACAAAAAATAGAAAAATATTACAACAATTTTAAACTAATTACACTTACTCTAAGCCCCCTAATAAAATAACAAAGACCCCAAAATAAAAAAATGCCCTACCCTATTCTAAAATTAAAATAGAAAAGCTCTTTTACCTTACCAGCCCTGAAAAGGGCCCTTTGCGGGGCATGCCCCAAAGAATTCAGCTCTTTTGCCTGCAAAAAAAAAAAACATACAATACCCCCCCCCAACATTACAACCCACCACCCACATACCCCTAATCTAACCCAAACTCCCTTAAATAAACCTAACACTAAGCCCCTGAAGATTTCCCTATCTTGTCTTCACCACGCCGGGTTCATCGATCCAGAAGAGCTTCCGATGTCTTGATCCAAGCCCAAGCAGGGGGCTGAAGATGTCCATGATCCGGCTGAAGTCTTCATCCAAGCGGGAGCTGAAGAGGTGCATGATCCGACTGAAGTCTTCTATCATCTATCGGAACAGCCAATAGAATGCAAGCTCAATCTGATTGGCTGATCGGATCAGCCAATCGGATTGAACTTGAATCTGATTGGCTGATTCCATCAGCCAATCAGAATTTTCCTACCTTAATTCCGATTGGCTGATAGAATCCTAGCGGGGGCGGCAGATTAGGGGTTAATAAATATTATGTAGGTGTTGGCGATGTTAGGGGCAGCAGATTAGGGGTACATAGGGGTAACGTAGGTGGCGGCGGTGTGCGGTCGGCAGATTAGGGGTTCAAAAATTTTAATAGAGTGGCGGCGATGTGGGGGGCCTTGGTTTAGGGGTACATAGGTAGTTTATGGGTGTAAGTGTACTTTAGAGCACAGTAGTTAAGAGCTTTATGAACCGGCGTTAGCCCAGAAAGCTCTTAACTCCTGTTTTTTTTCTGCGACTGGAGTTTTTTCGTTAGATTTCTAACGCTCACTTCAGCCACGACTCTAAATACCGGCGTTAGAAACATCCCATTGAAAAGATAGGATACACAATTGACGTAAGGGGATCTGCGGTATGGAAAAGTCGCGGCTGCAAAGTGAGCGTTAGACCCTTTCCTGACTGACTCTAAATACCAGGGGTAGCCCAAAACCAGCGTTAGGAGCCTCTAACGCTGGTTTTGACGGCTAACGTCAAACTCTTAATCTAGCCGTAAGAGTTTAAAAAGGAAGAAAGCTCCTATGTATATATATATATATATATATATATATATATATATATATATATATATGTATATATGAGTAAATATGTATGTGCACACATACATACATATACACACATAAATACATATACTTTTTTATACATAAATACACATGTATATACATATATACATACATACATATACTGTATATATATATATTTATATATATATATATATATATATATATATATATATATATATATATATATATATATATATATATATATATAAATACACACTGTTGAGCCCTTCTCAATCAAATAACTTTAAACATTCAATATCATCTATATTCATTTAAAATATGATTTAATTTGCTTTTAATGGAAATACTTGAGATTCCTATATTCTTCAATTAGATTTTTTTTTTTAAAAGCATATATATATATATATATATATATATATATATAAAATATATCTATATCTGTATATATTTATATACAAATATAGGTATATATATATATATTTTTTACAAAACAATTATATTTATAGAAATATCTATTTAAAAATAAAAAGAACATTTTCTTCTATGTGAAGAATATAGGAATGTAAAGTATTCCAAACTCATTTTATGTTTAGTGCAGTTGGTCTAACAAGGTGTCAGGTTAGTGCTCGAGTGAAGAAGGGAGAAGAAGTTAGCGCACTCACGTACTTTTTACTTTCAACTTGTAATATGCAAGCTAATGTTGCCGTAATATTTTTTTTTACTTTGAGTGCAGTTAGCTCAAGAGTGAATAAAAATGAATGCGCCATTTATTATCTGGCTCAAAGTTGTTTTTAGAACTGTTATTATATTAAGAAGGTTCATTTTCTTTCCCTGCTCTTTTTTTTGGCCAAAAGGGCTACTTTTTGATTTGTGACAGGGTATTCTGATCATAATAGTGCCTTTCTGATTAGGTTGTTAAAGGGATTTGTCTCCAAACTTTTAAAGTGCTTGTGTCTACATTATGGAACTCACAGTCACAAGTTATAACTCCCTTTCCTCATAGACTTATATAGGGCACGCTACAAAAATCTCTACTGGCTCTGCTTGTGTGCAAAAGCTGAAGGTGCTTTAAGAAATACTTTCATTAACTGCGCTAAAAGTTCTGCTTTTTGCCCTCATCGGGTTGCACTTGTATTATGAAGTGAAAGGAAATTGTTTTCAGTCACATGCTAACCCGACGAGCACAAAAAGGTGAACTTGTAATATTGCGTTCGTGTTCACATAATCTTCCTTAGAAGTCAATAGAGCAGGGGTGTCCAAACTTTGCTCTCCAGAGGTTTTGGAACTACATTTCCGATGATGCTCAGCCAGCATTTTATCTAGCTGAGCATCATGGGAAATGTAGTTCCAAAACCTCTGGAGAGCAAAGTTTGGACACCCCTGCAATAGAGCAAAAAAACTGTGTGGGGGGGGGGAACTAACACCTTACTTGAGCGCAAAACCGATCGCATATTCTATAATTATTTCAAATTCCAATGTTCACATAGCAGAATATGTTCTATTTATTCATATATATATATATATATATATATATATATATATATATAATGGTATTTTGGTACAATATATATTTATTCCTATATATATATATATATATATATATATATATATATATATATATAGGATTATCTATTTAAAAATACTTGTGAAGAACATTACAATGTGAAATATTTACACTAAATATACATTATAACACTTTATTAAATATAAATATTGCATAAATATGATTTTACATATTTTCATCTACTTAAAGGGACAGTTTACTCAAAAATTTTCTCCCCTTTAATTTGTTCCCACTGATCAACTTTACCTGCTGGAGTGTATTACATTGTTTACAAGTAGCTCCTTTACCCTTATATTGGCATTTGAAATAGTTGATTTAGCATGTGGTATCCCCACCTACTCTGAAAATTTGTGGTTGCAGGTCCAAGCTATAGATAAGCTTTGTAAACACAGCCAGGAGAATAAATTACACTCCTAGTGGGATAAAGCAGAGATAAGGTAATACAATGCTGATTTTCCATTGTTCTCTCCAAGTACTGGTGATTGTTTTAAGGACAGATATAAGATAAAGAAGCAGGTAAATGTACACAATGTGATACAGTAATGAGATCTGTTTATACCTACAAGATCAACCCATTTTATTAGGTTGTGGCTTCAGAACACAAAACCAGAGCTTCAATATACACAAACAAAAATTAAAAGCTAATTTTCATACATTTTATACTCTGAAGTTGGTAAAAAAATCAATTGAAAACACATTAAGGGAAAAACTATTTTTCAGTATACTGTCCCTTTAACTGCAAAGGGCTACAATGCACTTATTTATGTGTCTATGTATGTGTATATATGTGTATTTATGTCTGTAAATACATATGTACACATATATACACATTTAGAGTGTCTGGACACCTTGGAGTAACACAGCACTAAGAAAAGGATATCATACTGGGGATAAAGAAGAGAATATTCTCTTTTATGAAACATATACTGTAGTCTAAAATACTTTTTGTCAATGCTCTTTTTCATTTCATTTATGTATTGCATAAAGAGAGGTCTTGGGATATCCCAGTATTATCAAGAAAAGTGTGTCAAGGTTGACTCAACAAAAAAAGCTACAAACTTCGTAAATACTTTTTCTATAATAAATACATTAACAAAATTAATTTTCATAAGCTACCGAACATTTTATAAAAATGGCTGAACTTTGCTCTGTAGAGGAAAATTATTTATTTATGTTTAAATGTTTCCCAACAGAACTGAAAGGGGCTTTTGTGCTTCTTGCAAAGCAGTCTCCATACAAATTGATAATGTACTATTCATTCTTCCGCTTATTTGCGTACGTCTGTTTGGCAGCATCAACAGTTCTTAATTTTGCAATCTATATATGTACACTTCCAAGCCAGTTTAATGAAGATATTTGTTTTAATGTATTCATATGTGCCTTACATCATGAAACGATGCTATTAATCTCTTGTAAAAGAAATATCTTGCAGAAATAGACATGTTTAATAATATTGTATTAAACTAGAAAAGATTTTTCAACTGTCCTTACATTAAGATGAAAACTACAAAACAGCCTAATGGAATATTTGTTTGAATAGATGTGTTGTCAGTTTGCTCTTCAGTTGAATGAGATGTGAACTAAAATCAAATGAAAAGAGATTTCAAGGATCAAAAGAAACACATCTAGTAATGGGAATAAAAAGAAAATAAGCATAATTACACTGTTGCAGAAAGTGGTAGAATTGCTGTGTACAAGAATATACAGTAGATTTTGGTTCATAAAGGATAACAATAATAGTATTAAAGAAATACAATGCATCATTTGTATGACTTTTTAATACATTTTCACCTTTGATAACTTTATTTTTTCATCTGATAATTGTTACTCATCATTTAAAGATGTATAGTAATAAAATAGTGTTTAAGCAAGTTTTTATGTATATGAATCACAAATATATCTTTACCCTACATTTGTTTGCATCACAAATTTCTTTTTGGAATTATCTGATTTATATAATTATGGGTTTGTTCACAGTGTAGCCAATATTATCTTTTTTTTTTGGCTTGCATATTTTTCCTTTATGCAAATTATTGCATTCACAGCTGTATTTGCAAATCCACACATCAAAATTAAGCATGATTGCAGAAATCCACCCTTAGGATAAACAAATAGCTTTGATACTAACCATTCATAAGTTCCCATTCCAAGTTCTATAAGTGAATATAAAAACACACTATGGCATCTACTTATCAAGCCGTCAACCCCAAATACGCTGGAATTCCACAGCGTAATTGTAGCGAGCCTGATTCTCCTTAGTTATCAAATCCTACAGACCGGCAAAAGTAGAATTTTGTGACGTAACATACGATCCACCGGTCTCAGTCCAACACAGATCGATGCTTACGTCACTACAGATGTTCCGAATGCAAGTTCGGCACTATCTGACTACTTTTGTTAGTTATCAAATAACTACCAGGTACGCTCGCCACTATTACAGCACAGCGTACCTGGTTTTCAATCTGCCGCCATGGAGGCGGTGGATGCCATAGGAATCAATTGGAGTCTGAAAGCAGTGAAAGCTTATGTTTGCTGCTGCCCAATATCCCATTGATTCATATGGGAGAATAAAAGTTGTGTTTACACCTAACACCCTAACATGTACCCCGGGTCTAAACACCCCTAATCTGCCTTCCCCGCCACCGCCGCCACCTACATTATACTTATTAACCCCTAATCTGCCGCTCCAGACACCGCCGCCACCTACATTATACTTATTAACCCCTAATCTGCCGCCCCTACACCGCCGCCACCTACATAAAAGTATTAACCCCTAATCTGCCGTCCCTAACATCGCCGCCAGCTACCTACATTTATTAACCCCTAATCTGTCGCCCCCAATGTTGCCGCCACTATACTAAAGTTATTAACCCCTAAACCTAAGTCTAACCCTAACACCCCCTAACTTAAATATAATTTTTAAAAATCTAAATACAAATGACTATAATTAGCTACATTATTCCTATTTAAAACTAAACATTTACCTATAAAATAATCCCTAAGCTAGCTACAATATAACTAATAGTTACATTGTAGCTAGCTTAAGGTTTATTTTTATTTTACAGGCAAGTTTGTATTTATTTTAACTAGGTAGAATAGTTATTAAATAGTTATTAACTATTTAATAACTACCTAAATAAATTAAATACAAAAGTACCTGTAAAATAAAACTTAACCTAAGTTACACTAACACCTAACACTACACTATAATTAAATAAATTAACTAAATTATCAACAATTAAATAAATTAAATTCTATCAGCCAATCGGAATCGAAGGGACGCCATCTTGGATTACGTCACTTAAAGTGATATTCATTCAGCAAGAAGACATCGTTGGAAGAGGAAGCTTCGCGTTGGATGTCTTGAAGATGGACCCGCTCCGTGCCAGAAGGATGAAGATAGAAGATGTCGTCTGGATGAAGACTTCTGCCCGTCTGGAGGACCACTTCTACCCGTCTGGAGGACCACTTCTGCCCGATTCATTGAGGACATCTTGCCGCTTGGATGAAGACGTCTCCCGGTAAGTGAATCTTCATGGGGTTAGTGTTAGGATTTTTTTAAGGGTGTATTGGGTGGGTTTATTTTTTAGGTTAGGGTTTTGGGCCTGCAAAAGAGCTAAATGCCCTTTTAAGGGCAATTCCCATCCAAATGCCCTTTTCAGGGCAATGGGGAGCTTAGTTTTTTTTAGTTAGTAATTTATTTGGGGGGTTGGTTGTGTGGGTGGTGGGTTTTACTGTTGGGGGAGTTGTTTGTATTTTTTTTTACAGGTAAAAGAGCTGATTACTTTGGGGCAATGCCCAGCAAAAGGCCCTTTTAAGGGCTATTGGTAGTTTAGTTTAGGCTAGGGTTTTTTTTTTATTTTGGGGGGGCTTTTTTATTTTGATAGGGCTATTAGATTAGGTGTAATTAGTTTAAATATCTGTAATTTGTTTTTTATTTTCTGTAATTTAGTGTTTGTTTGTTTTTTGTACTTTAGCAAATTTAATTTAATTTATTTAATTGTTGTTCATTTAGTTAATTTAGTGTTAGGTGTTATTGTAACTTAGGTTAGGTTTTATTTTATAGGTAAATTTGTATTTATTTTATTTAGGTAGTTATGAAATAGTTAATAACTATTTAGTAACTATTCTACCTAGTTAAAATAAATAAAATCTTGCCTGTAAAATAAAAATAAACCCTAAGCTAGCTACAATGTAACTATTAGTTATATTGTAGCTAGTTTAGGGTTTATTTTACAGGTAAGTATTTAGCTTTAAATAGAAATAATTTAGTTAATGATAGTAATTTTATTTAGATTTATTTAAAAAATATTTAAGTTAGGGGGTGTTAGGGTTAGGGTTAGACTTAAGTTTAGGGGTTAATACATTTAGAATAGTGGCAACAACGTTGGGGGCAGCAGATTAGGGGTTAATAAATGTAATGTAGGTGGCGGCAGTGTAGGGGTCAGCAGATTAGGGGTTAATAACATAATGTAGGTGGCGTGGGCTCCGGGAGTGGCGGTTTATGGGTTAATAAGTTTATTTCATTGCGGCGGGGTCCAGGAGCGCAGGTTTAGGGATTAATAAATTTATTCGAGTTGTGGTGGGCTCCGGAAGTGGCGGTTTAGGGGTTAATAACTTTATTTAGTTGCGGCGGGGTCCATGAGCAGCGGGATAGGGGTAAAACAGTTTAGTTTAGTGTGGGTGTTTAGTGATAGTATACCAATAAAGCTGGGAAAAAGCCAAATAGCAGCAAGATTGATGACTGTTAGTTAACAATAGTCCGCTGCTCATTGCGCCGTACTTGGTGCGCGGCTTTTTGACAGCTTTTTTGGTAACTTTGGAGAACGTATTCAGGTCCGCGGTAGCGAAGTTAGGCATTCTTTGGCGAGCGTATTGGTGCCCTCGAATGCAACTAAGTTTACAGCTTGATAAGTAGATGCCTATCACAGAAATCTAGGATCCCAGTTACTTTGAAAATGTAATAGCATTGTTTAGCATGGAGAAAATTATTCCCATTTCAAGTGTTATTAGGTAGTCTTAATAATCATTACATTTAGTTATTGGGACATTGTGATCTAGCTGTTTCTTTGCATAAATGTTTTGTAGATGATCCATTTAAATAGCCCATCTGGGAGTGATTTTAGTACAATGTTTAGTTTTGCTTATTTTTTCATAACATTGTGCTGAGTTTCAGACTCCTAACCAAGCCCCAAAATGTCAGATGTGTACCAATGTCTACAGATTTCTGCTTTCTCCTGTTTGTGTAATCTGTCTTTTCCATAATCTGGTTTTGACTTCTTTTATTTTTTTTGCAGCTTTGAGGATTGATAAATTGATGTCCTCAGTTAATTCTGGGATTTAGCAATCTCATGTGAGGCTGCAACAGAATGTAATGATGCTGTTTATTCCTAGGTCAAAAAGGGTCAAGAAAGCAGAGGTAATTGGGTTCATTTGCTTTATCAGAATAAAGATATTTGTCCAGTGTGTTTTGCAGCTGAGTATTTTGCTATATGCTAATCTGGCAGTCTTCTTTATTCATAACAATGACAATAGTTTATAATTAAAAGTTTTAATCTGCACTATCTAAGGTGGTCACTGTCTGACTCTGACTAATTTTGCACTGCTCACCTCTCTGCTAAATCAATGAGCTCCTCTCTGCTCAATGGCTATCTCCAGAATGAATTTTTCATGCCGTTGAGGTGGAGGAGCCTTGTCAAGCGTGATGATGTATCGGAGCACAGGCTGAACTGAACACCACCCCACTCGCACAGTTCAGCCTGTATAGGGATGGCTTGGAGGGGGGAGGGGCACCTGCAGGGAAATACAAAGATCACTAAGACAGGCATGTAGGGCTCTACCGCATGTGTGGTTCAAAAGAAAAGTTACAATATTTTTTTTTTTTTTTTAAAGTCTGGATTTGATTTTTTTGAGTTACAAATAAAATATAATTTTTCCAATAGGGGGGCTATTGGAAAAATGTTATTTTATGAAGCAAAAAAAAATTTCTTCTTCTTCTTTTGGCTTGGGTTCACGTGCGGAAGTGCACATATAGTGGAGCCTCCACTGCAGGCAGTAAGAGATCAGCTCTTCCAAGAGGAGGTATAAACAGTGAGAACACAAGAGGGAGGGAGTTTGAGACATCCGGTAATCCACAAGGGACCAGAAAACTGGGTAATAACCAGTAACTCAGTTAGTAGAGGGGTGGGGGTAGCCTTGGCAGCCTGGTATCCGTGACATGACCATCCTTTTGTAAGTGCGATATAACCAAGGTGAGGGGAGCTAAAGATATAATTTGTGGTGTTTGTATTTTAATGTGTAACCTAAATAAGAATTTATGCTTACACGTTTTGTTAAAGAAATAATATATATATTTTAAAACACTTTAAAACATTTTAAAACATGTGAAAAATAAAAGTATAGAGCTCTATAACTTTAAGGCATTTAAAACAATATACAATGTATAATTTATAATAACAATACTGGAGGTTTGAAAACAGTTGCTCTAATATTGTACTCTTTTTGCTTACTTTTGTAGTCTAAGTGGTCTCTTTCAAAGCTTAAAAAGTTTTGTGTTATTGTTATTCTAGTACTCACGATTTTGTATTGAATGTTAAATGACTTTTTAGCTTTATGGGGTCAAGAAAAACCCGTTGAGGAAGCAATATACGTATGGAGTGAATACAGCTTTTTATTTTGACAATCTTGCTTTATAAGGCTCTGAAGACTAATAGGAACCAGTTATAGATTTGTTTCTGTTTCCTTTGTTAGGAGTTACAAAGTCTTTAAGGAGGGTGATACAATGTATACCTCTTTTAGGTGTGCTAAGAAAAATTCTTAGCCGTTTTTCCTCGTTGTTGTGATGCTTGAAAATTACTCGATGTTTAGCAGGAGTTCAATTAGGAATATCCGTTGGTCTCTGAGACTGTATACCCTATTTGTTTTGCTGGTATGGTGCTCAGGGTTTGCAGGAGTCTCTAAGAGGCTTGGAGTGTTTAAAAATTCCTCGATCTTTAGCAGGAGTTTGATTAGGAATATCCGTTGGTCTCTGAGACTGTTTACCCTATTTGATTTTGCTGGTAGGTGTTCAGGGTTTGCAGGAGTCTCTAAGAGGCTTGGAGCGTTTAAAGGTAGTTCTGTCTGTAGTCCGGTATATGAATCTGGAGTTCAGGTAGATTATTGAAGACTGAGAACAATAGTCTTTGTCCGTTAAGGTCTCCTGTTATGTATTGCTTCTTTTGCGCTTATTATTTCAAGAGCTAAGTAAAGTTGAATCCGTTGAAGGGAAGAGAGTTCTTATCCCACAGTGTGGGCATATACTGTCAAAGAGGGTGCACACTCAGGTGGGCAGATCTACGCGTTTCGGCGGATGCCTTTATCAAGATGCCTCTGAGAGTGTTTGCGGTCATATTTAAAAAGGGGTAGGTAGGTCCTGATTGGTTAATTAGAGGTTCTTTGTTAACCAATCTCTGTGTAGATATTTGAGCAATGTGTTCAGTTACATTTTTAGCAATAGTAAAGATTTGTTAAATAAAAACATCAACTAGATCGATAATTTTATCATATATAGCTACTCGTGAAAATCTAAAATTTAAAATCTAAAAATGATCTGATTATGTGTTAGTATGTGTGTGCGCCCTCTTAAAAAATTATATAGTTGCTAATAGGAAATAAACTATATATATTTGTGAATAGGATAAAAAAAGGGGGGGTGTAAGGACATATGTGATAACTTTGAATTTTTGAATTAGCAAATGATACTTTAATTATTTTGCAGTTTTGTGGCAAAAAAAACTGTTAAAGGTTGTAGCAATTTTGGATATTAAAAACGATGTTGTTATATGGTATATTCCACTTGGAAAATATGTTATGAAAATTCATCATAATTTATTTGTAAGTTTAGGATGTTTAAATCTAAAAGTATTAGATCAGAAAGTTTAAATCAAACTCCATATTTAATCCATGTGGATATAAAGTTTTAAAGGAGTAAATATACTCTGCTTCTTTTCTAAGTAGGAGGTTTTCTAGGTTTCCCCCTCTGGGATTAAGGAAAACTTTTTTGACTCCCCAAAATTTTAGGTGGTGGATGTTGCCATTATGATGTTCAGTAAAATGTTTATATAGATTGGTGTTAGTTGATTTATGTTCGATATGGTGAAGGTGTTCTCTTATGCGGTCTCTGAGCATACGGCTAGTTTGGCCAAAGTATTGGTAACCACATAAACATTGTAAACAATAAATGACATTCTTATCTGAACATCGTATGATTTCTTTGATGTTGATATATTGATTGTTATTATTAGATTTCAGGGTTTTGATCTTGCTACTATGTTTGCATGATTTACAGGATATACAAGGGGAAAAGCCTTCAACTTTTTCTTTGTTAAGATCGAATGTATTGGGGTTGTGGATTTCCTTATTTTTAAATTCACTTGGTGATAGTATGTTTTTCTGATTTTTTGCTTTCTTAAAAATGATGTCTGGATTATTTTTCAATCTATGTCCCAAAATTTGGTCATGTTTTATATAGTGCCAGTGTTTGTTTAAAATCTTTTTGATTTCATGATGTTGTGAGTTGTATTGCATTATGAAAGGTATAAATAAGGGATCATTTCTTTTTTGGTTAGGTTCTGGTTTTTGTTTTGGTGCGAGTATCGAGTTTCTATCCATTTCTTTTACCTCTAATTGTGTTTTATCCAAAGAGTGGATATTATATCTTTTTTCAATGAATCTTTGTTTTAAGGTTTCTGATTGGGTTGAGTATTGGTTAATGTCTGAACAATTTTTCCTGATTCTGGTAAATTGATTTTTGGGGATGTTTGTTTTCCATTTATTTAGGTGGCAGCTTTTATTATGTATGTAGTTGTTGGCATCTGTTTTTTTAAAAAAGGTTTTGGTTGTGATCATCATATTTTTAATTTCTATTTCTAAGTCCAAATAGTGAATTGAGTTTGTACTGAATTCATGAGTGAAATTAAGGCATAGTATGTTGTTATGTAAGTCTTCTAGAAATAGTTCTAGAAGTTCAGGTTCGCCTCTCCAAACTATAAATAGGTCATCTATATAGCGGTAATATAGCACAAGGTTCGCCCCCCATGGGCTAGAAATGATGTAATTATGTTCAAAATAACCCATGAATAGGTTAGCATAACTGGGGGCGAACCTTGTGCCCATAGCAGTCCCCTTGTGTTGTAGAAAGATCTCTTCATTAAATAAAAAGGAGTTGTTATATAATATAAAATGGATACAATCAATTAGGAATTTATTTTGTTCTTTATTTAAATTTGGATCCTTGTCTAAACGTTTTTATTTAACAAATCTTTACTATTGCTAAAAATGTAACTGAACACATTGCTCAAATATCTACACAGAGATTGGTTAACAAAGAACCTCTAATTAACCAATCAGGACCTACCTACCCCTTTTTAAATATGACCGTGAACACTCTCAGAGGCATCTTGATAAAGGCATCCGCCGAAACGCGTAGATCTGCCCACCTGAGTGTGCACCCTCTTTGACAGTATATGCCCACACTGTGGGATAAGAACTCTCTTCCCTTCAACGGATTCAACTTTACTTAGCGCTTGAAATAATAAGCGCAAAAGAAGCAATACATAACAGGAGACCTTAACGGACAAAGACTATTGTTCTCAGTCTTCAATAATCTACCTGAACTCCAGATTCATATACCGGACTACAGACAGAACTACCTTTAAACGCTCCAAGCCTCTTAGAGACTCCTGCAAACCCTGAACACCTACCAGCAAAATCAAATAGGGTAAACAGTCTCAGAGACCAACGGATATTCCTAATCAAACTCCTGCTAAAGATCAAGGAATTTTTAAATGCTCCAAGCCTCTTAGAGACTCCTGCAAACCCTGAGCACCATACCAGCAAAACAAATAGGGTATACAGTCTCAGAGACCAACGGATATTCCTAATTGAACTCCTGCTAAACATCGAGTAATTTTCAAGCATCACAACAACGAGGAAAAACGGCTAAGAATTTTTCTTAGCACACCTAAAGGAGGTATACATTGTATCACCCTCCTTAACCCCTTAATGACCACAGCACTTTTCCATTTTCTGTCCGTTTGGGACCAAGGCTATTTTTACATTTTTGCGGTGTTTGTGTTTAGCTGTAATTTTCCTCTTACTCATTTACTGTACCCACACATATTATATACCGTTTTTCTCGCCATTAAATGGACTTTCTAACGATACCATTATTTTCATCATATCTTATAATTTACTATAAAAAAAAATATAAAATATGAGGAAAAATTGAAAAAAATACACTTTTTCTAACTTTGACCCCCAAAATCTGTTACACATCTACAACCACCAAAAAAAAACCATGCTAAATAGTTTCTAAATTTTGTCCTGAGTTTAGAAATACCCAATGTTTACATGTTCTTTGCTTTTTTTGTAAGTTATAGGGCAATAAATACAAGTAGCACTTTGCTATTTCCAAACCTTTTTTTTTTTTTAAAAATTAGCGCTAGTTACATTAGAACACTGATATCTTTCAGGAATCCCTGAATATCCATTGACATGTATATATTTTTTTTTAGTAGACATCCCAAAGTATTGATCTAGGCCCATTTTGGTATATTTCATGCCACCATTTCACCGCCAAATGCGATCAAATAAAAAAAATTGTTCACTTTTTCACAAATTTTTTCACAAACTTTAGGTTTCTCACTGAAATTATTTACAAACAGCTTGTGCAATTATGGCATAAATGGTTGTAAATTGTTCTCTGGGATCCCCTTTGTTCAGAAATAGCAGACTTATATAGCTTTGGTGTTGCTTTTTGGTAATTAGAATGCCACTAAATGCCACTGTGCACCACACATGTATTATGCCCAGCAGTGAAGGGGTTAATTAGGGAGCATGTAGGGAGCTTTTTGGGGTAATTTTAGCTTTAGTTTAGTGTAGTAGACAACCCCAAGTATTGATCTAGGCCCATTTTGGTATATTTCATGCCACCATTTCACTGCCAAATGCGATCAAATTAAAAAAAAACGTAACATTTTTCACAATTTTAGGTTTCTCACTGAAATCATTTACAAACAGCTTGTGCAGTTATGGCACAAATGGTTGTAAATGCTTCTCTGGGATCCCCTTTGTTCAGAAATAGCAGACAAATATGGCTTTGGCGTTGCTTTTTGGTATTTAGAAGGCCGCTAAATGCCGCTGCGCATCACACGTGTATTATGGCTAGCAGTGAAGGGGTTAATTAGGTAGCTTGTAGGGAGCTTGCAGGGTTAATATCACATTTAGTGTAGAGCTCAGCCTCCCACCTGAAACATCAGACCCCCTGATCCCTCCCAAACAGGTCTCTTCCCTCCCCCACCCCACAATTGTCCCTGCCATCTTAAGTACTGGCAGAAAGTCTGCCAGTACTAAAATAAAAGCTATATTTGGTTTTTTTGTGTGTTTTTAAAAAAAGCATATTTACATATGCTGCTGTGTACTATCCCCCCTTAGCCCCCAACCTCACTGATCCCCCCCAAACAGCTCTATAACCCTCCCACTCTAACTTAATCTGCGCCATCTTGGGTACTGGCAGCTGTCTGCCAGTACCCAGTTTAGAAGAAAACATGCTTTTTTTTCATTTTTACAAATTTTTTCTGTAGTGTAGCTTCCCCCCACACCAAACCAACCCCCCACCCCTTCACGGTCTCTTTTTGTGCTTTTGCACAAACAAGATTTGGCCATTTCTTACTAAAGATATTTTCCGTAGTGTAGCGGTTCCCACCCGCTCCCGCCACTGCACGCGCCCTCCCGCCACCCTCCGTGCACGCACGCGCGCCCGCACGCGCCCCCTAACGTTCCCGCCCCCGATCCCACCCCCCTTGACATATCAGCGCACACAGATGGCCGCCCACCCGCCTCCCAAGCCGGCTCCCACCCACCAACGATACCGGCCATCGATGTCCGGTGCAGAGAGGGCCACAGAGTGGCTCTCTCTGCACCGGAAGGCCATGTAAGGTTATTGCAGGATGCCTCCCTATCGAGGCATCACTGCAATAACCGGAAAGCAGTTGGAAGCGAGCAGGATCGCTTCCAGCTGCTTTCCACACCGAGGACGTGCAGGGTACGTCCTCAGGCGTTAACTGCCTTTTTTTTTAGGACGTACCCTGCACGTCCTCGGTCATTAAGGGGTTAAAGACTTTGTAACTCCTAACAAAGGAAACAGAAACAAATCTACAACTGGTTCCTATTAGTCTTCAAAGCCTTATAAAGCAAGATTGTCAAAATAAAAAGCTGTATTCACTCCATACGTATATTGCCTCCTCAACGGGTTTTTCTTGACCCCATAAAGCTAAAAAGTCATTTAACATTCAAGACAAAATCGTGAGTACTAGAATAACAATAAAACAAAACTTTTTAAGCTTTGAAATAGACCACTTAGACTACAAAAGCAAGCAAAAAGAGTACAATATTAGAGCAACTGTTTTCAAACCTCCAGTATTGTTATTATAAATTATACACTGTATATTGTTTTAAATGCCTTAAAGTTATAGAGCTCTATACTTTTATTTTTCACATGTTTTAAAATGTTTTAAAGTGTTTTAAAATAAATATATTATTTCTTTAACAAAACGTATAAGCATAAATTCTTATTTAGGTTACACATTAAAATACAAACACCACAAATTATATCTTTAGCTCCCCTCACCTTGGTTATATCGCACTTCATTCTTTGACAGTCGTTTGAAGGAACGACTGTCACACTTGTAGGGTTCAGAGCGTGGTTATATAAACCAATTTTCCCAATATTAACACTCACCAGGTGCACTCACTCTAAATGTTCTTCATTCATCCTTTTTTAAGTCTCATTTAAGTATTGAAAGGACATGAAACAGAAAAGTTTTCTTTTGTTATTCAGATAGATCAAGCAATTTTGAACAACTTTCTATTTTTTTCTATTATCACATTGTCTTTGTTCTCTTAATTTTTTTGTTGAAATGCAGAGACATAGGGCTTCATTTAACAGGCTGCAATAGCTGCTTCAGAGTCCCAGCATTTTGGTCTTGCTTAGAGCAAGCCTGAAATGCTATTTAAGTAACAGGGTTTCTTAACCTATCCGCAACACTATGTGGCAGATTACAATCATCTCAATCTGAGGGGGTAAATGTTAACTGAAGGCATCATACTGCTTCCTGCTTGCCATGAGGCTGGGAAGACAAGGTTCAAGACCGTGAACCTTGTCCAAGCAGCTTTTGATAAATGGAGCTCATAATCTCACGAGCATGCACATAAATGGAGCACTGTACGGCAGCAGTTTTGCAAGTTTTGCAAGTGTAATAGATGTCAGCGCTATCTCTTGCCATGTAGTGCTCCAGACATCTACCTAGGTATCTGTTCAACAAAGAGAATCATGGGAACAAAGCAAGTTGAAAACTTTTTTACAATTCAATGAATTACAAATGAAAATATTGGTGTTTCATATCCCTTTATGAATGCTGGTAATTCAGTGGTTAATTGTTATTTGATTCAAGCTTAGTGAAGTAGGAGATTTAACCCTTAACAACAATTTGTACATCACTTTGGATGTGAAGTATTGTACCTTGTAATAACAAACAGCTTCTGTGTCTATACATTAGGTAGAGAGGGAATATAGCTGACTAGTATTCAGGAAATGCTTAGTGAAGTCTTGGATTCTGTAAAACTAAGAACAAACATTCCATCTGTAACAGATCTTGTTAGAATGTCACATATTCAGGGCATTGACTGCACCAGCTCTGACATGGACATACCTTGCCCCACCCGCATCTAGCCACGCACATATCACATCTTCACTCCACCCATGACCTCATTCCCTTCACAGTAGCCCCATTTAAAAGCCAATGGGCCACTTTCATAAGTTCCCTAACCTCCCTATTACAGAAAGTTTGCAAACAATGTTGGAAGTTATGTAAGCAGATGCCAGCAGCATTACAATGAGAAGCAATTTTCAGCTCACAGGAAGCTCACTATTCTGTGTTGTGTTTAGTTTTTGAACTGCCCGTGACACCCACCTCACACAAACAATTGTAACTCATTCTAACCTTATTTATGTCTCAGAAAAAGAGGTCAGGGAGGCTCTTATCGATTATGAACCCTCCCTTGACAACGAAAGTTAATTGATTTGAAATAATATTGTTAAATAAAGTACCTAGAATGCATACATGTGCAAAGGCATCATACCATACAACCACCCCACAAATTGTGTTACACCCCCAAATCCTGCTGTACTAGGCACAGGTAGGGTTGCCAACCATTAGCATTTTACCATCATGGTTAATATTTTTACAGTTCAAGTCAAAGTAGATAATAATGAATACATCTACATCAAAGTGTGTTGGAATTTAATGTTAACAGATGATTATTTAAAATCATTCCTGGCAGCTTTTGTTTCTGAGTTACTTTGTATAATTATTTATGCTAATTATCATTGTTTATATTCTTTTCCAAGAAAGGTGGCAGCCCTAAGTTCATGCCTAGTTGGCATAGGCAAAATACATCCTGGGTCAGTCCACTTTTCATTGTACTCTGTGCCAATTCTCTACATAAATACAGGTATTATTTGTATTGTAAAAAGCAATTTATAAGGCTTTTTTAAATACAGGCCCTCATGTGACATGTACTAAACATACTAGAAAAGTATTTTAAGATTAAGTTATTCCAATTTCAAATTAGTAGTAAGATAAAAATTACTCTTATAACTAACTAATACAACAAACACTATCATGACATGCCCTATTTAAATGCTAAACATTGTCCCATATGCCAAGCTGTGACTGATGATATCCCTGAAGTAGCATGTGTTTTAGCAGCCTCATTAGGCAGTTTTACCAGCACTTCAAATTTGTCTGTGAATCTTTAATGTCATTATGCTACTGATGCATCTCCAATGATGCCCTGTCCTTATTATGCTACTGATGTATCTTCTATGACGCCCTTTCCTTCTGCTCTTTTGACTCTGCTGTTAAATTACAAAGCACGTATTTCACACGTATTCATTAAAAAAATCACATTAACTTCGCAATCAAAACATTGAAAATCAAAAGGGTGCTATAGCAAATAATACAGAACAATTGAAATCTCTTTGTGTGAGTGTAAACATAAATTATATCTTTTTAGCATTTTATATTTTTGAGACGTGAACTATTAAAGCGTTATAAAACCCAGAGTTTGTAAGCATGTCTCATAGCACTTACATATTTGTTGCTGGGTCTTTTCCCGCACCCACAAGTGCAATTCTTCTTATCTGCATTATTACTAGGGTTATACGAGTGATTCTGCCCTCCTTGTACCAAGCCATCTACTTGACCCTATGGGGCCTATTTACTATATAAGCAGATCATGTCCGCTTCACATCGATAAATGCTGACAGCATACACTGTCGTAATTTAGCATTGCACCAGCAGTTCTTGTGAACTGCTGGTGCAATGCCGCCCCCTGCAGATTTGCGATAGCAGGGCATGTCAATCAAGCCGTTTGTATTCGATCGGGTTGATTTTTATAACTTTATTAGTCACAAAGACTGATTGCCTACTTGGAATCTTAGTCTATGTATTTCTCCAAGTAGCTGGCAGCTTGCTTCATTTACCTGTTTTTTCTATCATTGCTCAAAATCAGTTCAATGTTATTTAAAGGGACATTAAACTGCTGAGGACATCTACAGTAGCATGGTTACTGTCATGAGATGCAGGACACATGCAGGACACAGCAATGATGGTACATCTCTATTTTATTACAGAGCATGGAAACATACATCTATTCAGATTGATTGTACTAACTAACTGCGACACAGACCACTGGACCTAAGCCCCACCCCCAAACTAGTGACATCACATCCTACTCTCATCACATCTTCACCTTTTTCAAAGGCGAAGCATACATTTGAATATAACAAATAACAAGGTATACGAACAGAGTATACAACAACATTTTTTTTCGAACAATATATAAAGGTTCAGAAAATATAAACACATAAATTATATCCTGACTTGGACATCGGGGTAGACTACCCTAGTCCACAGTGACCATGGGATTATTCTGACCATACTTCTGGTCACTGTTCTAGCTAAAGTCAGTCCCTATATCGGGCCGGAAGTTTCACCACTCTTCCGCTTGATGTAAGTTTGCATGAACTGTCCTCTGATACAGAAGATGATGAATAAGAGTCCGCTGGAGGCAAAGATATATCCCCGCTGTGATCTTGCTGAGGGGAAGGCACCTCTCTTAGAACAGGGGATCCCACCGGCAGTGGTACTGAGGCATCCAGTTCCAGAATCTCAGGTACAGGCTGAAGATGCCTTCGATTACGACGTGTAACCATATCTCCATCAGTAAGGACTGTATAAGACCTTGGTTCTGGAGAGCGTCCAATTACCGTAGCAGGCGGCTTCCATTTCTTCTCATCATCCAGTTTAATTCTGACACTTTGCCCCGCATTCAGTTCCTGTAAGGAACTGACAGAATGTCTCCTGTCGTAGAAGAAATGATAACCCTTTTTGGCCTCTTCATCCCTCCTAAGGACTTCTTCCCGAGGAACAGGGCCAGGCGGCTTGAAGACACCCACTGAGGGTAAAGTGGTGCGATTCTGGCGTCTCCGAGCATCAGCTGTGCCGGGCTAAACACGGTGGCTTGAATGGGCGTCGCCCTGTATGACAAGAGGGCTAGGTACGGCTCAGATTGCTTTAGAATGAATTTTGTTGTTTGAACTGCCCTTTCATCTATTCTGTTAGCCTGCGGATAATGTGGACTTGACGTGGAATATACAAAGTCATATTCCCTGCTGAAAGCACTGAACTCTGTAGAAGCTAACTGCATACCATTATCACTCACCACCTCCATTGGAATGCCCCACCGGGCGAACAAGCTCTTCAGACGAATGAACGGCTTGACTTGTGATATCATTCAGAGGTGCAATTTCCAAATACCTGGAATAGTAGTCGATCCCAACAAGGAACTTTTTCCCGTGCAGTTCACACAAATCAGCAGCTATTTTCTGCCACAGCCCCGCAGGCAGCGGAGTAGAAATCAAGGGCTCCCTTCTCTGAGTAGGCCAGCGTTCCCGGCAAAAGGCACATTTAGACACGTGATTTGCAATGTCGGAGCTGATCCCAGGCCACCACACAGCTGTAGCTGCCCTTTCTCTGCACTTTGTAATGCCTAAGTGGCCATCGTGAATCCTATTTAACATCTCCTTCCTCATGCTGACAGGAATTACGATGCAGTCTTGGAACAGCACCAACCTCTCCAGCTCCGTGAGCTGCGACCTCTCTGACTGGTAAGAACTTAAAGACATCCAGGCTGCCTGACTCTCGGGCCAGCCTTCTTTTATGTACTTTATAACCTCTTGCAGATCTGTGTCCAAATATGTCTCTTTCTTTATCTCCTCCAGTTTCCTTGAAGAAATGGACTTAGAGGACAGAACTGAATCAACATACACTTTTACATCAGATTCAGTGGAGGATTCTTCAGCAGCAGCCAGCGGGAGCCTGGATAGTGTATCCACCACAACCAGTTGCTTCCCCGGCACATGCACTGCCTGAACATTGAACCTGAGCAGTCTCATTAAAAGTCTCTGGCATCTTAAGGGTGTTATGTCTATATCATAAGAGTTGATTAGAGGGACTAGCGGTTTGTGGTCAGTCTCCAGACTAAATTTCTCCAAACCCACTAGATAACGCTGAAAGCGTTCACAGGCCCAAACTGCAGCCAGGCACTCTTTCTCAATTTGAGCGTATTTTGACTCAGCAAGCGTCAGTGTGCGGGAACAATAGGCGATGGGCTGTAGTTTATTTTCATTTAACTGCAGGAGAGCAGCCCCCAACCCATAACCGCTTGCATCAGCACTAACCACAGTCTTTTTGGAAGGGTTGTAGAACCCCAGCACTGGGGCAGACCCCAGCAGGGACTTGGCCCCCAGACCCAGGCAACGTCTTTCTTTAGCAACTCTGTGATAGGGTGTAGAACTGTTGATAAATCTGGAAGAAACTTGCCCACATAATTTACAAGGCCCAATATCTGTCTCAGCTCATGTACATCAGAAGGACTTTTCATCTGTTCAATAGCACAAATTTTCTCGGGGTCTGGCTTGATGCTATCCCCATTGATGACATGCACAAAGTAACATAATTCAGTTTCCCTAAAATGGCATTTCTCTTTATTTAACTTCAGCCCAGACTCTTTGATAGCCTGCAGCACACAACTTAAACGCTGATTATGCTCCTCCACTGTAGACCCATACACCAGAATGTCGTCCATGAAGACTGCCGTGCCCACGTGGTCACTTAGGAGAGAACTCATTTCCCTTTGAAACATTTCTGGGGCAGAGGATATCCCGAAGGGGAGTCTGCAGAAGCAAAACTGACCTACCGGTGTGATAAAGGTAGTCAGTTTGCGGCACTTTGGATCCAGGGGGATCTGCCAAAAGCCGCTAGAAGCGTCTAATCTAGAAAAGAACTTCGCCCCAGCCAACTTTGGAGCTATGTCTTCTAATGTCGGCAGCACAAATCTCTCTCTCTTCACTGCCTCATTCAACCTTTTTAGGTCCACACAGATGCGCACCTTTCCATTTTTCTTTGCAACCGGAACAATGGGGGCACACCAGTCAGTTGCTTCAACAACCTCTTCAATAACTCCCATAGACTTCATGCGCATAAGCTCCTTCTCCACTTGAGGCATGAGCGGTAACGGAATTCTACGGGGAGTAGAAATACTGTATGGGACTGCATCACTTTTAAGTGCTATACGAACTGGCTTGCAATTCAGTAGGCCCAATTCGACAAACATATCTTCGGAGATCTCATTTACTCTGGCCACGAGGCCCAAATCACAGGCTGCTTTTCTGCTAAATAAATTGCTAACACACTGGCCTCGAATCACATGCACCCACATGGTGAATTTTCTTTGCTTGTACTCACAGCTGGCAAGAAATTTCCCTGCACAATCAATGCGGCCACCTGGACTATGGACATTTGTTGTAACCTTTGCCAGCTGGGGCTGTCGAGGCAGTTTCATAAATGCAGCAAAAGACATTACAGTGATATCTGCTCCTGTGTCAATCTTAAAATCAACTTTGTCTCCCATTACAGTAAAAGTAACCTTCCAATCTTCCTCTGAGCTTGGCTGTTCCACAACAGACCCCACAAAAGACACTTCCTGACCCTATTGGTCACTGTCCACCTGCATCTCCTTAATGTATTCAGTTTTACACACCACTTCAAAATGGCCCATTCTGTTACATTTTCTGCATCTTTTATCTCTGGCCGGGCATATAACACTCTGATCATGGGCACGGTAGCACCGTGTGCATCGGGCATGCTGCACCCATCCACTTCTAGGTCTATCCATTATTTTAGATCTACCGCTCACACTGTGCCTTTCACTAGCAGTTTTCCTGGACTGTTTCACTTCATCCACAATACTCTCAGACCTCAGATCAGCACTTTGCTTTTTCACCAGTTCACCATGGCGGGCCATCCTAATAGCCCCATCTAATGTTAAATTAGGCTCTAACTGCAGCTTCAGTGAGACTTCAGCATCTGCAATTCCAATAACTATTCTGTCTCTGATTTGCTCTTCTTTAGCAACAGCAAACTCACAGAATTCAGCTAGTTCATACAGGCTGTGCACAAATGACTCCACAGATTCTCCCACACGCTGATTACGTTTGTGAAAACAAGCTCTCTCATGAATCACATTTCTTTTGGGCTCAAAGTGGGCACTGAGTTTATCCATAACTATATCAAAGTTAAATTCTTCCCCTTCTTGGAAAGTAAAAGCATTGAACACAGGCTCCACATCTTTCCCCATAGAGTATAAAAGAGAATTAACTTGTACTTCACCACTCTCCTTGTCCAGCTTGGAAGCAATCCTGAAGCGCTGAAACCGCTGATGCCATGTGGGCCAAGCTGCAGGCTGAGAGAAGTCAAAAGACTCAGGTGGGGTAAACTTTTACATCGTCATCGATTAGGAACAGAAGCGCAGGCCAGAACTTCTGACACCATGTCAGAATGCAGGACAAATGCAGGACACAGCAATGATGGTACAACTCTATTTTATTACAGAGCATGGAAACATACATCTATTCAGGTTGATTGTACTAACTAACTGCGACACAGACCACTGGACCTAAGCCCCGCCCCCAAACTACTGACATCACATCCTGCTCTCATCACAGTTACTACTTGCAATGATGTTGTTTTTCCTCCTGTGCCTGAAGCTGTCTATAAAGTTGTCCTAGTATTTTAACCCCTTACAAGTAGTTGTTAATTAATATGGAAAGGAAAAGAAGGCGCCACCATAGTGTACGGTCAGTGAATACAACCAGGCTACAGCTGCGCAAGAACAACTGATACTTACAAGCTCCTAGACACTTGAGAAGTGTCACAATCGCCTTCGTTTCTCGGTCTTAGGTGACCGTTTCATCAGGTGTATCAAAATTTGATACACCTGATGAAACGGTCACCTAAGACCGAGAAACGTTGTGTTTTATTACTGAATAAAGTAATTTTTTTAATACGTTGGATCCACGAACTTTATCTTATTTAGCTGCAGCATTTTCATATACCTTTTGAAGTTTGCTGTTCACAGTACAATACGGGTCAAACTTCATATTAGAGCCGACCGGGTTTGGCTACACTTTCAGAAAGACTGCATCCTGTACGAGCAGATTGCTACCGGCAGAGTAAGCTATTTGACATCCACCTGAACACCCCAGAGAACGGGCAATCAAGGACGGAGGTGAGAGTTAGCTGGACGACTCCTAATAGTTCCAGAAGGCGATTGTGACACTTCTCAAGTGTCTAGGAGCTTGTAAGTATCAGTTGTTCTTGCGCAGCTGTAGCCTGGTTGTATTCACTGACCGTACACTATGGTGGCGCCTTCTTTTCCTTTCCATATTTCTACAGATTTCTTTCTTTTGGGACACCAGCAAAAGTTTTGAAGAAGCCGCGAGCCACCATCAGACAGAGCCTGAGGGAGGAATCTGAACACCCAGGTGTTAGCGATATCCACCCAGTGATATCAAGCTAAGACATTTTGAACTTTGATTTTCTCACAGACTTTTATTTTGCACATTTATACAGAGTACATAGATGGCTATACATAATTGTTTTTAGCACTGTACTTTATACCTCTATGGTAAAGAATTGTAGAGCACTATATTTTAGAGCACTGTATTTTGGCGCACTGTTCATTTTTATCATTTTAGTTAATCTCTGCATCTTCATACTGGGTGATGCCATTTGTTAAAAAAAAAAAAAAAGCCTGTAACATCATTGAGCTGTGAAAAACGCACTGCTTATATCACAGAATACAATAATACACTACAAGATGGTGGCAGCCAGGATAAATACAGAGATTTACCAGCTGTAATGAGTTAAAATTAGAGAACGGCTTCTGCAGCTACAGAAGGGAAAAAAAACCATAATGAGTAGCAACACTGCTACTGTATTTGTACCCAACTGCTTAATGTCCCTTTACATTCTCTTACTCCTTTTTTTATTATGAGGTCTATATTCCCTTTTTAAAACTGTAGGCCGGCATTTATCAACTGCTAAGCAGTCTGTGTTCACTCACGCGAACCTGTCCGCCTGGGATCACAAAATGCAAACAGCGTATTGCAGCAAAACGCTACCCTTATTTAACATTGCACAAGAGTTTGCTTGAACATTTCTGCACCCTGCTTTTTATAGCCCAATGGCTTGCAAGTAGGGAGTTGTTAATTACCCTGGGGTGAACATACCTGTAGTGATTTCCACCACCAGCTAATAGCTGGCGTACTGGTTAGGAAGTTGCGGCATGATAAATGGGGGCCTATATGTCTATTCATCTTTCTCTTACATCCCTCCATTGCACCAGACATACAGAATTAGTACAGCAATGTTTCTGAAAAATTATATAATTTATACAAACTATAAGAATTTAAATCTGTTCATTGACTTTGGGCACACTAGTGATACAGACAATGGAACTGTAATACAGTGAGACCATGTAGCAAGGTGCTTGATTTGTAATAGGGTATTATGGTGCTGTGCTGGCAATTTGAAGAGTTATGCTAAGGACAAAAAAAAAAAACCCAAAGAAAAACAAAGCATTACCTATATATATATATATATATATATATATATATATATATATATATATATATATATATATATTGTTTTTATTTATTTAATATATATTTTCAATAATTGCACGCAGGGCAGTTTCTAGAGAACCTTACTCACAGGTCAAAACTCCAAAATGTGCCCCCCCCCCCAATTCTAGGCTAGTGGTGCACTATTTAGTGCTCCCATTTGAGGGTACTTTGTGTTTTAAGTTGAAGGTAAAACCGTTGCGCACTAGAAAACCTAATGCGGAAAAGAGTCGCGACCGCATTAACGTCCTTTCCCATAAGCCTAATACTTATACTCGTGCCCAAACCCAATCGCATTTAAACTAAAAGCGCTGAATCCAACATGAATTATACATATTTTAAATTCCATAGAATATATTCTATGCATTGCTCAATAGATATTTCCATATAACATATTGTTCCGAGTATAGACCACACTTTTTCCCACTAGTTAAATCTTTAAATTCAAGGTGTGGCCTATAATCGGGTGCGGCCTATAATCGGTATGTTATTGACGGCGTCATACTGCAGCAGCAGAATTTGTTTTTAGATTAAAATGTACTGGTATTACTGTATTTTATTATTGGGCTTAGCAAACTGGAAGTTACTTTCTGGTTTGGGGCTGGTGGCTGGGTGGGGGCCCTATTTACATTTGTGTGGTGGAGAGTGACTGGGTGAGGTTGTGTGGAAGGAGCCAATAAATCCTGGCATATACAGGATCCTGGGTGTGGATGATTCTAGTCACAGTGAGTGTTATTTGGAGGAGGTTATGTTTTCTTTCCCTTATTTTTTTAACAAAAAACAATGCAGGCATATAGATTATATTTTTTTTTTCAAAAAATGCAGGTATATTACATTTAAAAGATGCAGGCATTTTTAACATTATCCAAACAGTTGTTGAATAGAGAGCTCAGTGCCCATTAGCTGAGATCAAGAATATAGCTATGGCTCAGGAATAACATCAATGGGAATTTCCCAGTTCATGAGCACATTTACCGGTACTACTAGGCATACCGCTGCAGCCACTAGCAGAGTTAGCCACTTTGTGGGCAGCACTTATTCAGCAGAGAAAGGTGCAAATGTAAAGGAATCCAGGACACATACCATTCATTTAGGCGTCTAGCCCAAATTTTAGGGCCCCAAATGGCACCCAGGTGCTTGGGAAAGTAATACATATTCACTAGTGCAGTTTGGAATACTGGTATGTGCTGTTCAGTAATGTTGCTAAACTGACAGGTGGTATCAGTTATGGTCTGGCAAAGCCCATATTTACTGGGTATGTGAAATCCTAGGTAACTGCTTAGTTGGCCATAAGGAAGAACTGCTATCTGGGGTGGGGTGGTTTACTGTTTTTCTAATGTGTATATGTTCTTTAAAAGTTAAAAATAAAAACTTTTACCAAACTTTTAGGGTGCAGCTTATAATCAGGTGCAACCTATACTCTTAACAATATGGTATATATGATTATGTATATAAATATACCTATATATATGTGATTATATCTAGGTATATATATATATATTGAACAATACATAGAACATTTTTTATCATGTGAAGAACAGAAGAACATTGGACATATCTGCAGTAAATAAACAGTTGAACACATTATAAAATATTAAACACAAATGATTTGTCAGGTTTTGAGGTATTTGACGGTAAAGCGCTCCAATGTGTATGTGTGTATATACAGGGAGTGCAGAATTATTAGGCAAGTTGTATTTTTGAGGATTAATTTTATTATTGAACAACAACCATGTTCTCAATGAATCCAAGAACTCATTAATATCAAAGCTGAATAGTTTTGGAAGTAGTTTTTAGTTTGTTTTTAGTTATAGCTATTTTAGGGGGATATCTGTGTGTGCAGGTGACTATTACTGTGCATAATTATTAGGCAACTTAACAAAAAACAAATATATACCCATTTCAATTATTTATTTTTACCAGTGAAACCAATATAACATCTCAACATTCACAAATATACATTTCTGACATTCAAAAACAAAACAAAAACAAATCAGTGACCAATATAGCCACCTTTCTTTGCAAGGACACTCAAAAGCCTGCCATCCATGGATTCTGTCAGTGTTTTGATCTGTTCACCATCAACATTGCGTGCAGCAGCAACCACAGCCTCCCAGACACTGTTCAGAGAGGTGTACTGTTTTCCCTCCTTGTAAATCTCACATTTGATGATGGACCACAGGTTCTCACTGGGGTTCAGATCAGGTGAACAAGGAGGCCATGTCATTAGATTTTCTTCTTTTATACCCTTTCTTGCCAGCCACGCTGTGGAGTACTTGGACGCGTGTGATGGAGCATTGACCTGCATGAAAATCATGTTTTTCTTGAAGGATGCAGACTTCTTCCTGTACCACTGCTTTAAGAAGGTGTCTTCCAGAAACTGGCAGTAGGACTGGGAGTTGAGTTTGACTCCATCCTCAACCCGAAAAGGCCCCACAAGCTCATCTTTGATGATACCAGCCCAAACCAGTACTCCACCTCCACCTTGCTGGTGTCTGAGTCGGACTGGAGCTCTCTGCCCTTTACCAATCCAGCCACTGGCCCATCCATCTGGCCCATCAAGACTCACTCTCATTTCATCAGTCCATAAAACCTTAGAAAAATCAGTCTTGAGATATTTCTTGGCCCAGTCTTGACGTTTCAGCTTGTGTGTCTTGTTCAGTGGTGGTCGTCTTTCAGCCTTTCTTACCTTGGCCATGTCTCTGAGTATTGCACACATTGTGCTTTTGGGCACTCCAGTGATGTTGCAGCTCTGAAATATGGCCAAACTGGTGGCAAGTGGCATCTTGGCAGCTGCACGCTTGACTTTTCATGGGCAGCTATTTTGCGCCTTGGTTTTTCCACACGCTTCTTGCGACCCTGTTGACTATATTGAATGAAACACTTGATTGTTCGATGATCACGCTTCAGAAGCTTTGCAATTTTAAGAGTGCTGCATCCCTCTGCAAGATATCTCACTATTTTTGACTTTTCTGAGCCTGTCAAGTCCTTCTTTTGACCCATTTTGCCAAAGGAAAGGAAGTTGCCTAATAATTATGCACACCTGATATAGGGTGTTGATGTCATTAGACCACACCCCTTCTCATTACAGAGATGCACATCACTTAATATGCTTAATTGGTAGTAGGCTTTCGAGCCTATACAGCTTGGAGTAAGACAACATGCATAAAGAGGATGATGTGGTCAAAATACTCATTTGCCTAATAATTCTGCACTCCCTGTATATATATATATATATATATATATATATATGGGTGAGGATTGAAGGTCCCAGATTACAGCGCTCGTAGAAGGTAGGAGACATAAACAAAAAACAATTTATGGTGCAGTATGACTATAATAGTTCACTGTGTACCATAAAGAAGTTAAAAAATGCTCACCAATTTGGACCTCAAACATATGAGGTATGTTGAAAGCGATGAGGGGGAATTTCTCCCTATCTGTGTTAAAGATGATTATATATGTGTGACCTGTTGGAGTATGATGCTTCTTTCTTTCTGTATCTTTGGGAAATGGTGTTCTTCTCCTCTATGGAGTATAAGGTATCTTTGTTTCTTTATAGTTGAAGATGAGCTTCTTCTGTGTGTTGTATGGTATTTCCGTTGCTCTGTGGAGTATTGTAAATACCTCTTTAAGAAAAAAGATGTTGTGCTTCTCCTCTATGCAGTATGGTAAGAAAATTCCTTTGAATGAGATGAGGTGGATAGCTTATTGTAGAATGCTTGTAGTACTATTTTTTACTTAATTTTAGAGTATGCGTTAAGCGTTTATATTAGGGTAAACTCAGTAAGAAACTCAGATGTGAGTATTTTTAAAAAAAAGTCTAAATACTTTATTGAACAAAGTTTAAAATACAAACTCCATGTTTGTGAATCCTTTAGAAATAGTCAAATTGTCAGCAAAATAGCTCTCAAAAACATGTTTTGGCTGACCTGATTGAGTCTCAAGATGAATGGAGTTTGACCCACTTCCCTTGTTTTTGAAAAACGTAGTGACTGTCTATTATTTCTTTGCAAACTGCAAAATGTAAAAAATGGTGGTTGCAGACACTACCTTGCAGTGTCCGGTGATCCTTTAGGTGGTTTCTGTTGATAGAAGATAATCCAGGTCGAAGGATTGCACTGGATGCAAGTACTGTATGTGACAGGCTTGGATGTATCTGTGATGATCATTGTGGTCTTGCCGCACTGGAAGTGACATCATAGTGGGCATGCCCTTACATGTTTCGTGAACCTATGTTCACTTCATCAGAGGGTTTCCTGCTGGAAATTTCAACCATGGCCCAACACAGTCAGGTGTACATATCTGTTGATATTTGAAAGAGATCCTAATACCATGTATCCTAACAAAATGTCCATGTCCTCTGGCAGGAAAACAGCCCCAAAACATTAAAGAGACATCACCATATTTAACTGTGGGCATGAGGTACTTTTCTATATGACTACCTCTCTGTGTGCACCAAACCCACCTCTGGTGTTTATTGCCATAAAGCACCATTTTGGTTTCATCTGACCATAGAACCCTATCCCATTTGAAGTTCCAGTAGTGTCTGGCAAACTGAAGATGCTTGAGGTTTTTTTGGATGAAAGTAGAGGCTTTTTTTCTTGAAAACCTTCCAGACAACTGTTTATGTAGGTGACGTTGGATAGTAGTTTTGGAGACTTTCTGACACCAAGCCGCAACTAACTCCAGCAATTCTCCAGTTTTGATCCTTGGAAATATTTTGGCCACTCTAACCATCCTCTCACAGGATCCTCCTCTGAGTATAATTGATACAAAAACCGGGTCATTCATACACTAATCCAATAAA
This sequence comes from Bombina bombina, assembly GCF_027579735.1. NCBI lineage: Eukaryota > Metazoa > Chordata > Amphibia > Anura > Bombinatoridae > Bombina > Bombina bombina. Next base: position 1,031,947,789 of record NC_069503.1, on the reverse strand, counting down.
GGGAAGTGAATTTCAATAACACTAAGAACCTTATAACCAGGGTCTGTGTGTATATGTGAATAAAACTTGAAAATCCCTTCTGCCATCCCAGGCCAAAATAAACAAATTAAACACTAATACTAGCCTCAATAATTATATGAGAAATTAAACACCACAGATACCTATTACAGGGCTCTTAATACCCCTACTTTACGTAAATAAGGGAGTACCGATTAGTTCAGCTACATAGCTAATATTAATATAAAAACTAACTGGTCTCTCAAATTAGTAAATAATAACTAGAGAGAATTGTCATTGGCAATTAAGAGATAGAGTGTTTTTAAATTGTTCATGTTCACCCATTCTTTTTAAAGTTAAGAAATAAAAGTTAAATTTTAAAATTGTACTAGTGGCTCTACCCCAGTCTGGGCAGAGAGTGCTACACAGCATTTCTTTCCAGGGATTTTATCCCAATTGTTCTGCAAGTTCAGAACCAAATGCTAGCACCACTCCTCAAAAGAAACATAATATAGTGATACTAAAATAAAATACAGTATCTCATGCAATCCAAACCAATGAGGAGCTTGCCTATATAGTGCCCTTGTTATCTTTGTGTGTCAAATTCATAGTAATTTCGCCTGAATATATCAGGTTTTCTAAACAAAAGAGCACACAGACTGTATCAAAATGAGTTATTCATGGGATCAAGATCGAAAAGCAAGACAGTTAAAAAGAACAGCAGACTTCAATGAAGTCTTTGATGAAAGTAATACCACTCCTAGTGGAAGTGCAGGAAGCAGTGCATTAGAGGGAGCATTAAAAGAAATACACAAAACCATGTATAAGCAGGATAAATCCTGGTGGAATAAGCATTTCTTTGAGAAATTTATAGAGAAAAATCTGATTCCCAGGGGCCTGAGGATACAGCTATTCCCAGCATTTCAATTCAAAAACCAACAACTAACAATAGAATGGGAAGAAGCACTGAGTGAATGCTCCAAGAAATTAATGAAAATCTTAATGAAGCACGATCAAACGGAATATGAAAGACTAGAGGCCATAATACAGGAACAAAATGAAGTTCTAAAGAAATTTGAAACGAATTCAAACTTTGAAAAATTATATAAAACATACCAGAAAGAGTTAGATCGATATGAAGAAGAATTGAAAAATTCTAAGATAGGGAAATTAAATCGTGACATACAAGATTTTTCTAATCAAAAGGTATACAGATGGAGGCAAAAAGGCTTCTTCAAAAATCCCACCAAAAATCCCAGAGTAAATATTGTCCAAAGTGACATTTCAGACACGGATGGAGATGACACAGAATCGGCAAATGAGGAAAGTCCAAGTACCTCTACTGCAACCCATAAAACTGGAATGAACACTAGGAACAAGAGAAAACAGAATTTTTTAGATCAAGGATAGGGGGGAGGCAGATCAGAAGGGGAGGGAGGTACAAACAAAAGACCAGCCAGAGATTACAATCACAAACCGCAAGGTCACAAGAACTGGAGAGACCCCAGGAGACCCCCGAGAGCACCGAGCCCCTTCTCCAATCTAGGGACGAAACAATGAGAGTGATAAATCTATCTGAAAAACCTTTGAATAAATCACACATCTCTATCTTATCCAAAGGATTATCTTTCTGTCCATCACAGGATGTAAATAAGTTTGAAGTAATCAAAGATATCCAATTATATCTAAGGAAAATAGCTTTGAAAAAACAATTCAACAATACACCCCCGTTGGAAGGATGGAGCATGGAGGAATTAAGCAGTTTAAAAGACTTAGAAGAATTACTGGATGAAAACACTAATGAAAGAGAACAAAATGGAGAAGCAAATTAAGGAATAAATCTACTTATGTTCCAAAAAGTATTCACACGCCTCAAATACAGGTTTTTAATAACTTGGTCTGTCAAGAAATCACAGATTTGAATTTGGACCCCAAAATACAAAATCAATCCTACAAAGAGAAAATGGCACTCAGAGAAATGCAAGATTGGGAGGATGTGGTCATTCGCAATTCGGACAAAGGGGGTAATATCGTAATTTGGCCTTTGGAAATGTACTTGAGAGAAGTGAACAAACAGATCAATGATAAAAAATGCTATTCAAAACTGTTATTTAACCCTATTGAGGGATACCAACAAATTTACAATTATATGATCAGTAAAGCACACAAAGATGCAGTAATAACAGACAAAGAAAAGAAATTTTTGGAAGTACCAAATCCAAAAGTGGCCACACTATACCTTATTCCAAAAATACACAAAAACCAGACAAACCCCCCAGGGAGACATATACTATCTGGTATAGGTTGTCTCACAGAGAAAGCGAGTCAGTACATTGACCATAGATTAAGAAACTTCGTACATGAGTTGCCCTCTTATGTGCAGGATACTATGGAGGTCCTACAAAAGTTAGATAACATCTACATTGAAAAAACCACATGGCTAGTGACAACAGATGTGGAAGCGTTATACACCTCCATAGACCATGATAAGGGAGTACAGGCGGTGAAATACTTTTTGACACAAAAATCTGAAGAAGATGAAGAACATAACAAATTCATCATTGACCTACTGAAATTTGTCTTACAGTATAATTTCTTCACCTTTGATAACGGATTTTACTTACAGACATGAGGAACAGCAATGGGGACAGCGTGTGCCCCCACTTACGCCAATTTATTTATGGGTTGGTGGGAGGCGGAGTATGTATTCACTGAAAACAATACCCAATACACTGACTGTATACCCCTATGGATAAGATTCATTGATGATATTTTGTTCATATGGGAGGGCTCTTATGAAACACTGCAAGAGTTCCTGACCATATTAAATAAAAATGATCTAAATATCAGGTTAACATCCGAAATGAGTCAAAAATAAATTGCTTTCCTAGATCTGAGAATAATCAAGGAGGAAGATGGAAGGATTACCACAGATCTGTACAGGAAGAAGACTGCGACAAATAGCCTATTACACAAGTCAAGTGCTCATGCACCAGGCACCCTAAGAGGATTACAAACAGGGGAATTTTTGAGAACTAGACGTAACTGTACGGATTTGAGTACCTTTAAAATTAGAGCCAAAGAACTTGAAGAAAGGCTGATTATCAGAGGGTACAGTAAGACGAGTATCAAAAAAGCAAAAAACAAAGCAATTAACATCAATAGGAGAGAACTCTTAAGGAAGAGGAACAAGCAAAAGGACAATAAAACAAGATTGATCTTAACATATACTTCACAAATCAACCAAATTAAAGAAATCATCCAGAAACATTGGCATGTCTTACCATCAGACCCAGCGCTGAGAATGCAGCTGGGAGAAAAACCAGAGATTGGATACAGACGAGCCAAAAACATGAAAGACATGTTAACACAAAGTCATTACAGAGCAAGAAAACAATGACTGCCTTTACTCCAGGCTCCTTCAAATGTGGAACTTGTTCCACATGTCAGTACATCAAAAGAACTGATACCACGACCGATAGGTTTGGACAAATTCACAAAATTAACAAATACATAAGTTGCAACACCCAGGGGGTAATATATGTACTACAATGTACGTGCCAACTATACTATGTAGGCATGACGACTCATAAGATAAGAGTACGCTTGATGGAACATCTAAGAAACATCAAGAATGCCAGAAAAGATGTAGCTGATGGCAAAGCTATAACTAGTGTGGCATCACACTTTCTATCCAAACACAATTCTAGCCCCAAAGGCTTGCAATGTTGGGGAGTAGAACACATTAAACTAGGAATAAGGGGAGGTGACTTAGAAACAGCTCTACTTAAAGCTGAAAATAAGTGGATATATTTACTAAATTCGGTACATCCGAATGGTATAAATGAAAACAACAATTTCTTTGTATTCTTATAGAGATCCATACAGAAAATAAAGAGAAAGAAATAAATCCATCTTGAGTACAGAAAGAAACAAGGCAATACAGAAAAACAATTCTAAGAGTCTATAATGAGTGGACAATCGATAGAAAACAGTTATATAATAAGTTAATTGATTCCAGAATGTCACATACATCTTTTTAACAGTGAAACAGTAATAATTTCATTGATCTCAGAATGGTATACACAATTTTCATTAACAGCAAAACTTTAGCTTCACTTCAATCCCTTTCCCTTTAGTCCCCAAATAACTTTAGTATGCCTTTCACAAGAATAATTATTTTTTACCACATCACCAAAACAGGCACTTTAGAGCACATAATCAGTACAGGAGCACCATTTAAGCACTTTTAAACACAGATAGAATTGAGAGCACCATACCATTAATGGCACAAAGAAATGTAATTAAAAGTAAAGAGAATAACTCACAACTCACAGACCAATCAAGAATACCCCTGACCGTCACTTAGGCACGAAAAATTTATGCCAGCTCCTTTGAATATGAGTATAAGGGCAACACAATTCACAAACTCAGTGTCTCAATTTAGTGAGAAGTAAAGTAATGCACTATCACTTCAATACGATCACATCAATACAGCTAAAGTAATCATAATAATGAAATCATTTTACATAATGAGAACAAAGTAAATATTTAAAATTTAAAAATAAAATAAAAATATAAGTACAGAAGCCCAACACACACATTTACATCACACATAAAATCAAATAGTATCAAGAGTCACCAAAATACAAAATAAATTAAGTAGTCACATCATGACAATATAAAGCCACTATTCACCATGCAGAAATACACAAACAATAAAAGCAATCACATTACGATAACCCTATGTGTAGAATGGGTAACCATTCATCACATAGAAAAATGACAAATTTACATACCATTAGATTCAACCATCTAATAACCTAGTAGAAAATACGATATAAGGATTAATTCTTAAATATAAACGCAAGTTAGAATCACAATCAGTGAAAATACAATAAAAAATATGTAACTCTACAGTAATCATTAAAATACATAGATAATGGAAAATTGTAAATACATAGATAAAATTTCACGTGAGTGATAAAGCATTACCAATACATCCAATGGGAATGGTTTTCCTCTCCTTATCACTCTCAGGAAATAATGTGGTTTATTCAGACAAACAGGGTTATTGAAAGAAAAGAAGATATGAAAATTAAATTTCACTGCAAAACCCTATGTAATAAGCAATTATACAACTGTTTTCAATAGAGAATCATAACGAAAGGTCATTATTAAAAATTCTAAACTACTGTCCATCCATGATTGGTATATACTATTATAGGTAAACAGTGAATTCCCACATTAGATGACATTAATGAAGAACTGACAATTAAAAGTAAAAGATATTCACTGTGATATCCAAACTAGCAATTAATCTTAGAATAAAGCATCAAATAGATTAAAAACACAACATCATAACAAACTTTCTGTTTATGGTGCACAAAAATCAATATGATGCAATGATGGATGTGAGTATAGGAAGAGATGATCGAAGGATTTATACTGGGAAATATGTCCACCTTAATATCTGAAATCAGCAGTCGACCTTAAAACAAAGCATGAGAACGTACACATTGATCCCAATAGGCTGTACACACAAGAGTGACAGCCGATACCAGTGAATGAAAACACGGGAGAGGCGGAACTTCCGCAAAGGAAAATAAATAAATACTTTGAAAATCGGCGGCCCGCCACCTTTGATAAAGCCGTAACTGGCGAAACGCGTCAGGGGGGTTGCGTGGGACGATGGGGTCCCATTAGAATGTTAAATGTTTTTTAATCTAATCTATCACAATTGCTAAATCGAATAGTAAAGGGGTGTTGGTGTCAATTATATTCGACACAGTGTGTGAGTGCATGTTAGCGATAAAAACGTCTGAGTGTGAAAATATTTCAAGCAGAATTACAAGTTAATATTATTTTGAACAATAGCTAACAGTGCATCCTAATGAGGTTAATGGGAATGCGGTTACAAAAAGTATTGGTTGCTAACACAATTGCAACTGTATAATACCCAATATTAGTGATAAGATTACGAAGCCTAATCGCAGAGAGGACAGTTTATAGGGGCAGTTAGGGAATGAATGCTAGTACCATTGCCGCAATCCAAAAGTGCACAGTACTGTATTGTTAGGTGATTCAGAACATAAATTACAAATTATATCTGACACACTAAGTAATGAGTAAACGTGTAGCGATCTCGACGAAAATACAAACATAGATGATAAAAAGTATTATCGAGTGCAATCTGAAGTTGAAGGCGGATGCTGCAAATATAATCATAACCAACCCCTGAGTCCCCAAAAGGAGACATAATGTTGTAAGATTGTGTACTGACAATATTGTATCATAATCACACAATACGTGTTGTGAAATATATGTAGCACAAAGTAACCAGCCACCATCACAAGAATATAATTATAACTAGCCTCTGAATCCCCAGAAAGGAGTCAGGTTGTGGGTGTTGTGAGAGTGTGTATTGACAGTATATTTTTATAATCACACAATACGTATTGTGAAACATATGTAACACAAAGTAACCAGCCACCAATAACAGGAATTTTAACAATAAAGGAAACATCGCAAACTGGGGAGCTCACAAAAAACATTATTAACATAAAGAAATTCACGCATGTAGACGCTATTATTTAATGAATCACCTAACAGTGTATGAAGGAACATATGTTATACATATATAAATCGCTTCATTTTCAAGCGGTGAGATTGTAACCGTATTGCCACTGAATTTATCAGCAAAACGTCTGTTTAAACTCACTATAGAATTAATCCCACATGGGAAATAAAAGAATGAACTAGTGAGATAATGAATGCAGAATATACAAAAAATACAAGTGGAAAACACAATATACATCCTCTGAGTATAATTGATACAAAAACGGGGTCATTCATACACTAATCCAATAAAGGGAAGTGAATTCCAATAACACTAAGAACCTTATAACCAGGGTCTGTTCCCCTTCTGCCATCCCAGGCCAAAATAAACAAATTAAACACTAATACTAGCCTCAATAATTATATGAGAAATTAAACACCACAGATACCTATTACAGGGCTCTTAATACCCCTACTTTACGTAAATAAGGGAGTACCGATTAGTTCAGCTACATAGCTAATATTAATATAAAAACTAACTGGTCTCTCGAATTAGTAAATAATAACTAGAGAGAATTGTCATTGGCAATTAAGAGATAGAGTGTTTTTAAATTGTTCATGTTCACCCATTCTTTTTAAAGTTAAGAAATAAAAGTTAAATTTTAAAATTGTACTAGTGGCTCTACCCCAGTCTGGGCAGAGAGTGCTACACAGCATTTCTTTCCAGGGATTTTATCCCAATTGTTCTGCAAGTTCAGCACCAAATGCTAGCACCACTCCTCAAAAGAAACATAATATAGTGATACTAAAATAAAATACAGTATCTCATACAATCCAAACCAATGAGGAGCTTGCCTATATAGTGCCCTTGTTATCTTTGTGTGTCAAATCCTCTCACAGTGTGTTGACAAAAATATGGACACATATCCTTTTCCAGGTTGGTTCATAACATTTCCACTTGACTGGAAACTCTTAATGATTGCCCTGATGGTGGTAATTGACATTTTCAATACATTTGCTATTTTCTTACACCCAGTTCCCATTTTGTAAAGCTCAACAAACTTTTGCCACACATCACTGCTATATTCCTTGGTCTTTCCCATTGTGATGAATGACTAAGGGAATTTGGCCTATGTGTTACCTCATATGTATACATTTGTGAAACAGGAAGTCATGGTTGAACAATTTCCTGTTCCTAGACATGCAGGTTTACTAAAACATATAAAATATTATTGAGAATATACTTCAAATATATTTTTCTCATATTAATTAATAGGAGTGCCAATAATTGTTCAACACATATAGTTAACAATAGATTTTTTGGGGGGTAAACCTGTGTTGTGTATGCAATTGTTTGATATCCATGAGAACAGAGTAATTTTGTGTATTTTTTTTTAGCAAAAAATCAAAAGGTTAAAAAATTAATAAAAGGTTAAAAAACTTCACCTTTTCAATAAAAATACTTAGCTCAGGACAAATGTTAGGTTAAAGATAACAAGTAAGAATAAATATCGGTGCTGAGGTCTTAATATATAGATATAAACAAATTTGAAAGAAAGAAAGAGATCTCACAATAGCACTCTTATCTTATATAAACCAGTTTAAATCACTAGAGGAAAAATGTACCTCTAAAAAGTGAACACAATGCACCACCAGATGATAGAAATAATTTACAATAATAATTAAAAAATGTATATATACTGTGTGCAAAATAACATTGAAAATATAAGTAATAGATACACTGTATCATATGTAGCAAAACAACTAATCCTGCTACTAAAGTGCATAAGAATCTGTGTATAGCAATCATGTGTATAGCATGAGAAATAGATGAAATACTTATCTCAACAGATTGATCACAAACACAGAGGGCAACAGAGTTCTATAAAAGTCCTCCTTAAGTTGCTTGTAGAAAAATCCTCACTAATGATTGCAAAATAGTCCCAGAAGTATAACACTATAAAAGTGACTCTTTGTGACTCCAAAAGTAGCAGACAGTATTCCAATTAGCCTTAGGGGAGTGACTATATATCAAACATGGTCCGATACTGCTAGAGTACAATCAATCCTAACCACAGAGATGCCGGTAAGATAAAACCGATGACTTCTCCCGCAATGGGCTAGCTTACCGACAAGGAGCTATAAAGATTATAAGGTGAGAACTGCTAGGACTGAAAGTACAGAAAAGTGCTAAATAGCCTATATCAGAGTCGCCCCTTTTAGTAAGAGCTACGGAGATGTCGGATATCGTGGCCCAACGCCTTCTTCCTTTTTTCCAGCTTAAATGTGGTTATTTACCTCACTATGCATAAGTAACGCCAAAAAGTGCCTCCTTTGTAAAATGCTGAAATAATCGACGGTGTAGGGAGCTTGCCTATGATCGTTTCACCATTTCCAAGACTTCTTCCGAGCTTGTAGTCAGTCACATATGTGCTTCCTTTTAAAGGAATACTTGTGTGTTGCCATCTGGAATTTAAAGCCATTGAATATTAGTTAACACTAAATAATTATAATACATTTAACATTATTGGAGCGGATAACAGAATATTTACAATATATTTTAACAAACCTCAACAGCAGTAAATAAACACAGTGACTATTTTATGTCACTTATGAATAGCGTTAAATAAACTACATATGTATCAAATAAATGTTGATATTTCAGGTCAGCTAATGTCTCCCTTGACATGAGTTGTGTGGGCTGTTGCCACAACAGACCAACCACCCTTCTTATTGGTTACACAGGAGAGAACAAAGGATTTAGACCTTTTTATAGATAAGACCGATGGGCCACTTCAAAGTAAATATTAGCATTATGGAGCCCTCAGATGTGTAAGCCCATATATGGGTTTCCTGCCCGAGATGGGAAATAAACTTACAAGCCCCCCATAAGGAACAGTCGCTCAGTCTGAACTGATAATGGAATAAACAAACATACTCAGAGAAGATGCCCTTATCATCTAAGTGTTAAGTACCCTATACTGAGTTAAAAATTCATGAAATGCAGATGTCACGTCATCATGAAATAGTGAAGAAAGTCTTTTAAAACATTTTTAACCCTGTGAGTGCAGAAAGCATATAAGAATGCAAATCTTGATTTAAAAAAAAGGAGACATTAGGACATTATATAAAATGAATTGTGTAATTTTCAAATATTCCATTTATACTCAGATCATCTTAAAAAAATCTGTATATATATATTTATCTGAAAAATATACCATATTGGATAAATGTCCAATATTAAATGAATGGTTGTATTGAGGAATTCAAAATGTTTTGCAAACCTTCAGGATAAAAATAAATAAGTAATGCTTTTCTTTGTTTTTCAGAACCTGATCTGACTGGAAAATTCCAAATAAGACTGATACATAATAAATAAGCTGTCCTGTGAATAATTGTCCTAAACATAAGTTCAGACATTGCATATTACAATGACATCCACAAGCATACTGTATTTATAATAATATTGGACAACAATAGAAATGTAACTTTTAAAGGCATCTTCTAAAATATTATGAGAAATATATTATGTTTAGTATTAAAATACTCAGATAATATAGCACTATATAGTCCCATGTGTATTGAACACATGATTTATTAATACTGGAAATTGTAGTGATATCTGATAAACATTTTAAGGTTAGATATTAAACTATTAGCAGTGTTGATAATGAGACTGCATTTCTGGTTGTCTGCTGCCACCCATAGTTCAAAGATGGTATTGCAACCAAAACGTAATTGACTGCTCAGGGAAGGATTTCCCAAATAGCCTATGAGATTTTCAGATCTGAGGGCCAATCAATGCTCAGCTCCATTAGGGCCTATCAGAGACAGCACCATGGTGCATATGCAAAACGTTCACTAATGATTAGAATAAAAAGGGGTGGGAATATCACATGATATAACCTCATGCAAGGGGATATTAGTGGTCTTTGCTTGGTAAAATTTTGACTGATAACCTCGCTAGCCTGTTGGAAACACAGTCTCTATAAGCAAACATTGGGCTAAAATACAAAAAAATTGCAAAATACCTCTCTTAATTTATGAGGTCAACTAGACTTATCTGAAAAAGCTGAAACTTCAATTTGGTTTATCTAGTAACATTTAAAAGATTGTTTCATACTTTTATATTTAAATCAAAGGTATTCTATAGCTATAGTTTAAAGGACCAGTCAACACAGTAGATTTGCATAATCGACAATTGCAAGATAACAAGACAATGCAATAGCACTTAGTCTAAACTTCAAATGAGTAGTAGATTTTTTTCTGACAATTTTAAAAGTTATGCCTTTTTCCACTCCCCCTGTACCATGTGACAGCCATCAGCCAATCACAAATGCATACACGTACCATGTGACAGCCATCAGCCATTCACAAATGCATACACACTTATTCTTGCATATGCTCAGTAGGAGCTGGTGACTCAAAAAGTGTAAATATAAAAAGAATGTGCACAATTAGTTAATAAAAGTAAATTGGAAAGTTGTTTAAAATGGCATGCTCTATCTGAATAATGAAAGTTTAATTTTTATTGAGTGTCCCTTTAATTGAAGCTGGTAATTTAAAAGGGCACTTTGTATTTAAAGTTCATGGTCATAATCCTGTGTAGTTTAGAACTAGTCATATTAATGCTAAATAATCTTATTTGCTAGATAAAGATCTTTTGTATTTGATATCTCTAAGTCAGGCTTATTATTGTAAGTACATCTCTCTGGTGTTAAGTTATTTGCAGCTATTGTGAGATATTTCAAAATTAGTTATTGTATTTAAATCTCTGATTGTTGTAAATTAAGCAGAGTAAGCTTGTAATCCATATTGGGCATTGAATTAGAGTTATTGGCTAATCATAGAAGATTCTGGTATTTTATTGTGATATTTTAATGTGATTCATTGTAAGTAAGGTTCATTTTAGAGATATATTTTTGGTTCACTTTATAAACAATATTATAACAGCATAAGTGTATATAGTTGATTCATAATCTATTCTAGTGTCTACTTAAATATGATTCAATGTGTTTATAAATGTAACTAATCTCAAGGATTTAGGAATACATATTAATTTAAATTGTTTCGTATATAAATTTTAATTGGAGGTTATTTTAAAGAATAATATAAATAAATTATATTTATAAACCTGGTATATACTGACATATAATCTGGAGGCACTGCTAGAAGATTATTATCTTTATCATATTGATATAACATATTTTGTAGTAAATAGAAATTATTATCTCAAAAAAAATATATATATTTTTTTTAAATTTTAAAATTACATTTTTTTTTTTGTTGGTAAAAATTGTATTAGCGTTTTTAATTAACCAAATACTAAACCAAAATAATAATGTCTGTTACTATAAGTGAATTAAATAAATCTGTACTGTTGAAATATATTCCCCAAAATTAACCTTCACTAAGGGCGATGTCCTTAAAATTGACATCATAGACCACATTAAAAATAGGTGTAAGATTGTGGGTGATTTAAATGATTATATGGATATGCTTGCAATTAAGGCCAAAAATATTGCAATTGATAATGGAAGGTGGAATGAAAAACTGAATTGTTCCAAGAATTATTAAAAAATAATTAATGCAAAAATCTGAAAAAACGTGATGAACTAATACTCAAATCCTGGCCCCTTGTAATATGTATTACTGACAAAATGTCCACACACCTTATAGAAAAGGAATTGCAAATACAGGGGCTAGAAAATGATATTCACTCATCACGCAAGTGCGAAGAGAGTTTAGAAATGGCCAAAAATTAAATTGCTACATTTAAACGAGACATGGCTGCCTTAGACGAGCATAACCAAGATTTAGTAGCCCGAATAGGACATTTAAAAAGACAATCTTGTCATAATGAAACCCCCTCTATTAGCACTGAGGATAATGCAGGTATTTTAGAAACCCTAAAAGGACTTATGAGAAGTGAATTACAGAACTTTAGGGAAGAATTTAAACACAGGTCACTGATTGGCTCAGAGATAAACTTCCCACATAGACAGTCATATCATGTTTTAAATTCAGGGAACTGCTACAATTCAGAGGAGGAGGACAGTGATTATAGTGATTCAGAGGTCAGAGCCAGCTACCTAAATAGCCCCCATAATGCTTATATGCATAAGGGATCTCCCCACAGTAGAAGGGTAGATAGGGAATGCTCCAACCCAAATAAGAAGGTCCATAGGAAGACCCAAGATGTGTATAATAAGGTATATAACACCCCTAAAATAATTAATTTCTTAAATGGTGCAGTACCTAAATTTTGCAAAAAGGGGACCACTTCTATAATTGACCACTTAGAAACTTATGAGAATGCTTTATCCATAATGAATGTTATAGTGAGCAATCAAAAATAAATTTTCTACCCTGGGTATTTGAAAGTGAGCATCACAAATTCTTTGCTTCACTAAAAGATATGAATGTTCATTCCTGGAGTGAAACAAAATGACAGTGCAAAAAGGAGTTTGGTATTTATCGCACGACCGCGGCTGTTAAAGCAGCTGTATACGGTTTGAAATGTGGTGTGAATCAAAGCCCAATTAAATTCCATTTTGCACTAAAAAGTGGATACAGTATGGCCGAAGATTACCCCAAATTTGAGAGCTCAGAATTTGTGAGTTTTTTTTTTTTGAAGCACTGCCCTCACACTGCTCATTGGACTGGCTGATCAAAGAGAGTACAAAGTTATACTCCATTCAGCAGTCCGGTGAATAGGGGGTAAAAGTGAACCAAAGTCCAGCTCTAAAATTGTGGCAGAAACTAAGGTGTCACCTAGCCCCCTAAACTTAGAGTCTAAAAAAAAAAGTATGTGGAAGTGGCCTTCCCCACAAAGTTTTAACTCTGCCCCTCCCCCATCAAAGGCAGAGGAGCAGAGAGAATATACTAAAAATGGGGGGCATACCCAGATAAATAATTATTGGGATGAAAACCCACAAAGTAATTGGTACCCCGTTAAAATAAATACCTAGAGTGGCAAAAATACTCTCAGAGTAACCAGACACCCCAAGTAAAAAATGCTCCCCAAGACATTAACGTTAAGTTGAACCCCAAATACAACCACGTCAAAGTAGAAATTATAGCTATGTTTCCCAGTACACAATACTCCAAAAAACGATGGAATAAGATTAACACTTTGATTATAGACTAGTAAAGGTGGGACATATCAATGTCCTAAGATATATCTATAAAGTATAGCAACCTATGTGCGCAATTACTATGATGTTGAGTAAGATAGATGATTGGGTAAAGGTGAATGAATCTGCTAGTTACAGCAGCGTGTGTAAATTACAATGTGTGTCGTTAGAGATAGTATAGCAACCTGTGTGTGCAAATACTTAAAGGATGAGTGAGTCTAGCAACCTGTGTGTGCAAATATTTAGAGGTTAAGAAAAATGGATGAATTGGGTACAGGCAAATTGGATCTGCTAGTTACAGCAGCGTATGTAAAGTGTGTCGTGTGAGAGAATGTCCTCGCAATATATCTAGCTTGTGTGTAGGTTAGACCTAAACTTAGTGTTGTTCAAATTGTGGGTAAATGTGGGTGAATGTTGTCCAAAGATATATTATTGGAAGATGTTATGCGAGTGTGAAAAATAGTGCATGAAGAATAAAAGCTTAAAATCCAAAAATAATAATAACACACTGAATTGTCTAAAATGGCGTGAATTATCAAAGCAAAATTCTAAAACTTCCAAATAAACACTGTGATCAACGCTGATAAACCTTAACGTGATGGCGTGAAATATCAAAGCAAAATACTAAAACATCCAAATAAACACTGTGAGCAACGCTAATAAACCTTGCCAGTATTCAAAATCAAATCATAAAGTCAGAGTTCATAAATTCGAAGCAAACCAATAGAATAAAAAAACAGTGGTCACTGTGAAAAAAAAACAAAAAAAAAACGTATAAGTGAACAGTCAATCCGACAAACAAAAGAGTAATCCTAAAACCCTCTGCTAATGCAGCGTTCCTGCAATGATCCTGCAGCCACAGCAGGAACGAGGTTAAAAACCGGAAGTCCTAGTCTTCTCCAGTTTCAACGATACCTAAAAAAGTAAAAGACACAATAGTGCAGACAGTTTTCTAAATCATGTAACAATTAAAATAGAACTCACCAGTCGACGTGTTTTGGTCTATGCTAGTCTTGATAAAGGTCTTATTTTTTCTTCTTTCACTGATATATCTAAAGAATGTTTTGTCCCCATGTTTTATTGACTGTGCTATCTTCTCTTCTGCATGAGCTTTAACCTTCCTAATTAACTGCTCAGTTTTTTTTTTGTTGGAGTCTCCATATTTTCATATCATCATCTGCTTGTGTGCGTCTGTAATTTTGATACGCTATCTTTTTTGTCTTTATAGAATGTGTTACTTCTTTGGAAAACCAAATTGGTTTCCGCTTTCTTTTACTTTTACAGACATGTCTAATACAGTGTGCGGTTGCATCTAAAATGGCACCTTTCACAAATTCCCACTGTTCTTGAACCCCTGTAATAAGTGTTTTCCCTTTTAATTAGTTTTTTAGGTATTCTCCCATTAATGAAAAATCTGCCTTACTAAAGTCTAAAACTTTTGTTTTAGTCTGGGTGGACAGTTCCTGCACATGAATACTAAACCAAACAGATTGATGGCACTGGAGGGAAGCTCAAGAGACAGCCATCAGAGAGCTGAAGAGGAAACTCACTAAAGCAACTTACTTAGCATACCCTAAAGGTGGTAAACCTTTCTACTTAGAAACAGGTTACACATGTATGAGTGCTGTTTTATACCAAAAGCATGATAATTTAAGCAAAGTCATTGCTTATGTGAGCAAAACTCTATCCCCAGTAGAAATGAAAGTTAGTGATTGTAAAAAAAGCCCTCTTATCTACTGTATGGGCTCTACAAAATTTCTGCAGCTGTAAACAGGGCGAGAAAATTATTGTACAAATGGCCCACCAGCCTTTGCTATATCTGCAAAGTGAGAGTATAAGAGATGGGAACCTGTCTAACAGCCGCATAACAGCTTGGACTCTTTCTTTACAAGGCTGGCCTTTAGAAATTCGCTATACGCAAAGCAAAAAGAATCCAGTCATACAGGGACTTGCTGAGCAAAACGACAGTACTGCTAAGGATCATGGGAAAGAGTTATTAGAAGATGATTTCCTGGAGGAACTATTGTTTTCCCCGTATAAAATATATGAGGACCATTGTCAAACATTACCTTGGCTATATGTTGATGGTTGTTCTTACCATGCCACTATTGAAAATGAGCACAGATTAGTCGCTGGCATTTGTATAACTTGACCAATTGGATTCCCAAATATTACTGTAGGTTTCAACATTGGACCAAGATCCAGTCAAGTAGCAGAACTAACTGCTCTTCTAAAAACCATTGAGATGGCTATTGAACAAGGTATTCATGAATTTGTGATCATTACTGACTCAAATTATGTGCGTGACAGTCTTGTTGGATACCTGTCAACTTGGAAAAGAAATGGCATGCAGAAAACTAACAACAAACCAGTCAAACTTGGCAAGTTGTTCTGTAAGATTGATAATCTATTGGTATCCAATGGGTTAACCGTACATTGGAAGAAGACCAAGGGTCATTCCAGGATTATAGGTCCTAATAAGGAAGGCAATGATGTTGCGTATTCATTAGCCAAACAAGGAGCCATAACTGGAGAATTCCTTAATATTGAGCACTTAATGGGTGCAATTCAGGTAGAAGCCATTACCAGAAACCAGGCTAACCAACAAAGTGAGCCTAACCTGGTACAATGGAGTCAGGATTCTCCTAGTGAGGACTTGATCACTGGTCAAAAAGAAGACCCTATTATAGGTATCTTCTACAATCACATAGAAGATCCTGAAAGCAACGCCAGATCTTAGAATCTTAATGAAATCCAGATCACAATTCAAGTTACAGGATGGATTGTTAATTTGAACCTCCAAAATAGGCATCCAGCAATATGTGGTACCTACAAAGTTCAGAGGTGTCATACTTCAACGTGCCCATGATTCTCCCACATCCGGCCATCATAGTGCCAAATTAACGTATGAAATATTACGTGACTATGACTTTTAGATACACATGTTGAAGGACATTCAAACCTACTGTCAAGGATGTTTAATCTGTCCACAATTCCAACCCGCTGCGCCAATGTATAGAATGCCATTGCAGAAAATGAGGATGGTAATGCCATGGGCAGATATACAAATTGATTTTATTGGTTCAGTAACTAGGTCATCTAGAGGTAACAAATACATGCTAACAGTGACATGTCTGTTCACTAAATGGATCAGTGCACCTAACAATAGTGCTGAAACATGTGCAGCATTGCTCATCAACCGCATGTTTTCCAGATTTGGTTTACCCCAGAGATTTGAATCCGATTGGGGAACCCACTTCACTAGCAAAGTGATGAGCAAAATGTGGAAAATACTAGGGGTTAAAAAGAAGCTCCATATTGCATATAGAGCTTCATCTAGTGGTGGTGTAGAGCATTACAACCAGTCCATTGTGAAAATTCTCAAAAAGTTTGTGAGTGAAACAGGTAAAGACTGGGATGTAAAATTACCTCTAGTCCTAATTGCATTAAGAGGAACTCCAAGTAGTGCTACTAAGATGTTTCCTTTTGAGTTGATGACTGGTAGAAGAATGGTTCTACCTCAACATCTACTGTACCGTACATCAAACCAGAACTTGATAAATGCTGCCAATACACATCAATATGTGAAGAACTTAAGGAAGCACTTGCAATTTGCATTTGCTCAAAGGAACAAAGAAAATTCTGCAACTGCCGCTAAAACTTATTATGATCTCAAAACATTGAAAAGGTAATATGAAATAAATGATAAAGTTTATCTTTATAACTTTGGAAGAGATCAGATTAAGTAAAAGAAATTTCTTCCATCATGGAAGGGTCCTTTTGTCATTACTTTTAAAATTTCTCCAGTTGCCTATAAAATTAGGAAACCTAAAAATGATACTTTTATGGACAAATGGGTACATATTAATCAGTTGCGAGCATGCCATCCTAGATCACAACTACAAGTCATAGAGGGAGAATGAAGTGTCACATCCCCAAATGCACTAAAGAAATATTGTAGTTTAAAGATGCCTAGCTAGCGAGCATGAGGGCTCAAAAAAATGGACCCTCTTCATAGAGGACTGTCTATGATGGATATGGTCAGTATTCTCACCAAGTACCATTGACTTTAAGCCAATTCAAATACATGTGTCCTACATCTATTTAAAATTGGAAGGGGGAATTATGTCAGGGTACCTGTGAATAGCATTAAATCAACTAAATAAATATCAAATACATTTTGATATTTCAGGTCAGGTAATGTCTCCCTTGACATGAGTTGTGTTGCCTGTAGCCACAACAGACTAACCCCCCTTCTTCTTGGTTACACAGGAGGTAACAAAGGATTTAGACCTTTGTATAGATAAGACCGATGGGCCCCTTCAAAGTAAATATTAGCATCATGGAGCCCTCAGATGTGTATGCCCATATATGGGTTTCCTGCCCAAGATGGGTAATAAACTTACAGGCCCCCTGTAAGGAACAGTCGCTCAGTCTGAACTGATAATGGAATATACAAACATACTCAGAGGAGATAGCCCTTATCATCTAAGTGTTAAGTGCCCCATACTGAGTTCAAATCCATGAAATTCAGATGAACGTCACCGTGAAATAGTGAAGAAAGTCTTTTAAAACATTTTTACCCCTGTGAGTGCAGAAAGCATATAAGAAAGCAAATCTTGATTTTTTAAAAAAAAAAGATTAATTAGGACTTCATATAAAATGAATTGTGTAATTTTCAAATGTTCCATTTTTTACTCAGATCATCTTAAAAATATCTGTATATATATTTATCTATAACATATACAATATTGGATAAATGTACTATATTAAATTAATGGCTGTATTGAGGAATTCATAATCTTTTGCAAAACTTCAGGATAAAAATAAATAAGTAATGTTTCTTTGTTTTTCAGAACCTGGTCTGACCGTGAAATTGCAAATAAGACTGATACATAATAAATAAGATGTCCTGTGAATATTTGTACTAAACTTAAGTCCAGACACTGGATATTACAATGATATCCACAAGTATAATGTATTTATATTAATATGATACAACAATAGAAATGTAACTTTTAAAGGCATCTTCTAAAATATTATGAGAAATATATTATGTTTAGTATTAAATTCTAATAATTAAAATATAAAATATCACTATATAGACCCATGTGTATTGAACACATGATTTATTAATACTGGGAATTGTAGTGATATGTGATAAACATTTTAAGGTTAGATATTAAACTATTAGCAGTGTTGATAATGAGACTGCCTTTTTTGGTTGGCTGCTGCCACCCATAGTTCAAAGATGGCATTGTGGCCAAAAGGTAATTGACTGCTCAGGGAAGCATTTCCCAAATAGCCTATGAGATGTTCAGATCCGAGGGCCAATCAATGCTCAGCTCCATTAGGGTCTATCAGAGACAGCACCTTGGTGAGTATCCAAATGGTTCACTAATGATCAGAAAAAAAGGGATTTGCTTGCTAAAATTTTGACTGATAATCTCGCTGGCCTGTTGGAAACACAGTCACTATAAGCAAACATTGGGCTAACTTCCTTATCCATATTGCAAAATACCTCTCTTAATTTATGAGGGGAACTAGACTTATCTGAAAAAGATGAAACTTCAATTTTATTTTGTGATAACGTATAAAAGGTTGTTACATACTTTTATATTTAAATCAAAGGTATTCTATAACTACAGTATAGTTTAATTGAAGCTGGTGATTTAAAAGGGAACTTTGAATTTTAATTTCATGTTCATAATCCTGTGTAGTTTAGAACTAGTCATATTGATGCTAAATAATCTTAATTGCTAGATAAAGATTTTTTTATTTCATATCTCTAAGTCAGGCTTATTATTGTAAGTACATCTCTCTGATGTTAATTAAGTTATTTGCAGCTATTGTGAGATATTTCAAAATTGATTATTGTATTTAAATCTCTGATTGTTGTAAATTAAGCAGAGTAAGCTTGTAATCCATATTGGGCATTGAATTAGAGTTATTGGCTAATCATAGAAGATTCTGGAATTTTATTGTGATATTTTTTTTTTTTTTTTTTTTTTTTTTTAATTATTTTTTTATTGAAGTTAAGACACATATCATCACAACAACAAGAACTCGCCCACAGGCCAAAGTTACAACAAAGAGATTAATACATTGTCTATACATAGGCATTGTTGAGAAAGCAATAGGCATATATAGCAAGAGAAAATACATTTTGAAATCTGGTTTTGAAGATAGACAGCATCTTGGGCGAGATTAAATAAAACTTCATTTTATAACATATTATCAGCGTATGAGCTCCACATTCTAATAGTATTTTACCTAAGACCAAAATATCAGTCTGTGGAGGGTCAACATAGATATCAGCCACTCTTGGGCCGAGATTAATAGGGGGGTGGGGGATATTCAGCGGGTAAGCACCGCTATACGCATAGGGAAAGGGGTGGGGGGGACGGAGCCATAAATATAGAGACTAGCAGGACATAATACAGCATGCTGGGTTAACTTATAAGCAATAAACTGAACATGGATTTATTTCAGGCTATTGTGGATATTAGAGTTCTCCCCTCCAGTAAAGCGATTAATACAAAATATACGCCAAGTGTCCCAAGAGGTCTATATATGGGACCAGACGATCAAGGTAGTTCAAAGTTTACCACTTCGGGGCAATATTTGGGAGTATTTTAGAATTATACGAAAGGTATGATGCTTTATAATCATAGGCAAAAGACACCCTTATTGCAATAAATAGAGGTATGTCTAATCAAGGGAGGCCTAATCTTCCTGTTATAACTGGTTAACATAACTTGGACTAAATAGATGCTATTAATGTTTACAACATGTTTAGAGGGTATGCTTACCTCTATGAGTATATACACTATTAGTGAACTATAGGTAAGCCTGGTTAAACAAACCCAAACAATAAAAATTTCATACCATAAATCTTACCTAGAGCAATTAGCAGTCTCATATAACATATATACTATAAGCAGCCCCTACTTCTCCTTATTAACTGAGCCCTAACTACTACACATAATTAAGAATGGAGAGAGTTAGTTGAGGCATTTTAAGATAGCATTGAGTCATGTTAGGTTAGGCTAAAAACATTTAACTAATAAAATTAATACGTTGCCACATAGAAGCATTAGTGAGACCACACTTTGTAATATTTGGTCTAGAATGAGAGAGCCAATAAAAGATTTTTCTGGCGTCCTGACATGTACATCGTATAATAGGCAATTCCCACAAGTATAGCATGGGCAGAGAAAAATAGCATGGGGAGACATATTTTCTATATATCTAAGTAAAACATATAATTACAGAACAATTAACTTCTTCAAACAGCACCTCAAACACATCTAAAGAGGAAAACATTTAGGATGTAAACAAAATGGAACAGCTAGTCCGGTTTTTAAAGTAGCGACTAAGAACTTGCAAGGAAGTAAGGTAGTTTATAGGATTTCTTTATAAGTAGTAGATAATAGTACTAAATGCAGCAATATAGCACCATGCACAAGCTACTCTGAGTTAGATCTTAGTAGAATTAGTTGTAATCGCACAAAGTGAGTATTATATTAGGCCAATTATTTTGAGACTGATGGGATTCACTCAGGAAAATCAACTAGTTGAGAGAAAGGACTTGGCACATATATAACAAAACTCCGCTACACTATTTTCTTAACAGTTCTAGGCCTCAGGCATAAAAGTAATATAATATCATACTACTGGGACCTATTTAGCAAGCATGAATATAATGAGGTGTAGTAAGCAATTAAATGAGGTATATACCCATGTCTGAGTTGTTGTTATGAGCTATGGATACATCCAGATATGACAACATAAACACAACTATAACTTAGTGTTCCTATGAAGTAGTGTAAGCAGTGTAGGCAACCCTTACTTATAATTTTAACTTGGATGGTGAGCAAATGTTAAGACTTTAACAAATTTCAGCAGGACATAGTGCCAATATTTGCATAATCCAGGTCACATACCTAGCAGGGTTACTGTCTAAAATGGGCTATGTGTACATAATATAGCTATGAATTAGCGGTGACTCTTCAGCTGACGGAGTAAGGTTGAGAGAATATGGGTGGCTGCAAAACCCTCCAGCCTACCGGATAAACATCATGTTATAGTTTGTGGTATATTAAGTGTAGCAGTAACAGCAGCACAAAAATGAATAAGAGTCTCACTTATAGTGTTAACATTTTCCATAAACAGTGTTAAATCAAGCACATAAAGTCATCCTGAAGCACAAAATACATACTATAAGCAATACAGAGAGAACCGTTATGCTAGCCATATAGTTAAGGCAATATAAGCAGTGCTTGTTAAAATTTAACCCTAGGAAGTTAATATATCACATTATTATTCTGATCAGGGGTATAGAGAAGTGTTGTGAACTTGGGCATATGCAGTTTAATTATGTGCCCCTCACCTGGAGCATGGAGGGATAGACAACTAAGCAGGATAAAGTACATAGGTATTTAACAAAAACATATAGGACATCATATTATATAAATAGACTGCCTTCTGCAAACGAATGCTAAGCAACAGTTCAGCATAAATGCACTACATCTTTTAATAATTGAGTCTTTGAGGGCTGTAAAACTCTTGATATGGATAGCCCAACTTAACAAAGTAAAGTCCCTCTTCATAGTATGGGATTCAGATCAAAGATCGTCATTACAGGGAGCATCAGCAAAGGGGCAATAACATAAAGGGCTCAATTATACTAGGTATATACAGTGCATTAGTCGGCAAGTGCAGCCCACTTCTCATTCAAAGAGAAGAGTCAGGATCTGTTCTTGTGGGGCTAGAGAGATTTAACCAACACCTGTTTTCACCACATTTAATAGGAACTCACAAAAAACGCTTTCCAGGGGCTGAGGAGACACTCTGCAGGGCCCAATGTAACAGGGTAACAGCGCTATCTGCCTCAAGCTACTTATTTCAATGCTCCGCTGATATAGCTTGTCCTCTTGTGCGCTAATGATATTTATTGCTCCGGTATGCGGAGCAATGCGTCCGGCCTCCCCACTCTTATAGGTAGACTTATCATCGATATTCATCTGAAGAGCCGTGAGTCCCAAGGATCCGGTATTCTGCTGTACTCCCTGTATGTCTTTTCCGCCTAGTTTGGCCTCGGCATCTGAAGGAGGATCTCCTAATGGGACAGCTAACACTATACTGGTCTGCTTCAAATCAGGTATAGTACTCAACTGAGTCCGCAGAATCAACTGGCGCGTGGAGTTTCGTTCCGGTATCTGCTGCCCCATGGTCTTAACGCTTGGCGTGTATCGCTCCGTAGGAGCTAGGGCTGGGTCCGTTCGGCAGAATGATGAGTCCGGAGCAGGCCTGTTAGTCACACAGAAGGCTTTCTCCG
The DNA here is from genome assembly GCF_027579735.1 of Bombina bombina. Lineage (NCBI taxonomy): Eukaryota > Metazoa > Chordata > Amphibia > Anura > Bombinatoridae > Bombina > Bombina bombina. Next base: position 1,031,924,758 of record NC_069503.1, on the reverse strand, counting down.
TAGATATTGCAGTCTGAAGCGGAGCCATAGCAGTTTTCAATTCAGATAGGAGGGTCATCTGATGGAAGTCCATAGTGCGGGATAAGGCCCGTAGGGCAGTTAGAATCTGAGTCTCCATAGTAGCGGCGATGATATTTCTCTATCTTTTTTACTGCTGCACTCGCCGCGGCGGCTTCAGTTAGAAAGCAGGCCTCAAAGTGGGCAGCGTTCCTTTTAGGCACTTTCTAAGACTTGCGATAAGCAATCCACGTTGTAGACTACTTTAGAAGCAAAGTGTGAAAATTCAGAGATTCACAGGGTGTCCAAAAGCGAATTGTAGAGATTAAGCTCCAGGAGCTCTGCCATGATGCTACTTGCTGCTTTGGCGGTTAGCCCCGCCCCCCTTATTGTGATATTTTAATGTGTTTCATTATAAGTAAGGTTCATTTTAGTAATGTATTTTGTGTTTACTTTATAAAGAATATATAACAGCATCAGTGTGCATAGTTGAATTATAATCTATTCTAGTCTCTACTTAAATATGATTCAATGTGTTTATAAATGTAACTAATCTCAGGAATTTAGGAATAAATATTAATTTCAATTGTTTCATATATACATTTTAATTTGAGGTTATTTTAAAGAATAATATAAATAAATTTTATTTATAACCCTGGTATATACTGACATTTATACTATTGCTTACTCTTTACAAAATATGAACACAATTAAATTCTTCATTTAGGCCAATTGGAGCAAGGGTCTCCAGATTAAACATCCACCTGCTTTCATGTTGCAGGAGAATTCTGTCTAGATCAACTCCTCTAATTCCCAAATTAACCATGTAAATATAAATTACTTTAAAGACCTTTGTGTTAGAATTTTGAAAAAGCTTAAAGTGTCTTGCTATACTGAAGTCATTATTCTCCTTTTCTATGTCCCTCAAATGTTCTAACACTCTACGCGTAGGGGTCGTGTGGTTTTTCCTACATAGAATAGGGGACAGCTGCATTTTGCTAAATAGACTACACCATCTTTTCTGCCTGTAATTTTATCTCGCATTGTATATACCATTTCTAGATGCAAAATATTTTGCTCGTTCTATATGATTACATGCTTTACATAAACTGCATGGGTAGCAGCCTGGTTCAACAGATTATTTCTGTAGCCAATTAGATGAGTCTTACCGTATTTTTAGGAGAAGAATGTTTGTATCAGTCCTTTTTTCTGTGATAAACAGAATAGACTATCCTGTAACTGATCCTTAATTTCTGTGAAGCCCTGACTTATATTTTTTTTTTTGGTGTAACCTCTCTCCAAAAATCTTTTTGTGAGACCCTCTGCTTCTTTCTTAAACTCATACACTTAGATTACGAGTTTTGCGGTAACAGGGGTGCAGTGCTAACGAGCAGTTTTCCCTCACCGCTCACTTGCAGACAGTGCTGGTATTACGGGTTTTTACAAACCTGTCGTTAGCTGCAAAAAAGTGAGCGAAGAGCATAATTTAGCTCCACATCTCACCTCAATACCAGCGATAATTACGGTAGTGGTGAGCAGGTAAAACGTGCTCGTGCACGATTCCCCCATAGGAATCAATGGGGGAGAGCCGGCTGAAAAAAAACCTGCAAAAAAGCAGTGTTCAGCTTCTAACGCAGCCCCATTGATTCCTATGGGGAAATACTTTTTATGTCTACACCTAACACCCTAACATGAACCCCGAGTCTAAACACCCCTAATCTTACACTTATTAACCCCTAATCTGCCGCCCCCAACATCGCCGACACCTGCATTATATTATTAACCCCTAATCTGCTGCTCCGGACACCGCAGCCACCTACATTATAATTATGAACCCCTAATCTGATGCCCCCAACATCACAGAACCCTACATTATATTTATTAACCCCTAATTTGCCACACCCAATGTCGCCGCCACTATATTAAATTTATTAACACCTAAACCTAAGTCTAACCCTAACCCCACTAACTGAAATATAATTTTAATAAATCTAAATAAAATTACTATCATTAACTAAAAAATTCCTATTTAAAACTAAATAATTACCTGTAAAATAAACCCTAAGATAGCTACAATATAACTATATTGTAACTAATAGTTACATTGTATCTATCTTAGGTTTAATTTTTATTTTACAGGCAACTTTGTATTTATTTTAACTAGGTACAATAGTTATTAAATAGTTATTAACTATTTAATAGCTACCTAGTTAAAATAAAGACAAATTTACCTGTAAATTAAAAACCTAACCTACGTTACAATTACACCTAACACTAAACTACAATTCCCTAAATTAACTACAATTAATTACAATTTAAATAAATTATCTAAATTACAGAAAATAATTACAAGTTTTTTAAACTAATTACACTTAATCTAATCCCCCTAATAAAATAAAAATCCCCCCAAAATAATAAAAATCCCTACCCTATACTAAATTACAAATAGCACTTAAAAGGGCCTTTTGCGGGGCATTGCCCCAAAATAATCAGCTTTTTTACCTGTAAAAAAAGTTCAATACTTCCCCCAACATTAAAACCCACAACCCACACAAACAACCCTACTCTAAAACCCACCCAATCCTGCCTTAATAAAACCTAACACTAACCCCTTGAAGATCACCCTACCATGAGAAGTCTTCACCCAACCGAGACGAAGTCCTCAACGAAGCCGGACGAAGTTCTCCTCCAAATGGGGAGAAGTCTTCATCCAAGCAGGGAAGAAGAGGTTCTCCAGACAGGCAGAAGTCTTCATCCAGACGGCATCTTCTATCTTCATCAATCCGGCGCGGAGCAGGTCCATCTTCATGACATCCGACGCGGAGCATCCTTCCTGGCTGACGACTACCCGACGAATGAAGGTTCCTTTAAGTGACATCATCCAAGATGGCGTCCCTTCAATTCCGATTGGCTGATAGAATTCTATCAGCCAATCGGAATTAAGGTAGCAGAAATTCTATTGGCTGATGCAATCAGCCAATAGGATTGAAGTTCAATCCTATTGGCTGATCCAATCAGCCAATAGGATTGAGCCTGAATTATATTGGCTGATTGGATCAGCCAATAGGATTGAAGTTCAATCCCATTGGCTGATTGGATCAGCCAATAGGATTTTTCCTACCTTAATATCACCCAATCGGAATTGAAGAGACGCCATCTTGGATGGCGTCACTTAAAGGAACATTAATTTGTCGGGTAGTCGTCGGCCAGGAAGGATGCTCCGCGTCGGATATCTTGAAGATGGACCCGCTCCGCACCGGATGGATGAAGATGCCGTCTGGATGAGGACTTCTGCCCGTCTGGAGGACCTCTTCTTCCCAGCTTGGATGAAGACTTCTGCCCGTCTGGAGGACCACTTCGCCCGGCTTCGTTGAGGACTTCGGCCCGGTTGGGTGAAGACTTCTCAAGGTAGGGTGAGCTTCAAGGGGTTAGTGTTAGGTTTTATTAAGGGGAGGTTGGTGGGTTTTAAAGTAAGGCTGGGTGTGTGGGTGGTGGGTTTTAATGTTGGGGGGTATTGCACTTTTTTTTTACAAGTAAAAGAGCTGATTACTTTGGGGCAATGCCCCACAAAAGGCCCTTTTAAGGGCTATTTGTAATTTAGTATAGGGTAGGGCTTTTTATTATTTTGGGGGGCTTTTTATTTTATTAGGGGGATTAGATTAGTTAGATTAGGTGTAATAGTTTAAAAAACTTGTAATTATTTTATTATTTTCTGTAATTTAAGGGGGGGGGGGGTTACCGTACTTTAGATAATTTTATTTAATTGTATTTAATTGTAGTTAATTTAGTCTTTATTTGTCTTTATTTTAACTAGGTAGCTATTAAATAGTTAATAACTATTTAATAAATATTCTACCTAGTTAAAATAAATACAAAGTTGCCTGTAAAATAAATAAATCCTAAGCTAGCTACAATGTAATTATTAGTTATATTGTAGATAGCTAAGGGTTTATTTTATAGGTAAGTATTTCGTTTTAAATAGGAATTTTTTAGTTAATTGTAGTAATTTTATTTAGATTTATTTAATTTATATTTAAGTTAGGGGGTGTTAGGGTTAGGGTTAGACTTAGGTTTAGGGGTTAAGAACTTTAATATAGTAGTGGTGACATTGGGGGCGGCAGATTAGGGTTTAATAAATGTAGTTAGGTGGCGGCAATGTTAGGGACGGCAGATTAGGGGTTAATAAAATTTAACTAATGTTTGCGAGGCGGGAGTGTGGCGGTTTAGGGGTTAATATATTTATTATAGTGATGGCGATGTCCGGTTCGGCAGATTAGGGATTAAAATATTTATCATAGTTTTTGCTATGTGGGGGGGGCCGCGGTTTAGGGGTTAATAGGTAGTTTATGGGTTTTAGTGTACTTTTTAGCACTTTAGTTAAGAGTTTTATGCTACGGCGTTAGACCATAAAACTCTTAACTACTGACTTTTAAATCCGGTACCAGGCTTGACAGGAGAGGGTCTATCGCTCACTTTTTGGAAGACTCGTAATAACGGCGCTATGCAAGAACCATTGAAAAAATAGGATACGCAATTGACGTAAGTGGATTTGCGGTATTTTTGAGTCTGGCCAAAAAAGTGAGCGGTACACCTGTACCTGCAAGACTCGTAATACCAGCGGGCATTAAAAAGCAGCGTTGGGACCACTCAATGCTGCTTTTTAAGGCTAATGCAAGACTCGTAATCTAGCTGTTAGGGTTTATTTTACAGGTAAGTATTTAGTTTTAAATAGGAATAATTTAGTTAATGATAGTAATTTTATTTAGATTTATTAAAATTATATTTAAGTTAGGGAGGGTTAGGGTTAGATTTAGGGGTTAATAACTTTAATATAGTGGCGGCAACGTTGGGGGTGGCAAATTAGGGGTTAATAAATGTAGGTAGGTGTCGGCGATGTTATGGCAGGCAGATTATTGGTTAATAATATTTAACTAGTTTTTACGATGCGGGAGTGAGGCGGTTTAGGGGTTAATATTTTTATTATAGTGGTGGCGATGTCCGGTTCGGCAGATTATGGGTTAAAAAATGTATTTTAATGTTTGCAATGTGGGGGGGCCTCGGTTTAGGGGTTAATATGTAGTTTATGGGTGTTAGTGTACTTTTTAGCACTTTAGTAAACAGTTTTATGCTACGGCGTTGTAGTGTAAAACTCTTAACTACTGACTTTAAAATGCGGTATCAGTCTTAACAGGAGAGGCTGTACCACTCACTTTTGGTCAGACTCGTAATACCAGCGTTAAGCAAGTCCCATTGAAAATATAGGATACGCAATTGACGTAAGTGTATTTGCGGTATTTCCGAGTCTGGCCAAAAAAGTGAGCGGTGAGCCTGTCATTTCAAGACTCGTAATACCAGCGGGCGTTAAAATGCAACGTTGGGACCTTTCAACGCTGCTTTTTAACCCTAACGCACAACTAATTATCTAGCCGATAGTCTGTTGTGCAATTTCTATGGGCTCTAATAAATTGTGATTTTGGAATACCTTTCATTTGTGCTTTCAGGTGTAGTAGGATATTTGTAGATGTGGGTTTACGATAAATTTTAGTTTCTAGTCCAGTAATGGTTTTAGTTATAGTTAAGTCTAAGAAATTAATTTCCCTTTGGCTATAGGAGAGAGTGAATTTCAAATTAAGTTCTTTGTTGTTTAAATTATTTATATATTGTTTAAAGGAGTTTTCATCTCCATGCCACAACAGCAGCACATCATCAATGTAGCGAAGCCATAATAAGATGTGTGCTGCTGTTGGTGCAGAGTACAAAGTTGTGTTTCATAAAACCGAGATAGAGACAAGCATATGAGTGGGCAAATTTCTCCCCATTGCTGTTCCTCTCAGTTGAATATAATTCTTATTATTAAAGATAAAAAAGTTATGTGTGAGAGCGAAATGTAATAAATCACAGATCAGCTCTGTGTGTGCTTTAAGCACATAGAATCTTACTGCCTGTCTGCCTGTATTCCTGCCTTTCATGGGGAATACATGAATATAATTATTCTACATCAATAGTAGCTAATAGGGAATCCTCATCTAATTTTAAACCATTAATTTTACATAGGTGGTCCGGTGTATCCTGGACAAAAGTAGGCAGATCGCTTACAAAGGGTTTCAAGAAATGATCAATATATTCAACTATACCTTCCTAAGGCCCACCAATAACTGCAATTATCGGTCTTTCGGGAGGATAATGTGTTCCTTCCTTGTGGACCTTTGGAATGGTATAAAAGATTGGAATCATTGGAAAATTCAGTAACAAATATTCATATTCTGTTTTTGTTATGATTTGATCTCCTACAGCCTTATCCAATAGAGATTTAATAGTCCAATGGATTATTAGTCAATCTTTTATATTGGAATTCATCAGATAATTGTCTGTATCACTCTTCTATATATTTATTTTTGTACTGAATAAAAATATTGCTGCCTTTGTCAGACGACTTGATCAAAATATCATGGTTCGAGTTGAGTTCAAATATTGCTTGTCTCTCCCCTGGGGTCAAGTTGTCTGACTGGGAGGGAGTATTGCTAAGGTTCTTAATATCAGTGTCTACTAATCTTACAAAAGTATTAATAAGGGGGACCTTACCCAAATTGGGCATAAAAGATGTGCACAGTTTTAGACCACTACTGAGTGTATTTTGTTGTGTGTTGGAGTCTGTTTGTTCAGATTCATCTGCTAATGACTCTAGTGTATCAAGTACAGCATCTAGAGGTATATCTATGGCGACTTCCTCATCATCGGCTAACAATTTGTGACAGGCCAGTTTTCTGGCAAATAAATACAAATCTTTTACTGATTCAAATTTATTTAAGGTTTTTACTGGAGAAAAAGGCCCTTCCTTAAGACTGTGATTTGGTCCTCAATTAAATTATAAGAGGATAGATTAATAACGGCTAGATTACGAGTAGTGCGGTATGAGTGAAAAAGCATCGTTATTGCTCTTTTTCACTACCGCTGGTATTACGAGTTTTGCAGAGATATCTGTCGCTCACTCTTTTTTGACCGTAACACAACGTAACTACCGCAGCTTTTAAAAAGCCCTTTTTCAATGGGACTTCCACAGCACCGGTATTACGAGTTTACCTGTCCGGCCAAAAAGTGAGCGGTACAGCCTATACCGTCAAGATCCGTACCGTAAACTGAAAGTCAGCCAATAGAATTGAGCTTGCATTCTGTTGGCTGTTCCAATCAGCCAATAGAATGCAAGTTTATTGGCTGATTGGATCAGCCAATAGGATTGAAGCTCAATCCTATTGACTGATTGCATTGCATTTAGTGTTTTTTTTTTGTAGTTTAGTTTATTTAATTGTATTTTTAGATAGATATTTGTAGTTTCTTCAATTTATTGATAGTGTAGGTGTATTTGTAACTTAGGTTAGGATTTATTTTACAGGTAATTGGGTAATTATTTTAACTAGGTAGCTATTAAATAGTTAATAACTATTTAATAGCTATTATACCTAGTTAAAATAATTAACAATTTACCTGTAAAATAAATATAAACCCTAACATAGCTATAATGTAATTATTAATTATATTATATAGCTATCTTAGGGTTTATTTTATAGGTAAGTATTTAGATTTAAATAGGAATATTTTAATTAATAATATTAATATTAGATTTATTTTAATAAGAGTTTAGTTAATGATGTTAGAGTTAGAGAGGGTTGTTATACTTAATATATATATATATATATATATATATATATATATATATATATATATTATAATAACGATATTAACTATATTAACCCTAATATAATTAGGGTTAATATAGTTAATATATATAATATAATAATTATATTAACTATATTAACCCTAGGGGGATTAGATTATTGGTTAATAATTTTAAAATAGATAGCGGCGGGGTAGGGGCTCACTTTAGGGGGTAGGTAAGGTAGATGGCAGCGGTGTTAGGGGCTCACTTTAGGGGGTTATAGATTTAATATAGCTGCCGGCGGTTTAGGGGTTAATAACTTTATTAGGTTGCGGTGGGGTTTGGGAGCGGCGGTTTAGGGGTTAATACATATTTTATTGTTAGGATAGTGAGGGGGGGATAGCGGATAGAGGATTAGATGTGTCGGGCTATGTTAGGGAGGCGTGTTAGATAGTGCGGGTGATTTAGACTTTAGTCAGGTTTTGTAGGCGCCGGCAGTTTCTAACGTGCCGTAAGTCACTGGTGACGCCAGAAATTTGTACTTGCGCAGATTTCTGGACATCGCTGGTTTATCCGACTTACGGCACGTTAGCATCTGACGGCGCAGTATATGGGATAGCTCGAGTTGCGAGCTGAAACGGCGGGCGATGCGGGTTCCCTCGCTTGCGCCGCAAACTACGCCGTTTATCGGATCGCGCCCTAGATGAGGATTCCCTATTAGCTACTATTGATGTAGAATAATTATATTCATGTATTCCCCATGAAAGTGGAATACAGGCAGTAAGATTTTATATGCTTCAAGCACACACAGAGCTGATCTGTGATTCACATAACTTTTTTTTCTTTAATAATAAGAATTATATTCAACTGAGAGGAACAGCAATGGGGAGAAATTTGCCCACTCATATGCTTGTCTCTATCTCGGTTTTATGAAACACAACTTTGTACTGTACTCTGCACCAACAGCAGCACACATCTTATTATGGCTTCGCTACATTGATGATGTGCTGCTGTTGTGGCATGGAGATGAAAACTCCTTTAAACAATATATAAATAATTTAAACAACAAAGAACTTAATTTGAAATTCACTCTCTCCTATAGCCAAAGGGAAATTAATTTCTTAGACTTAACTATAACTAAAACCATCACTGGACTAGAAACTAAAATTTATCGTAAACCCACATCTACAAATATCCTACTACACCTGAAAGCACAAATGAAAGGTATTCCAAAATCACAATTTATTAGAGCCCATAGAAATTGCACAACAGACTATCGGCTAGATTATTAGTTGTGCGTTAGGGTTAAAAAGCAGCGTTGAGAGGTCCCAATGTTGCATTTTAACGCCCGCTGGTATTACGAGTCTTGAAATAACAGGCTCACCGCTCACTTTTTTGGCCAGACTCGGAAATACCGCAAATACACTTAAGTCAATTGCGTATCCTATATTTTCAATGGGGCTTGCATAACGCCGGTATTACGAGTCTGACCAAAAGTGAGCAGTACAGCCTCTCCTGTTAAGACTGATACCGCATTTTAAAGTCAGTAGTTAAGGGTTTTACACTGCAACGCCGTGTCATAAAACTCTATACTAAAGTGCTAAAAAGTACATTAACACCCATAAACTACATATTAACCCCTAAACCGAGGTCCCCCCACATTGCAAACATTAAAATACATTTTTAACCCATAATCTGCCGAACCGGACATCGCCACCACTATAATAAAAATATTAACCCCTAAACCGCTACACTCCCGCATCACAAAAACTAGTTAAATATTATTAACCCATAATCTGCCTGCCCTAACATCGCCGACACCTACCTACATTTATTAACCCCTAATTTGCCACCCCCAACGTTGCCGCCACTATATTAAAGTTATTAACCCCTAAATCTAAGTCTAACCCTAACCCTCCCTAACTTAAATATAATTTTAATAAATCTAAATAAAATTACTATCATTAACTAAATTATTCCTATTAAAAACGAAATACTTACCTGTAAAATAAACCCTAACGGCTAGATTACGAGTCTTGCATTAGCCTTAAAAAGCAGCATTGAGAGGTCCCAACACTGCTTTTTTATGCCCGCTGGTATTACGAGTCTTGCAGGTACAGGTGTACCGCTCACTTTTTTGGCCAGACTCGAAAATACCGCAAATCCACTTACGTCAATTGCGTATACTATTTTTTCAATGGGTCTTGCATAGCGCCGGTATTACGAGTCTTCCAAAAAGTGAGCGATAGACCCTCTCCTGTCAAGCCTGGTACCGGATTTAAAAGTCAGTAGTTAAGAGTTTTATGGTCTAACGCCGTAGCATAAAACTCTTAACTAAAGTGCTAAAAAGTACACTAACACCCATAAACTACCTATTAACCCCTAAACCGAGGCCCCCCCACATCACAAAAACTATGATAAAATTTTAATCCCTAATCTGCCGAACCGGACATCGCCATCACTATAATAAATATATTAACCAATAAACCGCCACACTCCCGCCTCGCAAACATTAGTTAAATTTTATTAACCCCTAATCTGCGGTCCCTAACATTACCGCCACCTAACTACATTTATTTAACCCTAATCTGCCACCCCCAATGTCACCACTACTATATTAAAGTTCTTAACCCCTAAACCTAAGTCTAACCCTAACACCCCCTAACTTAAATATAATTTAAATAAATCTAAATAAAATTACTACAATTAACTAAATAATTCCTATTTAAAACTAAATACTTACCTATAAAATAAACCCTTAGTTATCTACAATATAACTAATAATTACATGGTAGCTAGCTTAGGATTTATTTTTATTTTACAGGCAACTTTGTATTTATTTTAACTAGGTAGAATAGTTATTAAATAGTTATTAACTATTTAATAGCTACCTAGTTAAAATAAAGACAAATTTTGCTGTAAAATAAAACCTAACCTAAGTTAAAATAACTGCTATCACTACACTATAATTAAATAAACTAACTAAATTAACTACAATTAAATACAATTAAATAAAATTATCTAAAGTACGGAAACCCCACCCCCCCACTAAATTACAGAAAATAATAAAATAATTACAAGTTTTTTAAACTAATTACACCTAATCTAATCCCCCTAATAAAATAAAAAGCCCCCCAAAATAATAAAAAGCCCTACCCTATACTAAATTACAAATAGCCCTTAAAAGGGCCTTTTGTGGGGCATTGCCCCAAAGTAATCAGCTCTTTTACTTGTAAAAAAAGTACAATACCCCCCAACATTAAAACCCACCACCCACACACCCAACCTTACTTTAAAACCCACCAACCCCCCTTAATAAAACCTAACACTAACCACTTGAAGCTCACCCTACCTTGAGAAGTCTTCACCCAACTGGGCCGAAGTCCTCAACGAAGCCAAGCGAAGTGGTCCTCCAGACGGGCAGAAGTCTTCATCCAAGCCGGGAAGAAGAGGTCCTCCAGACGGGCAGAAGTCTTCATCCAGACGGCATCTTCATCCATCCGGTGCGGAGCGGGTCCATCTTCAAGATATCCGACGCGGAGCATCCTTCCTGGCCGACGACTACCCGACAAATGAATGTTCCTTTAAGTGACGCCATCCAAGATGGCGTCCCTTCAATTCCGATTGGGTGATATTAAGGTAGGAAAAATCCTATTGGCTGATCCAATCAGCCAATGGGATTGAACTTCAATCCTATTGGCTGATATTGTTATAATATTCTTTATAAAGTAAACACAAAATATATTACTAAAATGAACCTTACTTCCAATGAAACACATTAAAAAATCTCAATAAAATTCCAGAATCTTCTATGATTAGCCAATAACTTATTTATTTTTATCCGGAAGTTTTGCAAAAGATTATGAATTCCTCAATACAGCCATTAATTTAATATAGTACATTTATCCAATATTGTATATGTTATAGATAAATATATATACAGATATTTTTAAGATGATCTGAGTAAAATATGGAACATTTGAAAATTACACAATTCATTTTATATGAAGTCCTAATTAATCATTTTTTTTAAAAAATCAAGATTTGCTTTCTTATATGCTTTCTGCACTCCCAGGGGTAAAAATGCTTTGAAAGTCTTTCTTCACTATTTCACGGTGACGTTCTTCTGAATTTCATGGATTTGAACTCAGTATGGGGCACTTAACACTTAGATAATAAGGGCTATCTCCTCTGAGTATGTTTGTATATTCCATTATCAGTTCAGACTGAGTGACTGTTCCTTACAGGGGTCCTGTAAGTTTATTACCCATCTTGGGCAGGAAACCCATATATGGGCATACACATCTGAGGGCTCCATGATGCTAATATTTACTTTGAAGGGGCCCATCGGTCTTATCTATACAAAGGTCTAAATCCTTTGTTACCTCCTGTGTAACCAAGAAGAAGGGGGGTTAGTCTGTTGTGGCTACAGGCAACACAACTCATGTCAAGGGAGACATTACCTGACCTGAAATATCAAAATGTATTTGATATTTATTTAGTTGATTTAATGCTATTCACAGGTACCCTGACATAATTCCCCCTTCCAATTTTAAATAGATGTAGGACACATGTATTTGAATTGGCTTAAAGTCAATGGTACTTGGTGAGAATACTGACCATATCCATCATAGACAGTCCTCTATGAAGAGGGTCCATTTTTTTGAGCCCTCATGCTCGCTAGCTAGGCATCTTTAAACTACAATATTTCTTTAGTGCATTTGGGGAGGTGACACTTCATTCTCCCTCTATGACTTGTAGTTGTGATCTAGGATGGCATGCTCGCAACTGATTAATATGGACCCATTTGTCCATAAAAGTATCATTTTTAGGTTTCCTAATTTTATAGGCAACTGGAGAAATTTTAAAAGTAATGACAAAAGGACCCTTCCATGATGGAAGAAATTTCTTTTACTTAACCTGATCTCTTCCAAAGTTACAAAGATAAACTTTATCATTTATTTCATATTCCCTTTTTGATGTTTTGAGATCATAATAAGTTTTAGCGGCAGTTGCAGACTTTTCTTTGTTCCTTTGAGCAAATGCAAATTGCAGGTGCTTCCTTAAGTTCTCCACATATTGATGTGTATTGGCAGCATTTATCAAGTTCTGGTTTGATGTACGGTACAGTAGATGTTGAGGTAGAACCATTCTTCTACCAGTCATCAACTCAAAAGGTATATCTTAGTAGCAATACTTGGAGTTCCTCTTAATGCAATTAGGACTAGAGGTAATTTTACATCCCAGTCTTTACCTGTTTCACTCACAAACTTTTTGAGAATTTTCACAATGGACTGGTTGTAATGCTCTACACCACCACTAGATGAAGCTCTATATGCAATATGGAGCTTCTTTTTAACCCCTAGTATTTTCCACATTTTGCTCATCACTTTGCTAGTGAAGTGGGTTCCCCAATCGGATTCAATTCTCTGGGGTAAACGAAATCTGGAAAACACGCGGTTGATGAGCAATGCTGCACATGTTTCAGCACTATTGTTAGGTGCACTGATGCACTCTACCCATTTAGTGAACAGATATGTCTCTGTTAGCATGAATTTGTTACCTCTAGATGACCTAGTTACTGAACCAATAAAATCAATTTGTATATCTGCCCATGGCATTACCATCCTCATTTTCTGCAATGGCGCTCTATACATTGGCGCAGTGGGTTGGAATTGTGGACAGATTAAACATCCTTGACAGTAGGTTTGAACATCCTTCAACATGTGTATCTAAAAGTCATGGTCACGTAATATTTCATACGTTAATTTGGCACTATGCTGGCCGGATGTGGGAGCATGAGACCTCTGAACTTTGTAGGTACCACCTATTGCTGGATGCCTATTTTGGAGGTTCAAATTAACAATCCATCCTGTAACTTGAATTGTGATCTGGATTTCATTAAGATTCTAAGGCCTAGATTTAGAGTTTTGTCGGTAAGGACCCTTGTAGCTAACGCTGGTTTTTTTCTGGCCGCACCATAAAAATAAAAAAGGAGCGTAGAGCATTTTTAACACAGCTTCAACTCTCGATACCAGAGTTGCTTACGCAAGCGGCCAGCCTCAAAAACGTGCTCGTGCACGATTCCCCTATAGAAAACAATGGGGCTGTTTGAGCTGAAAAAAAAACCTAACACCTGCAAAAAAGCCGCGTTCAGCTCCTAACGCAGCCCCATTGTTTGCTATGCGTAAACACTTCCTAAGTCTGCACCTAACACCCTAACATGTACCCCGAGTCTAAACACCCCTAACCTTACACTTATTAACCCCTATTCTGCCGCCCCCGCTATCGCTGACCCCTGCATATTATTATTAACCCCTAATTTGCCGCTCCGTAAACCGCCGCTACTTACATTATCCCTATGTACCCCTAATCTGCTGCCCTAACATCGCCGACCCCTATATTATATTTATTAACCCCTAATCTGCCCCCCACAACGTCGCCTCCACCTGCCTACACTTATTAACCCCTAATCTGCCGAGCGGACCTGAGCGCTACTATAATAAAGTTATTAACCCCTAATCCGCCTCACTAACCCAATAATAAATAGTATTGACCCCAAATCTGCCCTCCCTAACATCGCCGACACCTAACTTCAATTATTAACCCCTAATCTGCCGACCGGAGCTCACCGCTATTCTAATAAATGTATTAACCCCGAAAGCTAAGTCTAACCCTAACACTAACACCCCCCTAAGTTAAAAATAATTTTAATCTAACGAAATTAATTAACTCTTATTAAATAAATTATTCCTATTTAAAGCTAAATACTTACCTGTAAAATAAACCCTAATATAGCTACAATATAAATAATAATTATATTGTAGCTATTTTAGGATTTATATTTATTTTACAGGCAACTTTGTAATTATTTTAACCAGGTACAATAGCTATTAAATAGTTAAGAACTATTTAATAGTTACCTAGTTAAAATAATTAAAAAATTACCTGTAAAATAAATCCTAACCTAAGTTACAATTAAACCTAATGCTATACTATCATTAAATTAATTAAATAAAATACCTACAATTACCTACAATTAAACCTAACACTACACTATCAATACATTAATTAAATACAATATCTACAAATAACTACAATGAAATAAACTAACTAAAGTACAAAAAATAAAAAAGAACTAAGTTACAAAAAATAAAAAAATATTTACAAACATAAGAAAAATATTACAACAATTTTAAACTAATTACACCTACTCTAAGCCCCCTAATGAAACAACAAAGCCCCCCAAAATAAAAAATGCACTACCCTATTCTAAATTACTAAAGTTAAAAGCTCTTTTACCTTACCAGCCCTGAACAGGGCCCTTTACGGGGCATGCCCCAAGAAGTTCAGCTCTTTTGCCTGTAAAAAAAACATACAATACCCCCCCCCCCAACATTACAACCCACCACTCACATACCCCTAATCTAACCCAAACCCCCCTTAAATAAACCTAACACTAAGCCCCTGAAGATCTTCCTACCTTATCTTCACCATACCAGGTTCACCGATCCGTCCTGAAGAGCTCCTCCGATGTCCTGATCCAAGCCCAAGCGGGGGGCTGAAGATGTCCATGATCCGGTAGAAGTCTTCATCTAAGCGGGGCAGAAGAGGTCTGCCATCCGATTGAAGTCTTCATCCAAGCGGGGCAGAAGAGATCTTCCATCCGATTGAAGTCTTCATCCAGGCGGCATCTTCTATCGACATCCATCTGGAGCGGAGCGGCAGCATCCTGAAGACCTCCGACGCGGAACATCCATCCTGGCCGACGACTGAACGACGAATGACGGTTCCTTTAAATGACGTCATCCAAGATGGCGTCCCTCGAATTCCGACTGGCTGATAGGATTCTATCAGCCAATCGGAATTAAGGTAGGAATATTCTGATTGGCTGATGGAATCAGCCAATCAGAATCAAGTTCAATCCGATTGGCTGATCCAATCAGCCAGTCAGATTGAGCTTGCATTCTATTGGCTGTTCTGATCAGCCAATAGAATGCGAGCTAAATCTGATTGGCTGATTCCATCAGCCAATCAGAATATTCCTACCTTAATTCTGATTGGCTGATAGAATCCTATCAGCCAATCAGAATTCGAGGGACGCCATCTTGGATGACGTAATTTAAAGGAACCGTCATTCGTCGTTCAGTCATCGGCCAGGATGGATGTTCCGCGTCGGAGGTCTTCAGGATGCTGCCGCTCCGCTCCAGATGGATGTCGATAGAAGATGCCGCCTGGATGAAGACTTCAATCGGATGGAAGACCTCTTCTGCCCCGCTTGGATGAAGACTTCAATCGGATCGAAGACCTCTTCTGCCCCGCTTGGATGAAGACTTCTACCGGATCATGGACATCTTCAGCCCCCCGCTTGGGCTTAGATCAGGACATCGGAGGAGCTCTTCAGGACGGATCGGTGAACCTGGTATGGTGAAGATAAGGTAGGAAGATCTTCAGGGGCTTAGTGTTAGGTTTATTTAAGGGGGGTTTGGTTAGATTAGGGGTATGTGGGTGGTGGGTTGTAATGTTGGGGGGGGGGTATTGTATGTTTTTTTACAGGCAAAAGAGCTGAACTTCTTGGGGCATGCCCCGCAAAGGGCCCTGTTCAGGGCTGGTAAGGTAAAAGAGCTTTTAACTTTAGTAATTTAGAATAGGGTAGGGCATTTTTTATTTTGGGGGGCTTTGTTATTTTATTAGGGGGCTTAGAGTAGGTGTAATTAGTTTAAAATTGTTGTAATATTTTTCTTATGTTTGTAGATATTTTTTTATTTTTTGTAACTTAGTTCTTTTTTATTTTTTGTACTTTAGTTAGTTTATTTCATTGTAGTTATTTGTAGATATTGTATTTAATTAATTTATTGATAGTGTAGTGTTAGGTTTAATTGTAGGTAATTGTAGTTATTTTATTTAATTAATTTAATGATAGTGTAGTGTTAGGTTTAATTGTAACTTAGGTTAGGATTTATTTTACAGGTAATGTTGTAATTATTTTAACTAGGTAACTATTAAATAGTTCTTAACTATTTAATAGCTATTGTACCTGGTTAAAATAATTACAAAGTTGCCTGTAAAATAAATATTAAAAATAAAATAGCTACAATGTAATTATAATTTATATTGTTTTTGTTAGGGTTAGACTTAGCTTTAGGGGTTAATACATTTATTAGAATAGCGGTGAGCTCCAGTCGGCAGATTAGGGGTTAATAATTGAAGTTAGGTGTCGGCGATGTTAGGGAGGGCAGATTAGGGGTTAATACTATTTATTATAGGGTTAGTGAGGCGGATTAGGGGTTAATAACTTTATTATAGTAGCGCTCAGGTCCGCTCGGCAGATTAGGGGTTAATAAGTATAGGCAGGTGGAGGCGACGTTGAGGGGGGCAGATTAGGGGTTAATAAATATAATATAGGGGTCGGCGGTGTTAGGGGCAGCAGGTTAGGGGTACATAAGGATAACGTAGGTGGCGGCGCTTTGCGGTCGGCAGATTAGGGGTTAATAAGTGTAGGTAGCTGGCGGCGACGTTGTGGGGGGCAGGTTAGGGGTTAATAAATATAATATAGGGGTCAGCGGTGTTAGGGGCAGCAGATTAGGGGTACATAGGGATAACGTAGTTGGCGGTCGGCAGATTAGTGGTTAAAAAAATTTAATCGAGTGGCGGCGATGTGGGGGGACCTCGGTTTAGGGGTACATAGGTAGTTTATGGGTGTTAGTGTACTTTAGAGTACAGTAGTTAAGAGCTTTATAAACCGGCGTTAGCCCAGAAAGCTCTTAACTACTGACTTTTTTCCTGCGGCTGGAGTTTTGTCGTTAGATTTCTAACGCTCACTTCAGACGCGACTCTAAATACCGGAGTTAGAAAAATTCCATTGAAAAGATAGGATACGCAATTTACGTAAGGGGATCTGCGGTATGCAAAAGTCGCGGCTGAAAAGTGAGCATTAGACCCTTTTTTGAGTGACTCCAAATACCAGAGTTAGCCTAAAACCAGCGTTAGGAGCCTCTAACGCTGGTTTTCACGGCTAACGCCAAACTCCAAATCTAGGCCTAAGATCTGGCGTTGCTTTCAGGATCTTCTATGTGATACATAGCATAATCTGTTTTGAGCTGTTTTGAGCTACATAGCATAACCTGTTTTGAGCTGTTGTACACAAGCCACTCTCTGTTTTCCCCCTTATCATTAATCATCCAGCTGTCTTTGAATTGTCGCTCTCTCTTTTCCTTTTCATATTGTCCGTCCCTTTCTCTCTTTTCTGCATCATCTACCTTCTTCTTCTTTGACGGTTCACTGACATTATTAAGATGGCGCCACATCATAGAACCATCACTTTGAAATGGAACAGGAATTATCAGTAAGTCTGCAAAATATAGATTAATGTAAACTTGAGCAGCAGTGTCTGCTGCTGGTATTCTGCTCCCAATAAAATATTGCGCATGCTGTGACATCGCTAAGGTAACTTCCAGAAGCATGGTCGGTATGTCAAAAACATATAGAGTAATGCAAACCTGAACAGCACTTTCTTTCATTATTTCCGCTGGTATTGTAGTCCATACAAAATTGTGTATCAGCTGCAACATCGTGAACAAGGTAGTATTGTGCCCCACAAAACATAAAGCCTGCCATTAACGAGGGTGATTGCTGTGACATCAATCCGACACAAGCTTGTATCAATGCTCCCAAATAAAAATGCGTATGCTCCCAAAAAATAAAGTGCACCCTGCTGTGACATCAATA
Organism: Bombina bombina; assembly: GCF_027579735.1. Taxonomy (NCBI): domain Eukaryota; kingdom Metazoa; phylum Chordata; class Amphibia; order Anura; family Bombinatoridae; genus Bombina; species Bombina bombina. The sequence goes on along the minus strand of NC_069503.1, from coordinate 1,031,906,379 downwards.
ACAACGGACCACAAGCTAGCTAGTATTAAGGGGCTCCTGTAAAAAATTAGTGCGACTGCAGTATTAAAGAAACAGTCAAGTCCAAAAAACTTTCATGATTTAAATAGGGCATGTAATTTTAAACAACTTTCCAATTTACTTTTATCACCAATTTTACTTTGTTCTTTTGGTATTCTTAGTTGAAAGCTAAACATAGGAGGTTCATATGCTAATTTCTTAGACCTTGAAGGCCACTGCTAATCTAAATGCATTTTGATAGTTTTTCACCACTAGAGGGTATTAGTTCATGTGTTTCATATAGATAACATTGAGCTCATGCACATGAATTTACCATGGAGTCAGCTCTGATTGGCTAAAATTCAAATTTTCAAAAGAACTGAAATAAGGGGACAGTCTGCTAAGGCTTAGATACAAGGTAATTAAAGAGGTATAACGTGTATAATTATAACTGTGTTGGTAATGCAAAATTTGGGAATAGGTAATTAAGGGATTATCTATCTTTTAAAACAACAACAATTCTGGTGTTTACTGTCCCTTTAAGCTTTCAAAAAAAAGCTAGGACACAATATTATACCCCCCATAAAATAGTGCAAAGCTGCCATGGTGAGATCGCCAGCCGGGCTGGTAAATTGAAAATTTTACTTGCCCAAAAGAATTTTTACTCGCAATTGGCAACCGGACCAGTCTATTCATATGCCCTTATATATATATACATGTATCTCTCTCATTTATATCCCTCAGCTCATATATACGAATATAATTAGACAAATAACTTGGAGAAAAAACGCAACCTGTAGGTCATTTGAGTGCCCAAAGTAGCTACCCTTACCCCTATACTAACACACATTTTCAACCTCTCCCTCAGCATCGGTATATTTCTCTCATCGCTGAAACATGCACTGGTCACACCTATCCTCAAAAAAACCTTCCCTTGATCCTACCTCCCCATACAACTACTGCCCTATTTCCCTCCTCCCTCTTGCCTCAAAGCTTCTCGAAAAACTAGTATATGCACGCCTATCCCATTTCCTTACATTAAACTCCCTTCTTGACCCACTGCAATCTGGATTTCATCCCCATCACTCCACAGAGACAGCTATTGTTAAGGTTACCAACGACTACTTACTGCAAAATCAAAAGGCCACTTCTCTCCGCTTATCCTCCTGTCCGCAGCCTTTGACACTGTTGACCACCCTCTTTTGCTCCAAACCCTCCAATCCTTCGGCATCTGTGACACAGCCCTTTTGTAGCTCTCTTCCTACCTGTCAAACTGTACCTTTAGTGTAGCCTTCTCTGGGGCCTCCTCTGCCCCGTCACCACTTTCTGTCGGAGTACCGCAAGGCTCTGTCCTCAGTACCCTTCTCTTCTCAATCTACATGTCATCACTAGGTTCCCTAATAAAGTCCCATGGTTTCCAATATCATTTGTATGCCGACGACACCCAAAAATACTTCTCTGCACCAGACCTATCTCCTTCCTTGCTAACCCGTGTCACTAACTGTCTTTCTCACATCTCTTTCTGGATGTCCTCTCACTACCTCAAGCTAAATCTCTCCAAAACTGAGCTCCTCATTTTCCCCCTTCTTCCAAAATCTCCACCCCCAATCTCTCTATAACTGTCGACAACTCCATCATTACCCCTACCCTGCATGCCCGATGTCTCAAGGTCACATTTGACTCAGATCTTTCTTTCACTCCTTACATTCAGTCCTTGGCTAAAGCCTGCTGCTTCCACCTTAAAAACATCTCTAAAATTAGACACTTCCTTACAAAAGACACAACTAAGATTTTCATCCATTCTCTCATTCTTTCCCGACTCGATTACTGCAACTCTGTCCTCTCTGGTCTCCCCACCTGCCGCCTAGCTCCTTTACAATCCATAATGAATGCCTCTGCCAGACTCATCTTCCTTACATGTCGCTCTTCATCTGCTGCACCTCTCTGCAAATCCCTTCACTGACTTCCTCTTGCCTCTAGAATCAAACACAAAATTCTCACTCTGACATACAAAGCCCTCAACTGCACTTCTCCCCTTATATCTCAGAACTTGTCTCCAGAAACTACCCCTCCCGTCCCCTTCACTCTGCTCATGACCTCCTACTCTCCTTCTCTCTATGTACTCACTCATTCTTCCAGGTATTTAGTCACTTCATATATTTACCTATTGACACACATGATGCATTTAGAAAGTGAAATTAACTTAGGGCGGTCATATCATACATTATTATTATTATTATTATCGGTTATTTGTAGAGTGCCAACAGATTCCGTAGTGCTATAAACAAAGGGGTAGTACAATAAAAAAAATTATAGGGATCAAATAGGTAGAGGGCCCTGCCAAGAGTTGCACTGTTGAAGTCAGCTCTTAAGAAGGTGATCTACAAACAGCTGCACTCTTATGCTTACATGCTAAGGGGGTTCAAGGGATAGCAATGGAGGAGTGGAACTGGTATAAAGTGGTTAGCATAGGTTGTATGCATCCCTGAACAGTAGAGTCTTTAGGTAGCATTTGATAGAGAGAGAGCAAAAGAGGGGGAATAGAGAGAGCAAAAAAGGGGGGATAGAGAGAGCAAAAGAGAGGGAGAGAGACAGCAAAAGGGATGAGGGAGGGAGAGCAAAAGAGGGGAGATAGAGAGAGCAAAAGAGAGGGAGAGAGACAGCAAAAGATAGGGTGAGAAAGTGTGGAGAGAGAGCAAAAGAGAGAGGGGGAAAGAGAGGGGGAAAGATAGGGGGAGAGAGAGAGCAAAATAGAGGGGAGAGATTGCAAAAGAGAGGGGGAGAGAGAGCAAAAGAGGGGGATAGAGAGAGCAAAAGAAAGGGGATAGAGAGAGCAAAAGAGGTGGGATAGAGAGAGCAAAATAGATTGAGAGAAACACTAAAAGAGAGAGGGGAAAGAGCAAATATAAGGGGGGAGAGAGAGAGTAAAAGAGGGGGGTTAGAGCAAGAGAGAGGGGGTTAGAGAGCAAAGTAGAGGGGGAGAGAGACAGCAAAAGAGAGGGGGAAAGAGAGCAAAAGAAAGGGGGGAGAGAGAGATAGATAGAGAGAAAGAGAGAGAGAGAGAGAGAGAGAGAGAGAGAGAGCAAAAGAGGCGGGATGGAGAGAGCAAAAGAGAGGGGAAAGAGAGAGAGAGCAAAAGATGGGGGATAGAGAGAACAAAAGAGAGGGGGAGAGAGAGCAAAAGAGAGGGGGGAGAGAGAGTGGGAAAAGAGAGGAGGAAAAGAGAGGGGAGAGAGAGAGCAAAAGATAGGGGAGAGAGAGCATAAGAGGGGGGGAGAGAGAGCAAAAGAAAGGGGATAGAGAGAGCAAAAGAGGTGGGATAGAGAGTGCAAAAGAGATTGAGAGAGACAATAAAAGAGAGAGGGGAAAGAGCAAAAAAAAGGGGGGAGAGAGAGAGTAAAAGAAGGGGGTTAGAGCAAGAGAGGGGGTTAGAGAGCAAAGTAGAGGGGGTGAGAGACAGCAAAAGAGAGGGGAAAGAGAGCAAAAGAAAGGGGGGAGAGAGATAGATAGATAGAGAGAGAGAGAGAGAGAGAGAGGGAGAGAGAGCAAAAGAGGCGGGATGGAGAGAGCAAAAGAGAGGGGAAAGAGAGAGAGAGCAAAAGATGGGGGATAGAGAGAACAAAAGAGAGGGGGAGAGAGAGCAAAAGAGAGGGGGGAGAGAGAGGTGGAAAAGAGAGGGGGAAAATAGAGTGGAGAGAGAGAGCAAAAGAGAGGGAAGAGAGAGCATAAGAGGGGGGGAGAGAGAGCATAAGAGGGGGGAGAGAGAGAGCAAATGAGAGGGGAGAGAGACAGCAAAAGAAAGGGGGAATAGAGCAAAAGAAAGGGGAGAAAGAGAGAGAGCAAAAGAGGGGGGATAGAGAGAGCAAACGAGAGGGGGGAGAGAGGGAGAGCAAAAGAGGGGGGATAGAGAGAGCAAAGCAGGGGGGAGAGAGAGAGCAAAAAAGAGGGGGAGAGAGCAAAAGAGAGGGGGAGAAAGAGCAAAAGAGAAGGGGGAGAGAGAGCAAAAAAATGGGAGAGAGAGAGAGCAAAAGAGAGGGGGAGAGCGTAAAACAGAAGGGGGAGAGAGAGAGCAAAAGAGAGGGGGGAGAGAGAGCAAAAGAGGGAGGATAGAGAGAGCAAAAGAGAGGGGATAGAGGGACCATAAGAGGGGGAGGGGATAGAGAGAGCAAAAGAGAGGGAGAGAGACAGCAAAAGAGAAAGGGGAGAGAGAGCAAAAAAAAGGGGGGAGAGAGAGTAAAAGAGGGGGGTTAGAGAACAAAAGAATGGGGGAGAGAGAGAGTAAAAGATGGAGAATAGAGAGAATAAAAGAGAGGGGGAAGAGAGCAAAAGAGAGGGGGGAGAAAGAGAGCAAAAGAGGGGGAATAGAGAGAGCAAAATAGGGGGATAGAGAGAGCAAAAGAGAGGGAGAGAGACAAATGTGAAAAATGGACCTCAGCGCCTAATGATAACCTTTGGGCCTGGGAGGGGGACTCCTAGCTATTACCCAATGAAAGAAACTGAATATGAGAAAATCCCAGGCGCCTACCCTAAGGAGGCTAGGTTTGAATAAAAAATTTAGTGCTGTCTAAAATATGTTTTAATACATAGATATAGATTATAAAAACTTGAATATAAATGTTGACAAATTTAAACAAATTTACATACAAAACTTCATGGATCCATGATAAATAACAGATATAATAAGATAAAATAAACCTGATAAAAACAAGGAATAAATGAAAAATGAGAAATAGATGAGATAAAACCTTAGGCAGTTATATGCAGTATTGCAGCAAGGTATTCTGCATAAACATAAAAATAAAAACAATTGCAGACAATTCTGGTGAAACGTTTCAAAGTGAAAAAATTACAGTGAAAAAATTGCCAAAAAAATCTCAAGACGAAATCCAAAATAATGGGGGAAGTCTAAAATTTGTAGTCCTATTTTGAATAGTGTGATCCAGTGGCTAGAAATCCCTAAGAGACTGAGACAGTGCACTGATAAATAACAAAGTGTTGATTCAACTTCCTAATAAAATATCCTCAGAGCAGGAATCTTTGTTGGTTATTAAGAGACTATTAGCCATTTCTGTATCATCTATAACATACTTAAGAAAGCTCATATGGCACTCGTTATCTTGAGGAACTTTGTTTAAAAATTCTTCGAGAAGATAAAAGCTGTCCAGGATCCCTACAAATTGTTAAGTGGTGGATCCTTTTTTTCGTTTTTTCGTTCTTTCCCTTTGTTTCCTTTTTTTATTATTGTTTCCATATCAACTTTCAAGCATCACCTTAAATTTGATTTGAAGATTTGTTTTGAAGATATGCATTTTTGAAGAACATTGGAGCACTCACATTTTATTTTTAAACATCATTTGTTTTGCTGTGACATTTCCACAATAAAGTTTGTAACATTTGCACTTATTTGACATTAGTTTGGATACACTCTTTCTACTATTATTTTTGGGATTTCTAGCCACTGGATCACACTATTCAAAATAGGACTACAAATTTTAGACTTCCCCCATTATTTTGGATTTCGTCTTGAGATTTTTTTGGCAATTTTTTCACTGTATTTTTTTCACTTTGAAACGTTTCACCAGAATTGTCTGCAATTGTTTTTATTTTTATGTTTATGCAGAATACCTTGCTGCAATACTGCATATAACTGCCTAAGGTTTTATCTCATCTATTTCTCATTTTTCATTTATTCCTTGTTTTTATCAGGATTATTTTATTTATTTATTTATTTATTTATTTATAAAATATTTTACCAGGAAGGATACATTGAGATTTCTCTCGTTTTCAAGTATGTCCTGGGATCACAAAACATTGCATTGATACAATAGGGTACAATAAAATACAAAAACAATAATAAAAATACACATTATATGCAAACATTTAACATAGAGCAGGTATGAAATATTTATCCATGACAGGAGCATTCTGTTTTGAGATATGTATAGAGGGATCTCTTAAAGGATTTTAGGCTTGGGGAAGTTTTTAAAGTGTGAGGGAGGTCATTCCATAATTGTGGCGCTCTGTAGGAAAAGGAGGATCGAGCTGCTTTTTTTTTGTATTGAGGCAAGCTAAATAATGTGCTGTTATTGGATCGGAGGTTATAGGAGGTGGGAATAGCAGGGGAGAGCATTCTGCTCAGGTAGGGTGGGAGCTTCCCAGAAAGGCTCTTAAAGACAAGGCAGGAAAGATGGAGGGTGCGTCTGGATTCTAGCGACAGCCAGTTTAGTTCTTTTAGCATGTCACAATGGTGGGTCCTGTAGTTACATTGTAGCACAAAGCGGCAGAGCGAGTTATATAACGTATTTAGTTTATTAAGGTGAGTTTGCGGAGCAGGTGCATATACTATGTCCCCATAATCCAAGATAGGCATCAGCATTTGCTGTACAATCTTTTCCTTTACTGTAGGGCTGAGGCAAGATTTGTTTCTGTACAGGGCACCTAGTTTTGGATAAAGTTTAGAGGCAATTTTTTCTATGTGGAGTCCAAAAGATAGATTGGGGTCTAACAACATACCTAAGTATTTAAAAGAGTGGACTGCGGTCAGCGTGCAATTGGATTTTGTTTTGATGCGAAGATGGGAATTTTGTAATTTATGTATTTTAGGTCCCATTCCAAAGATCATTGTGACCGTTTTGTCAGTGTTTAGGAAGAGTTTGTTTTTCGAGATCCACTTTTCTACCTCTGTGAACTGGTCTTGGAGCACTGTTTCAAGCTGCAGCAGATCAGATTTGTTTGCATAGATTACCGTGTCGTCTGCGTACATGTGTACAGTTGAGGATTTGCAGACATTAGGCAAATCATTTATAAATAATGTGAATAGTAGGGGGCCGAGAATGGAACCTTGGGGAACACCACACGTGACTGGGAGAGGGAGGGAGTCAATGTTAGAGACAGAGACATATTGTGATCGATCCGATACATATGATTTAAACCAGGTTAACGGGTGATCAGCAATACCAGAGTTTTTTAGTTTGAGAAGTAGTAGGTCATGGTCCACTGTGTCAAAAGCCTTTGCAAAATCAAGGAAAATAGCTCCAGTTAGGTCTCCTTGTTCCATGGCAGTTTGGATGTCGTTGCAAACTTTTAGGAGGGCAGTTGTAGTGGAGTGATTCGGTCTGAAACCTGATTGATCAGGGGTCAGATAGTTAGAAAGTTGGTAATACTCGCATAATTGCGTATGGACGCATTTTTCTAGGATTTTTGACAATACAGGGAGCAGTGATATAGGACGATAGTTAGAAACCAAGGTTAACTCCCCACTTTTATGAATAGGCACTACTCTTGCAGTTTTCCAGAGTTTGGGTATGTATCCAGACACCAAGGATTCGTTAATTAGGGTTGCAACAGGCTTAGCAATTGCCGGCGCACTGAGCTTCAACAGCATTGCTGGGATTTGATCAGGTCCTGACTGGTTTTTCATTTTTAGATTATCGAGGTGTTTCTTAATGACATTGAAGGGTACAGGTCTAAAATTGAACTTTTCTATATTGGGTCTTTGCTGTTTTAGTGGGGCCTGATCCACATTTGTAGCTTCAGGATGCGTGCCATTTATTAGTTTGTCAATCAGGGTGGTGGAGCATCCTACAAAATAATTGTTAAAGGCATTTGCTACTTCTAAGGGGAGTTGCAGGTTTTGGTTATCCACATTGACAGTAGAGGGTTGGGAGTGGATTGGTGGATTTTGTAAGTTATTTATGAGTTTCCAAAACTTTCTAGGGTAACATATATTATTGTTCAGATTTTCACAGAAATATTGCGCCTTAGCCAATTTTGTTTGTTTAGTACATATATTTCGCCATTTTCTATATACACAGTGATCATTCATAGAGCCAGTATGCTTGAACTTTGACCACAATGAATCCCGAAATTGGTACATTTGAATGAGGTCAGCTGTGATCCAATTCAAGTGTGCTCCTTTTACTCTCACCTTACGCAGCGGTGCATGTAAATTCCAAACTTGTAGGAGTTCAGACTGAAAGAATTCAACTGCAGAGTCTAGATCTGGGATTAGGTTTAATCTGTGCCAGGGGAGGTTCTTGATGTCATTTAGAAATGATTGAAGATTAAATTTTTTGAAGGACCTGGTGATTGTAACCTTGGGAGAGGATTTAGTTGCCTTTATTTTGCGCACGCAGTACACTAAGCAGTGGTCACTGAAATTGTTAGGGAGAACACCTGCCTCCTGGATTCGGTTGGGAGAAGTGGAGAGAATCCAGTCGAGCAGGGTATGATTATGGCTTTTGATGTTTATGCGAGTTGGGGAGGAGATTAATTGCGTTAGATGCAAAGATTTAAACAGCGAGCGACAACTGTTATTTTTTGGATTCAGCCAATTGATGTTAAAATCTCCAAAAACCAAAATTTCACTTTTTGGGTTTTGAGTTATGGATTCACTAAGGAGCTGTGCTATGTCCGAAATGGAATGCACAGGGGAGCTTGGTGGGCGGTAGATTCCTGCAACAATGATTGATTTACTGCACGGGATCTCAATTTTGCCAGAAAGGAAATCAAAGGTGGCAGGAGAGCTAGATTTTTGTAAGGGGGTGAACTTTGTGGAATTGTCAACATAAATTACAATGCCACCTCCTCTCTTTGCTCTATCATTTCTATGGCATGAATATCCATGTATTGCAATGGCAGAGTCAGGTATTTTGCGGGTTAGCCACGATTCAGAGATCACAATGATTTTGGGTTTGTATTGTAAACACCAAGCTTGCAGTGCATAAATTTTCGGTAGTAAGCTGCGGATATTACAGTGCACAAAGGAGAGGCCTTTCTTAGCTGGAAGGCTAGGAATGGAATTTGTTAGGGGACCAGGGTTAGACTCTACGTCATTTGCAAGGGCAAGTAACATAAGGAATAGGAATTTGGAAATCATTTTTGATTGGCCATATAGTGAATGTGATACTTTATAATATTGTGAGGTGGGGGTAGGAGGGTTATTTTTTATAACCCTCCACCAGCACTCAGCAGATAAGTTACAGCAACAGAGCAGGCCATGATGTATGATAATTTGTTTTCCAGTTTGAGGTGTGTGCTTATGGCGGTTATTATGTGAACCAAATTGGAGTGAGAAAAGGGTTATCATGAATAACAGTAAGGATATATTTGGATTCATGTTAGTGGTATGAGGTGTGTAGATAAAAAATAAAAATGAAAAGTATATACACTATTGATGTGTGATATATAGCTATATGTAGGAAGAGAGGGTATTTATTCTATAGGGTTAAGTAGAAGGAAGGATGTGCTGATCAGTGGTTGCAGCTGTCATTTAAGGAGAATGAAATAAGTGTGGGAGACTATCTATAAAGGAAGAAATGAGCCTGGGGTGGGTGGGGTGAGGGGCAGGGTGGGAGGGAAACTATCTTGCAGGATCTACCTTTTTGCAAAGCAGGGGCACAGCTGAGATAAGTTCTGTATTTTCTTGCAAGGCTTGGGTAGATATGTTTAAAAATCAGACTAAAGGAGAGAGATAAATTAGCGTCAGATTGGGCTGCAAACATTTTATCTTATTATATCTGTTATTTATCATGGATACATGAAGTTTTGTATGTAAATTTGTTTAAATTTGTCAACATTTATATTCAAGTTTTTATAATCTATATCTATGTATTAAAACATATTTTAGACAGCACTAAATTTTTATTCAAACCTAGCCTCCTTAGGGTAGGCGCCTGGGATTTTCTCATATTCAGAGGGAGAGAGACAGCAAAGGAGAGGGAATTAGAGAGAGCAAAAGATGGGGGAGAGAGAGAACAAAAGAGAGGGGGGAGAGAGAGCAATAAAAGGGGGAGAGAGTAAAAGAGGGGGTTAGATAGAGCAAAACAGAGGGGGAGAGAGACAGCAAAAGAGAGAGCATAAAGAGAGCAAAAAAAAGGGGAGAGAGAGAGAGAGAGAGCAAAAGAGGGGGGATAGAGAGTGCCAAATAGGGGGAGAGAGACAGCAATAGAGAGGGGGAGAGAGCAAAAGAAAGGGGGGAGAGAAAGAGAGCAAAAGAGAGGTTAAAGAGAGAGATCAAAAGAGGGGAGAGAGAGCAAAACAGAGGTGGGAGAGAGAGCAAAATAGAGAGGGGGAGAGAGAGAGAGCAGAAGAGAGGGGGAGAGAGAGAGAGCAAAAGAGAGGTGGCAAAGATAGCAAAAGAGATGTGGCAGAGATAGCAAAATAGAGGGGGATAGAGATAGAGCAAGGGGTGGAGCTGCAAAAAAATGGCCTGTGTACTTTAGGACTAGTATACCACATATTCATTGTTACAGTTGGATTCTATTTGAAATGTTTTGTGATTTATTGTTAAGGTAATCATTTCTACTTTGTTTCCTGTGTAGTGGTGTGTATACACAACACTGTTTAATCTATTGCATTTAAAAATAAAATCTTGTCTGGATCACATTTTTATCTTTATTGATTTTAATTTACTGGGTGCTAACATAGATTTGAGATTTTTATTGTTCCTTGATTACTTGAGGCCCTAAATCTGTGAATTCTTTCAAGAGATTCTCTTTTTCCAAGATATGCCAATTTTTTCCAGAATTTCCCTAATCTCCTCTGTATTTTCATTAAATGTAGTGATCAGGGCTATTTTCTGTGTATTGGACAAAAAGAGAGGAAAGAGCCTCTCAAAAGGCTGCACTTATAGCACTCTAAGCCTGGACTGTTAGTGGAGAAAATTGGGAAATTAAAATATAACTTTTATTAGGTATATTTAAAATGAAACACTCAATTAAAAACAACCAAAGAATTGGTGGCCTTTCCTTAATATTTAGTAAGCCTTTGATGTATCAAAAGTATAGAAAAGGAAACTGTATAGGAAGGTAACTAATTTGATGCTAACTTTTAGCAAAATTAGTGCTGAGTAGGGAGGATTAATATTGCAATATCAGATACAATATGTATAATAGTAATAAAAGATGTTAATTTTCAGTGGGAGTCGTCCTATATAGTGTTATAATACCACTAGATGTAACACCTTTATGAGAATAAATATAAAACTGAGCAAGTTTGTTTTGTTATTTATTTTATTTTGAGTATTGTCCTCAGTTCTCGATTGGAGATCTCAGTTTTAATGTATTGTTTGTGATTCGTTTGTGTTACTTTGTCACATTAACGATGCTCAGAAAGTATACAGGAAATGATATAAATAGTTCTATGATATCATTTAATTTATGCATATAGTCACACATTCATATTAGTGCTTAATTTAGTCCTAAGTGATATGATTGTGGAGCGTTGTATAATATCACTTCCTTGTATTTCCCTTTTGTGATGTCATATGATATCAAAATTTCATAAGTATCTTGGTGGATACTATATAGTGTGAATTCCCACGTATTCTAATTTACTATCAAATACTTGTCAGTGTTATGTATCTTTTTATGAATATAGAGTCACTTAGATACTGTGCTTAAATTGATATTAAGTCATATAAATTATAAAGCATATCGTTAACATGTATTGTTTATGACCATATGTTAGTGTTACTAGTAAACATATAGTGTCATTTATTATAAACATGTATCTTCACATTTAATTATGATGATATTTTGTAGCCCTTATATTCACTGTTTATACCACTTTAAATATATTTACATAAGTAGATGAACTAAATTGTTCAAATCTAATGAGACTAAATCTTTGATATATTACACTCACTCACAGAGTACAACAGTAAGGGACTAGTTTCATGGAGCCGCTCTGCGCCAGATGGATAAAGATAGAAGATGCCGTCTGGATGAAGACTTCTGCCGGCTTGGATTAAGACTTCGGTCCGCTTGGATGAAGACTTCTGCCGGCTTCGCTGAGGACTTCTGCAGCTTCGTTGAGGTTGGATGTCCGGTTTTCAAAAACTGTAAGAGGATCTTCGGGGGTTAGTGTTAGGTATTTTAAGGGTTTATTTGGTGGGTTTTATTTAGTTTAGATTAGGGTTTGGGCAGAAAAAGAGCTAAATGCCCTTTTCAGGGCAATGGGGAACTTAGTTTTTTTTAGATAGGATTTTATTTGGGGGGTTTGGTTGTGTGGGTGGTAGGTTTTACTGTTGAGGGGTTGTTTGCATTTTTTTTTACAGGTAAAAGAGCTAATTTCTTTGGGGCACTGCCCACAAAAGGCCCTTTTTAGGGCCATTGGTAGTTTATTGTAAGCTAGGGGGGTATTTTGGGGGGGGGGCTTTTTTATTTTGATAGAGCTATTAGCTTAAGTGTAATTAGTTAAAATATTTAATAAATTCTTTTTTTATTTTATTTAATTTAGTGTTTGTTTGATTTTGAATTTAGTTAATTGTATTTAATTAATGTAATTTGTTTAATTATAGTGTAAGATTAGGTGTTAGTGTAAGACAGGTTAGGTTTTATTTTACAGGTAAATTTGTATTTATTTTAGCTAGGTAGTTATTAAATAGTTAATAACTATTTACTAACTATTCTACCTAGTTAAAATAAATACAAACTTGCCTGTGAAATAAAAATAAAACCTAAGCTAGATACAATATAACTATTAGTTATATTGTAGCTAGCTTAGGGTTTATTTTATAGGTAAGTATTTAGTTTTAAATAGGAATTATTTAGTTAATGATAGAAATATTTATTTAGATTTATTTTAAAGTTAGGGGTGTTAGGGTTAGACTTAGGGTTAGGTTTAGGGGTTAATAACTTTAGTATAGTGGCTGCGACATTGGGGGCGGAAGATTAGGGGTTAATAAGTGTAGGTAGGTAGCGACAACATTGGGGGCAGCAGATTAGGGGTTAATAAGTATAATGTAGGTGGCGGCGGTGGCAGAAGCGGCAGATTAGGGGTTAATAAGTGTAATGTAGGTGTCGGCAATGTCGGGGGCAGCAGATTAGGGGTGTTTAGACTTGGGGTTTATGTTAGGAATCAATGGAGCAGCGTTACAAAGCTTTACGCTCCTTTATTGCAGGTGTAAGGCTTTTTTTTAGCCAGCTCTCCTCTTTGATGTCTATGGGGAAATCGTGCACAAGCACGTAAAACCAGCTCAAAGCAGCGCTGGTATTTGAGTGCGGTATGGAGCTCAAATTTGCTCAACGCTCACATATTACCTGCTAATGCCGGGTTTATGAAAACCTGTAATAGCAGCGCTAATGGGAGGTGAGCAGTTGAAATAACTTGTAAGTTCGTATCGAGCAAAACTCATAATCTAGCCGTAATTAATCTTTCATCTACTTTTTGTTTCTCAATGTATACCTGTTTCGCATTTGACCCACATTCTTTTTCTTTTTTCCTTTTGCCTCTCCTTGTTCTTTTGTATTTGTTTCCCTTTCATGTGTGTTTGTTTCCCATTCCTAGAGTAGAAGGAAAGTAGAATGCCCACTAGTGGCAAGCTGTAAACTCCTTGCGCTACAACTAAATCTAAAAATACCTATGCATAGGGATACACAGAAAATAGCCCTGATCACTACATTTAACGAAAATACAGAGGAGATTAGGGAAATTCTGGAAAAAATTGGCATATCTTGGAAAAAGAGAATCTCTTGGAAGAATTCACAGATTTAGGGCCTCAAGTAATCAAGGAACAATAACAATCTCAAATCTAAGTCAGCACCCAGTAAATTAAAATCAATAAAGATAAAAATGTGATCCAGACAAGATTTTATTTTTAAATGCAATAGATTAAACAGTGTTGTGTATACACACCACTACACAGGAAACAAAGTAGAAATGATTACCTTAACAATAAATCACAAAACATTTCAAATAGAATCCAACTGTAACAATGAATATGTGGTATACTAGTCCTAAAGTACACAGGCCATTTTTTTGCAGTATAGCGGTTCCACCCCTTGCTCTATCTCTATCCCCCTCTATTTTGCTATCTCTGCCACCTCTCTTTTGCTCTCTCTCTCTCTCTCTCTCTCTCTCTCTATCCCCCTCTCTTCTGCTCTCTCTCTCTCCCCCTCTCTATTTTGCTCTCTCTCCCACCTCTGTTTTGCTCTCTCTCCCCTCTTTTGATCTCTCTCTTTCGCCTCTCTTTTGCTCTCTTTCTCTCCCCCCTTTCTTTTGCTCTCTCCCCCCTCTCTATTGCTGTCTCTCTCCCCCTATTTGGCACTCTCTATCCCCCCTCTTTTGCTCTCTCTCTCTCTCTCTCTCTCTCTCTCTCTTTCCCCTTTGTTTTGCTCTCTTTATGCTCTCTCTTTTGCTGTCTCTCTCCCCCTCTCTTTTGCTCTATCTAACCCCCTCTTTTACTCTCCCCCCTTTTATTGCTCTCTCTCCCCCCTCTCTTTTGTTCTCTCTCTCCCCCATCTTTTGCTCTCCCTCTCTCTCTCTCTCTCCCCTCTCTTTTGTTCTCTCTCTCTCCCTCTCTTTTGTTCTCTCTATTCCCTCTACTTTGCTGTCTCTCTCCCTCTCTTTTGCTCTCTCTATCCCCCCTATTTTGCTCTCTCTATTCCCCCTCTTTTGCTCTCTTTCTCCCCCCTCTCTTTTGCTCTCTTCCCCTCTCTTTTATTCTCTCTATTCTCCATCTTTTACTCTCTCTCTCTCTCTCTCCCCCTTTCTTTTGTTCTCTAACACCCCTCTTTTATTCTCTCTCCCCCCCTTTTTTTTGCGCTCTCTCCCCTTTCTCTTTTGCTGTCTCTCTCCCTCTCTTTTGCACTATCTATCCCCTCCCCCTCTTATGGTCCCTCTATCCCCTCTCTTTTGCTCTCTCTATCCTCCCTCTTTTGCTCTCCCTCCCCCCTCTCTTTTGCTCTCTCTCTCCCCCTTCTGTTTTACGCTCTCCCCCTCTCTTTTGCTCTCTCTCTCTCTCCCATTTTTTTGCTCTCTCTCCCCCTTCTCTTTTGCTCTTTCTCCCCCTCTCTTTTGCTCTCTCCCCCTCTTTTTTGCTCTCTCTCTCCCCCCTGCTTTGCTCTCTCTATCCCCCTCTTTTGTTCTCCCTCTCTCCCCCCTCTCGTTTGCTCTCTCTATCCCCCCTCTTTTGCTCTCTCTCTTTCTCCCCTTTCTTTTGCTCTATTCCCCCCTCTCTTTCTCTGTCTCTCTCCCCTCTCGTTTGCTCTCTCTCTCCCCCCTCTTATGCTCTCTCTCCCCTCTCTTTTGCTCTCTCTCTCCCCTCTCTTTTCCCCCTCTCTTTTCCCCCCTCTCTTTTGCTCTCTCTCTCTTTCCCCTCTCTTTTGCTCTCTCCATCCCGCCTCTTTTGCTCTCTCTCTCTCTCTCTCTCTCTCTCTCTCTCTCTCTATCTCTCTCTCCCCCTTTCTTTTGCTCTCTTTCCCCCTCTCTTTTGCTGTCTCTCTCCCCCTCTACTTTGCTCTCTAACCCCCTCTCTCTTGCTCTAACCCCACTCTTTTACTCTCTCTCTCCCCCCTTTTTTTTGCTCTTTCCCCTCTCTCTTTTAGTGTCTCTCTCAATCTCTTTTGCTCTCTCTATCCCACCTCGTTTGCTCTCTCTATCCCCTTTCTTTTGCTCTCTCTATCCCCCCTCTTTTGCTCTCTCTCCCCCCTCTCTTTTGCACTCTCTCTCTCCCCTCTCTTTTGCTCTCTCTCTCCCCCTATCTTTCCCCCTCTCTTCCCCCCCTCTCTTTTGCTCTCTCTCCACACTTTCTCACCCTCTCTTTTGCTGTCTCTCTCCCTCTCTTTTACTCTCTCTATCTCCCCTCTTTTGCTCTCCCTCCCCATCCCTTTTGCTGTCTCTCTCCCTCTCTTTTGCTCTCTCTATACCCTTCTTTTGCTCTCTCTATCCCCCCTCTTTTGCTCTCTCTCTATCAAACGCTCCCTAAAGACTCTACTGTTCAGGGATGCATACAACCTATGCTAACCACTTTATACCAGTTCCACTCCTCCATTGCTATCCCTTGAACCCCCTTAGCATGTAAGCATAAGAGTCCAGCTGTTTGTAGATCACCTTCTTAAGAGCTTACTACAACAGAGCAACTCTTGGCAGGGCCCTCTACCTATTTGATCCCTATAATTCTTTTTATTGTACTCCCCCTTTGTTTATAGCACTACGGAATCTGTTTGAGCTCTACAAATAACCGATAATAATAATAATAATAATAATAATGTATGATATTACCGCCCTAAGTTAATTTCACTTTCTAAATGCATCATGTGCGTCAATAGGTAAATATATGAAGTGACTAAATACCTGGAAGAATGAGTGAGTACATAGAGAGAAGGAGAGTAGGAGGTCATGAGCAGAGTGAAGGGGATGGGAGGGGTAGTTTCTGGAGACAAGTTCTGAGATATAAGGGGGAGAAGTGCAGTTGAGGGCTTTGTATGTCAGAGTGAGAATTTTGTGTTTGATCCTAGAGGCAAGAGGAAGTCAGTGAAGGGATTTGCAGAGAGGTGCAGCAGATGAAGAGCGACATGTAAGGAAGATGAGTCTGACAGAGGCATTCAATATGGATTGTAAAGGAGCTAGGCGGCAGGTGGGGAGACCAGAGAGGACAGAGTTGCAGTAATCGAGTCGGGAAAGAATGAGAGAATGGATGAAAATCTTAGTTGTGTCTTTTGTAAGGAAGTGTCTAATTTTAGAGATGTTTTTAAGGTGGAAGCAGCAGGCTTTATCCAAGGACTGAATGTAAGGAGTGAAAGAAAGATCTGAGTCAAATGTGACCTTGAGACATCGGGCATGCAGGGTAGAGGTAATGATCTAGTTGTCGAAAGTTATAGAGAGATTGGGGGTGGAGATTTTGGAAGAAGGGGGGAAAATGAGGAGCTCAGTTTTGGAGAGATTTAGCTTGAGGTAGTGAGAGGACATCCAGAAAGAGATGTGAGAAAGACAGTTAGTGACACGGGTTAGCAAGGAAGGAGATAGGTCTGGTGCAGAGAAGTAGATTTGGGTGTCGACGGCATACAAATGATATTGGAAACCGTGGGACATTATTAGGGAACCTAGTGATGATGTGTAGATTGAGAAGAGAAGGGTTCTGAGGACAGAGCCTTGCGGTACTCCGACAGAAAGTGGTGACGGGGCAGAGGAGGCCCCAGAGAAGGCTACACTAAAGGTACAGTTTGACAGGTAGGAAGAGAGCCACGGAAGGGCTGTGTCACAGATGCCAAAGGATTGGAGGGTTTGGAGCAAAAGAGGGTGGTCAACAGTGTCAAAGGCTGTGGACAGGAGGATAAGCGGAGAGAAGTGGCCTTTTGATTTTGCAGTAAGTAGTCGTTGGTAACCTTAACAATAGCTGTCTCTGTGGAGTGATGGGAATGAAATCCAGATTGCAGTGGGTCAAGAAGGGAGTTTAATGTAAGGAAATGGGATAGGCGTGCATATACTAGTTTTTCGAGAAGCTTTGAGGCAAGAGGGAGGAGGGAAATAGGGCAGTAGTTGTATGGGGAGGTAGGATCAAGGGAAGGTTTTTTTGAGGATAGGTGTGACCAGTGCATGTTTCAGCGATGAGAGAAATATACCGGTGCTGAGGGAGAGGTTGAAAATGTGTGTTAGTATAGGGGTAAGGGTAGCTACTTTGGGTACTCAAATGACATACAGGTTGCGTTTTTTCTCCAAGTTATTTGTCTAATTATATTTGTATATATGAGCTGAGGGATATAAATGAGAGAGATACATGTATATATATATAAGGGCACATGAATAGACTGGTCCGGTTGCCAATTGCGAGTAAAAATTCTTTTGGGCGATCTCACCATGGCAGCTTTGCACTATTTTATGGGGGGTATAATATTGTGTCCTAGCTTTTTTTTGAAAGCTTAAAGTGACAGTCAACACCAGAATTGTTGTTGTTTTAAAAGATAGATAATCCCTTAATTACCTATTCCCAAATTTTGCATTACCAACACAGTTATAATTATACACGTTATACCTCTTTAATTACCTTGTATCTAAGCCTTAGCAGACTGCCCCCTTATTTCAGTTCTTTTGAAAATTTGAATTTTAGCCAATCAGAGCTGACTCCATGGTAAATTCATGTGCATGAGCTCAATATTATCTATATGAAACACATGAACTAATACCCTCTAGTGGTGAAAAACTATCAAAATGCATTTAGATTAGCGGTGGCCTTCAAGGTCTAAGAAATTAGCATATGAACCTCCTATGTTTAGCTTTCAACTAAGAATACCAACTAACAAAGCAAAATTGGTGATAAAAGTAAATTGGAAAGTTGTTTAAAATTACATGCCCTATTTGAATCATGAAAATTTTTTGGACTTGACTGTCCCTTTAATACTGCAGTCGCACTAATTTTTTACAGGAGTCCCTTAATACTAGCTTGTGGTCCGTTGTTATTGATGTCACAGCAGGGTGCACTATATTTTTTGGGAGCATACGCATTTTTATTTGGGAGCATTGATACAAGCTTGTGTCGGATTGATGTCACAGCAATCACCCTCGTTAATGGCAGGCTTTATGTTTTGTGGGGCACAATACTACCTTGTTCACGATGTCGCAGCTGATACACAATTTTGTATGGACTACAATACCAGCGGAAATAATGAAAGAAAGTGCTGCTCAGGTTTGCATTACTCTATATGTTTTTGACATACCGACCATGCTTCTGGAAGTTACCTTAGCGATGTCACAGCATGCGCACTATTTTTTTGGGAGCAGAATACCAGCAGCAGACACTGCTGCTCAAGTTTACATTAATCTATATTTTGCAGACTTACTGATAATTCCTGTTCCATTTCAAAGTGATGGTTATATGATGTGGCGCTATCTTAATAATGTCAGTGAACCGTCAAAGAAGAAGAAGGTAGATGATGCAGAAAAGAGAGAAAGGGACAGACAATATGAAAAGGAAAAGAGAGAGCGACAATTCAAAGACAGCTGGATGATTAATGGTAAGGGGGAAAACAGAGAGTGGCTTGTGTACAACAGCTCAAAACAAGTTATGCTATGTAGTGTATGCCAGGCATTTTTAAACAAACAGAATGCATTTGTGGAAGGTACCAGCACAATGATACTTGAAGGTATTCGATCACATGAGCTTTCATCAGGGCATCTGTGGAGCGTCCAGTGTGAGTCAAACTGGAAATTAAAGCAGACCGAAACACCTGCTGGACAGGCAATCGCTACCATGACAAAGGCACAGACAGAGAAACTAAAACTGTTGTTTCGCAACGCTCATCTCCTTGCCATGAAATCAAGGCCTTTCTCTGACTTTCTAGATTTGTGCAAGTAAGTTTATTCTTTTGTTGTATAAAGGGTGTTTGGCTTTTCCCTAACTGTCTGCTTAGTTTATAATACTGTCCAAAATGGTCATTTTTTATCTCTATTTTTTTTCTACAGACATGACAAAATGAAAGGTTTGGATGTTGGAGATACCTATCTTAATGCCATATCAGCACGGTCATTTGTACACTTTATTGCATGGGAAGAAAGAAAACACAAAAACAAAATATGCAGCTGCAAAGTTTCTTGCAGTCTTGTGTGATGGTTCAGTTGATAGTGCAGTGGTGGAGAAAGACATTATTTATGCCAGATTTGCAGTAGCAGGTAAGGTACACACAAGATTTGTGGCTTTGCAGTCAGTTGAAAAAGCTGATGCTGAAACAATTTCTCAGGCAGTAAATGCAGCAGTTACACAACATCTTGACTAGGAGAAACTAGTTGCAATAGGCACTGATGGAGCAGCAGTGATGCTGGGAAAAAATGGAGGAGTTGTGCAGAAATTAAAAGGACAGAGAAAGCATGTCATTGCAATTCACTGCATGAGTCACCACTTGGAGCTCAGTGTCAGGGACACAGCAGCCAATAATAATAGTCATCAGAAGTTAAAGGATCCACTTCTAGGGTTATATTTATTTTATCACAAGTTGGCACTCAACCGTGCAAATCTTAAGAACAGCTATGCTTGTTTGAAAATGAGGACACTATTGCCTACACGAGCAGATGGGACACGATGGGTAGGCCACTTCTGGCGTGCACTTGACCATTTCCTCAAAGGTTACAAAGCAATCATACAATACCTTGATCAGGTGTGTAGACCTCTGCCCCTTCCTCTGTTCTCTCTTTCTCTATCTCTATCTCTCCAGCCTTCCCATTCTCCCCATGTCTCTAAAGCCCCTTTTCTCTCCCTCTATTTCACCCTCCCAACTCCTGTTCCTCGCTCTCTGTCCTTTCCCCCCTACCTCTAACTCCTTTTATCTCTCCTGTACTGCTCTCCTTCACTCTCTCTCTCTACATTTTTCTCTAGCTCTCCCTCCCTCATTCTGTCTCTCAAAATTGAGAAACCAAAATAGAGAGAGAGAGAAAAAGAAAGAAATAAAATTAGATATAAGCGAGGCAATTATGAATACTTTCTGTTTATTTCTAGGTCCAATCTCCTGATGCAAAAGGTGTTAGAGGAGAACAGCAAGCAAAGGCCAGATGCTTTTACAGAGCTACTACAAGTCTGTCAATGGTCCAGTATGCTTGCTTCATGTATGATGTGTTTTACAGCTATGCAACTTGTCCAACACTCTTCAGAACAGAAATGCAAGTGTTGCAGATGTCCACAACAGTTTGGAAGTGACAAAAAAATACTGATCGCCCTGAGAGGTATGTACTTTTTTTTTTTTTTTGTTCTATAAGAGGTTTTGATCTTATGTTCATATATGTTCCAAGCCTGTACCTGGGTCAATTCTTAATTCTATTCAGTATGACGAAGAAGGCACAGCTAGGTTTGAAGGAGTTGAGTTGAAAGGAAAGAATGATGCCTTCAAGATATATACATATATGTCAGGGTCAGGGTTCATGACAATATACCTATTAATCCCTATTTTTACACCATTGGCCATTCAATAATCATGTGATTTAGTCACATGGGTCATGGACATAGAGAAAATTACAACAGAATACTATGGAAACGTAGGATATAGAGGGTTTAATGCCCTCTTGAAGAAATACACCTATAGCACTCAAGAGTTCATTAGAATAAATATTATATCTGTATAGTCAATATGGTATTTTCCTCAAGTGTTGGGGATAGGTATGATACAAAATGTTATTAAAACTTAACTTTTATTTAATTGGGTACAATCACTATTAAAAATGGGAAATACTTTAAAACACTATCTGGAAAAACTTTATTATATATGAAAAGTTTTGCACAGTATATATAGCAAATCACACAACACTTAAAAGGGGAAAAATAACATGTAAATAAGATGTAAAGGGGAATACAATTATTCCAAAAAAGTGATAGGCATTTCAGTTAGTGTATTTTGTTGTTTTCACAGTAACAGTTTATTATATAAAAGATGGGACTTTAGATAACATACAGCATAAATTATATAAATTATCACTAATGAAATTACAGCTATAGCATCAGATTTAAAACAGTTTGCATCACGGCTAACAGAAGCAGAAGATAGGATATCTAATATAGAGGATCAACTCAATAACCAAGAAGGAATAGTTAATAAACACGACAATAAATTACGTACTATGTCAGCTAAAATTGAGTAAATGGAAGACCGCGCTAGGCGCAACAATATCCAGTTAATAGGCCTCCCGGAGACCCTGGCTTATGAAGACCTAATCTATTTTACTTCTCAGCTTCTCCCACAAATGCTAGGTTTTCCTCAGGAAAAACTACCCATTCCTATTGAAAGAGCACACAGAGTAGGAGTAAATAGACTGCACCAAGATGGCCCCAGCCATGATAGGATGCTTATATTTAAAGTCTTAAATGTCTAAGACAAATTAGAGTATTTCTAATATTATTACAAAAATGCACCATTAATGATAGATAATCGTAAAATTCTTCTTTTAAAAGATTTTTCTAATGAAACGCAGATTAAAAGAAAGGAGATGTCCCCATTTTTCCCTCAACTGATAGATAAAGGATACAAAGTCAGGATGATATACCCAGCAAAGATAATTGTTGAGAATAATGGTAGAACCAACACACTTAATAATAGCAAAGAAGCCAGAGATTTTCTCACCAATGATAATTCCTAGAAATTATTTTGTTTTCATTCTTACTTTTAGGGAAGATACACACACTTTTGAATTTGATTATGCTTTCTTTAAATCTGTATTTAGACCTTTCCCAGGTCTCATCGCTTCTTCCGGTGTGCATGGGTAGACAGAAGTCTAACCCAGGATATTTTAATTTTTGTTATCTTAGGGATGTCCCTTTTTTTTTCTCTCGCTCTTTCCCCTCTCTTCCTCATATTTCATGACTATATGTCCTAGGTCCGGTCCTGGACTAGGGTTACATTTTGATATATAAACTGTTAGGATGGTTCCATTTAAGATTCTTTCATGGAATGTCAGTGGTATAACATCCCCTATTAAATGTAAACAAATTATATCCTAATTAGGTAAACATTCCCCAGATATCGTATTCCTGCAAGAAACCCACCTTAAAAATGCTGAATTGCCAAAATTAATTACACAATGGGTTGGACAAGGTTTTGCGACTCCATGTGTAAGTCGGAAATGAGTTGCAATCCTTTTCAATAAAAATCTAGAATTCAAATTGATTGGTACCGAATATGACACAGATAATAGATTCATTATTATGCACATTTCTATTAGAGGTTATGAATTCATTTTATGTAATGTCTACGGCCCAAACCAATTTTCAATTGGGTTTTGGGATAAAATTAAACAAAAACTCTATCCCTACTGTAGTGCCAGATTAGTATTGGGTGGTGACTTCAATATGACACTTTCTCCGCATATAGATAGACTGTCTCTGAGCAAACGACTAGATAATAAAGCAAGCAAATATTTTAAAAAATTCTGTACTGTACTTAAACTTAATGACATTTGGAGGATCAAATTTCCAGACATTTCCACGTTTTCATGCGAGTCCAAATCGCATTGTACGTTTTCAAGAATCGACTATATTTTAATATCAGATCAGCTTTTACAGTTAAACCTATCCCCAAAGATTTTTGATATTGTTATTTCAGACCACGCGATAATCTCTTTAGGGATTCATTTAGGGCAAAGAGACAATTCTCAAAATATTAGCTTTTTTTCCCCTTGTTATCTAAGTAAAAATAGCAAATTCATTAAGTGGTTAAAATTACAATGGCAGGAATTCTCTAGTAACAATTTTGCATATTACAACAAAAGTGAAATATTCTGGGAATCATTTAAAGCTGTTCTAAGAGGACAAATTAAGTCATATATATGTCACTATAAAAAGAAGCGTCTATTGAACGAGAGGCAACTATCCAATCAAGTCAAAAATGCGTTCAATCAATATGTCTCTTCCTTCTCAGAGCAATTGGTTATATTATTCTCAATGTAGAACTAAAAGAGATATACTTCTAAAACAGCAATATCTTGAGGAAGAGATCAAATTTGGTAATCGTTTCAAAGGCCATTTTGGCAGTTCCGCAAAATATTTGGCACAAATTATTAAAAATAGCAAAAGTAAAAACTATATTGCGGCTATCAAGGCTGATCAAGAAAGATTTACAGATAACAACAATATTAGAAGTTTTTTCAACAATTATACACCAGTCAATTGATACACCTTGGTAATAAAGAGTTCTTTTGGGATAATATTAAAACTCTGCAACTCTCTCTTTCTGAACTTGAATCACTAAATGCTCCAATTACCAAGGAAGAAATTTCTTTAACAATTAAAAACGCTAAATTAAACAAAGCAACAGGGCCAGACGGAATCCTGATGGAACTTTACAGGGAGTGCAGAATTATTAGGCAAATGAGTATTTTGACCACATCATCCTCTTTCTGCATGTTGTCTTACTCCAAGCTGTATAGGCTCGAAAGCCTACTACCAATTAAGCATATTAGGTGATGTGCATCTCTGTAATGAGAAGGGGTGTGGTCTAATGACATCAACACCCTATATCAGGTGTGCATAATTATTAGGCAACTTCCTTTCCTTTGGCAAAATGGGTCAAAAGAAGGACTTGACAGGCTCAGAAAAGTCAAAAATAGTGAGATATCTTGCAGAGGGATGCAGCACTCTTAAAATTGCAAAGCTTCTGCAGCGTGATCATCGAACAATCAAGCGTTTCATTCAAATAAAAATAGTGGAAAAACCAAGGCGCAAAATAACTGCCCATAAACTGAGAAAAGTCAAGCGTGCAGCTGCCAAGATGCCACTTGCCACCAGTTTGGCCATATTTCAGAGCTGCAACATCACTGGAGTGCCCAAAAGCACAAGGTGTGCAATACTCAAAGACATGGCCAAGGTAAGAAAGGCTGAAAGACGACCACCACTGAACAAGCCACACAAGCTGAAACGTCAAGACTGGGCCAAGAAATATCTCAAGACTGATTTTTCTAAGGTTTTATGGACTGATGAAATTCGAGTGAGTCTTGATGGGCCTAATGGATGGGCCCGTGGCTGGATTGGTAAAGGGCAGAGAGCTCCAGTCCGACTCAGACGCCAGCAAGGTGGAGGTGGAGTACTGGTTTGGGCTGGTATCATCAAAGATGAGCTTGTGGGGCCTTTTCGGGTTGAGGATGGAGTCAAGCTCAACTTCCAGTCCTACTGCCAGTTTCTGGAAGACACCTTCTTCAAGCAGTGGTACAGGAAGAAGTCTGCATCCTTCAAGAAAAACATGATTTTCATGCAGGACAATGCTCCATCACACGCGTCCAAGTACTTCACAGCGCGGCTGGCAAGAAAGGGCATAAAAGAAGAAAATCTAATGACATGGCCTCCTTGTTCACCTGATCTGAACCCCATTGAGAACCTGTGGTCCATCATCAAATGTGAGATTTACAAGGAAGGAAAACAGTACACTTCTCTGAACAGTGTCTGGGAGGCTGTGGTTGCTGCTGCATGCAATGTTGATGGTGAACAGATGAAAACACTGACAGAATCCATGGATGGCAGGCTTTTGAGTGTCCTTGCAAAGAAAGGTGGCTATATTGGTCACTGATTTGTTTTTGTTTTGTTTTTGAATGTCAGAAATGTATATTTGTGAATGTTGAGATGTTATATTGGTTTCACTGGTAAAAATAAATAATTGAAATGGGTATATATTTGTTTTTTGTTAAGTTGCCTAATAATTATGCACAGTAATAGTCACCTGCACACACAGACATCCCCCTAAAATAGCTATAACTAAAAACAAACTAAAAACTACTTCCAAAACTATTCAGCTTTGATATTAATGAGTTTTTTGGGTTCATTGAGAACATGGTTGTTGTTCAATAATAAAATTAATCCTCAAAAATACAACTTGCCTAATAATTCTGCACTCCCTGTATAAAATACTTATGGATGAAATTGGCAATACTTTAGTGCAGCTTTTCAACAATTATTATATAACGCCTTCCTCTATCTCCAATCTCTTTTCGGCAGCTAATATAACTTTAAATGCTAAAAAGGGCAAATACCCTGAATTTACTGCCTCTTATAGACCTATATCTGTCCTAAATTCTGACTATAGAATTCTCCTCTCCCTTATTGCTAATAGAATAAAGAGATTTTTGTCCAAAATAATTCACGTAGATCAAACTGGATTCATGAATGAACGTTCTGTAACCTCCAATCTTCGAAAAGTAGAGACACTATTAGACTTTTTTGGAATCAAAATCTGACCTCAAAAGAGACTAAGGGAAAGCCAGATAAGGATTTAGCAATATTATCTGTCGACGCCGAGAAGGCTTTTGATTCCATATAATGGGATCATATCTTATACACATTACAATGTTTTGGTATTAAAGGATGTTGCTTAAATTTCATTGCCAAGATATATAACAACCCACACTCAGCACTACTATAAACGGTAATCTATCAGATAGAATTGTACTAGGTCAGGGTAAGCGACAAGGCTGCCCTTTGTCCCCTTTGTTGTTCAATATTGCAATCAAACTATTAGCAATCTGGCTTCGTTCAGAACTATCAGGGATAAGAATTGGTACAATGGCCTTTAAAATTTCTCTTTATGCTGATGATTTGCTAATTTTTTTAGAGGACTCATTAAAGTCCATCCCAAGAATCCTTCATATACTACCAACCTTTAGCTCCTTTTCAGGCTACAAGATTAATATTCAAAAAAGTGAACTTTTATGGAGAAAAAAATGTAAGGGAAGTTGTACTGAACATCCCTTTAAAAATACGGATAATATTAAGTACTTGGGCATTACATTACATAAAAACCCTAAAATGTGGTACAATTTAAATTTCACACCGGTGTTTGAAAAAGCGATTTCAGATCTTAGAATCTGGGCTACACTTCCTCTCTTCTTGCTCGCCCGAGTTAATTTGGTCAAAACAATTATCTTTCCTCGGATACTTTATCTGCTCCAAAATTTACCTCTATTAATTCCCAGTGTAGAAATTAAAAAGTTTTACACAACTTGTTCTCAATTTCTATGGAAAGGTTGTAAGCCCCGTATCTCAATAGCGAAACTCTGTCAAAAAAAGATGAATGGTGGATTTGCGCTGCCGGACATTAATCTATATAATGTGACCACGCTAGCTAAAATAGCCATGGGATGGTTGATTGGTTCAAATAAAATATCCTCTGTGGAGGCAGAGAGTACACTTATAGCCCCTTTCTCTTTAGAGGCTGTTTTGCACTGTTCCATAAAAAAACTTCCATCCAATGTTTCCAATCTTGTATCTTTTAAAAACATTATTTCAGCCTGGCAAAAGATTTGTATTATGCTAGACATAGATTATAGATTCTCACATTATCTACCAATTCAAGGTAACTCAGAGTTTACCCCAGGGATATACAATCCTATATATCGGTCTTGGGCTCAAAAGGGACTAAAGTATATTCACCAATTTTTTTCTTCCTCACGACAAATGCTTTCTTTTAATTATATAACGACCTGTTTTGACCTCCCTAAGACATAGTCTATTCGCGTATTTACAAACACGTCATTATATTAATTCACAAGACTGGGGTAGTGGTGTTGATGTTCGCTGGTCTGAGATTAACAAATCTATTAAAAAGGCTGCTGCGGGAAAATTTACAATTTCCCTCTTGTATAATATTATGCTAGCTAAACAGGGACAACTACTTTCCCAAAATTTGGTCTCTTTCTGGTGCCATTATTTTCACCAATTTGAGTCAATAATTATCTCTTAGAACTTTTCTGCATTGGAAAAATTGAATATATCAATTGCCTGGAAAGAATCACACACTAAACTACTTCATAATGCATACTTAACTCCACTCAAAATGTCCAAATTCTCTTCTGCAATACAACAGTGCTGCCCAAAATCCCATCTTTCAAATGCGGATATTATACATATGCTTTTTCAATGCCCAAAAATCAACCAACTTTGGGGTAAAGTTAACCATTGGTATAATAGGCAGTTTCATGATAGCTTTAAAATACAACCCTATCATGAAATTGTTTTGATTCATCCTAATTTAGTTGAAATGAAACCAAAGAATATAAAGATGCTAAATACGATAATTATAGTAACTAGAATATTGATATTGAAAAAATGGAAAGATGTATTGCAACCGAGATTTTCGCAATTTCGCACCATGCTCCTCCAACAATTAGTGTTTGAATCACACAATACAGTATTTCAGTTTAAGGATAGGGCTGAGGAATTTATGTACAATTGGAGACCCATAATCAATCTATACCCACGTACCACGCAGAAACAAATATTGGCTCCCTTAGGTTTTACTGAAGTCTATAGAATTTTTTTTGGTTACTAACTTCAATGGCTCTGTCTAGGACCGGAATCCGTGTTTTGTCACCTTTTGACAAAAGGAGAAAGGGGAAGGAGGAGTGAGAACATATTAGATGGGTTTTTTTTGTTTGTTTTTTTTTTTATTATTATTTTTTTTTTTAAGTAAATTTTTATAAACAATGATCATACATAGTCACAACACAACACAGTTTTCATTTGACATATTTGTGAACGCAATTACACGCGATTTTTCAGAAGACAAATGTCGTTCAAATCAGGGCCGGCAGCCCTGTAAAAGGAAACCAATCTGCCCAGTAATCATACTTCAGCTGTGTAATTGCACTTTCCCGTGAGTGTATAATGGCTTGTCAAGGAGTAGGTTACTCTTTTATATATATTTTTTTTCCGTTAACATTCTGTATTTTGGATAGCGTATAGTTCTATACGCCATATCTAGTGGGCCTGACATCTAAGCGAGGCAGGATAGTCGGGGCATGTGGCATGTCTAGCTAAGAAGGGTATTAATAATGTCAGTCCCCCACCTCTCTCAAAGGGGAAAAAAAATAAAAATAATAATAAAAAAAAAAGAAATAAAAAAAAAAGAAAAGGGGGGGGTGTTAGATAAGGAGGTAGGGGTGTCGAGCAGGGAGGGGGAAGATCAGAGAATGGAGTGCGCCTCGAGTCACACATAGTGAGGTGCATCTTCAAGGGGGGAAGAGCAAGGCAATCGGGAGAGGGTCTCCAGTTTTAAAGAGAGTAGGGCATTATGCCTTTGGTTTCAGGAGGGTCTCCCAGGGTTCCCATATTAGGCAGAAGAGATCTGACTGTTTTCTCGTTCTAAAGACATAGTCTTCCATTGCTTTAAGATATTGCAAGTAGTCAATGACTGCCTGCCATCTCGGGGGCTGCTGCTTTTTCCAATTCCTAGCTATTAACATCTTGACAGATGTCAACAGATAGATTAGTAGATACCTCTTGTGTTTTGGGAGCTTTTTTACCCCTAGATGTAAGAGGGCAATGCCCGGATAATCCGGGGTCGGGAGTTCCAGGGCCGTACAGGCCCCGCTGACTTTCGCCCAGAGTGGCTGGATCTTGTCGCATGACCACCACATATGGAGTGGGGATCCTTTCTCCCCACACTCCCTCCAGCACAGGGGTGAATGCTCAGGATAGAGAGTCCGATGTTTGGTCGGCACTAAGTGCCATCTGGTGAGAATCTTGAAATAGAGTTCGTACATTGTGGTGCAATGAAGCGCAGCCTTAGTCAGTTGTATCGCCTTAGTCCAATCAAGTGGCATGAAAGTGAGTCCTAGTTCTGCCTCCCAGGAAGCCATGTGTCTGGTTTTCACTAGGGTGGAGGGCCCCAAAAGGGCTCCATAGTGGGTAGTGAGGGGTTTGAACAACTGCAGGTTCGCCCCCCATCTAACCTCCCAGATCGTGGGTCTCCTGATCTTGTCAACCAGAAATCCCCATGCTTTCATCATAGACCTGAGTCTCGCAAAGTCAAACTCCAGAAGTCGGGGGATACCGTATTTAGCAATCATGTCCCGAGACGAGAGAAGACTCTCATTCAGGAAGAAATCACTCAACATGGATATCTCTATATCCCTCCAAGGGTCAAGCCGAGTATTGGGTAGCCTCTGCAAGAGTGACATAACCGGATGGATAGGAGAAGGATGTGGGGCTATCAACTGGTGATGTCTTAGGCGGAACCAGGCCAATTGACAGTCTTTAACTAATTGGTTAGAGATCGGAATCTGTGTGGCCAGATGCGGAGGAACCCACAACAAGTCCGAGAGGTCAACATAGGCAGGGAGGGAAGCCTGTTCTCGTTGGGGGCAGGGTTGGTCCCCACGCAGAGACGTGCAAGAGCATCGCCGCTTGATGGTATAGCTGGATGGAAGGTAATCCCAATCCTCCTCGGTCTATTGGGGCCTGAAGTATGGCTGCCGTCACTCTCGGCCGCTTATTATCCCAGACGTAGGAATTAAATGTGGTTTGGAAGCCACGTAAAGTCTTTTCCGGCACAGGGATGGGGATACACCTCATAATGTAGGTTAATTTGGGGAGAATCATCATCTTCAGAGCGGCAATCCTGCCCATCCAAGAGATTTCCTCATATTTTTTAGATTTCAGTCTCACCTCAACCTCTCGCAGCAGGACAGTGTAGTTTTCCTGCAAGACTATGTTCTTGTCATGAGACAAGAAAACCCCCAAGTGTCTGATCCCATCTGTCGACCATTTGAAGGTGTAAAGTCATTGTAGACGTCTTTGCTCAGGTAGTGCAATGTGGATCATATATGCCTCTGTTTTAGAAACATTAATCTTATAGTTAGAAATATCACTAAAGGATTCAAAAATCCCGAAAAGGTGGGGAAGTGATTCCACTGGGTCGGTGAGGAAGAGAGTGAGGTCATCAGCGAATAGTGCCAATTTCTGGAGTGTATCATGAATCTGAAGACCCTGGACCTCAGGGCTTTCTCTAATGGCCTCCGCAAGAGGTTCCATCACTAGCGCAAAAAGGAGTGGGGACAAGGGGCATCCCTGCCTGGTCCTATTCCAGATCACGATTTTAGGGGAGCAAAATCCCATACCTTTGATTACGGCTGTCGGGGAGGAGTAGAGGGCGGCAATAGCCGCACGGAACGTCTCAGGGATCATAAAATGTTCCAAGGTAGAGAACATATACTCCCACCCCACCCTGTCAAATGCTTTCTCTGCGTCTATAGACAAGGTGAGGAGGGGCAGTCCCATATCTGCTGCTTCAATGAAAACGTTCAGCAGTCTACGGGTATTGTCCGTACCTTGCCTCCCTTGCACAAATCCCACTTGGTCCAAATAGACCAGCGAGGGCAAGTGTTTTCCAAGCCTAGTCGCCAGAACCTTGGCGTAGACTTTCACATCCACATTGATGAGGGAGATAGGCCGGTAGCTCTCACAGAGCACCGGATCCTTCCCCTCTTTGTGAATAGTCAGGATACTAGCCTCCAAAAATTCGGGGAGGAATTCTCCCCTCTCCCTTACTGCGTCGAAGAGACGGAGTAAAATTGGGGATAAGAGCTGGGCAAAGGTACGATAGAAGAGGCCCGTGAATCCATCCAGACCCGGAGCTTTATGCGGTTTCAAGGCCAAAATGGCCACTTTGACCTCCTCCAAGGTGAAGGGGGTATTAAGGTCATCAACAGCGTCTGCGTCTAAGGAGGGAAGCTTCAAACCCTTCAAGAACTGTTGGGTCGCTATTCTGCGGGTTTCGACTCCCAAAGAGTCGCTATTTAAATTATACAGTGAAGTATAATAGTCCGCAAACGCCTTCCCTATATATTTTGGGGAGTGAACATTGCCTGCCGCCGTTGAGATCGCGGGGATCCTGGCTTGAACCACCCGGTCTCGCAGCTTACGGGCCAATAACCTATCAGCTTTATTTCCTTTATAGAAGTACACTTGACGGAGTTGGAGCAAATTTGCTTGAACACGCAACTGTTCTCTCTTATTAATTTCCTCTCTAATAACTCCAACCCGGTCGCCCAAGGCAGGGGTTGGGTCATTTTTGTTGGCTAATTCAGCCTGCCTCAGTTCAGCATACAATTTAGTTTTTTTTATTATTATATATTTATGTGACTATCTGATTTTTTGAGGACTTAGTATTAAGTGTTTTAATTTAGGGAAAACTTTCTAACAGGTATATTTTGGTTCTCTGGTCAAGGAAAAAGAAAGGAAAGAGGAAGACAAGGGAAAAGGAAAAGAGAAAATGTATTTTTTTATTTTTGGCATAGATATACAGTAGACAGTTATCTGAGATATGGAAATGTTAGGCCTAAATGGTTACCTTCAATAGGACTAGGAATGATTATAGTATACCTTGTTATTTGGATATATGATTTAATATACATATATAAACTTTGTAAAAGTTGCAATATCTACATTCACTTATCCTCTGTATTTTGATTATATGTATATACAGGTATGTTTAGATATAGTCTATGTATGTGCATGCATAGATATGCATGGCTAAATAGCTAATAGGATAGTTTTAGATATAAATTAGTAGGATATATCTTTATATTTTTAATTAGGCCAAATCTGTCTAGGAAATATTAGATTTTGTTAATAAATAATACATGGAAGGATATTTCATTAACAAAATTTATTTTCCTTTTTTTTTTTTTTTTTCTTTTGGCCTTATTTATGATTTATAATTGGGCCAAGAAGAGCCTGCAGTTCTATATTGTTTTATTATATGATTCACCCTGCGAGGTGCGAAGATGCATTATTTTTGCCCAATTATGTTCTGTACTTTGTTGGATAATAAATAAAGATTTAAAAAAAAAAAGATGGGACTTTAGATAACATACAGCATAAATTGCTGTGTATCTATAATAAACCTTAATACGTTAATGGTACATGTTCAACTCCTGAATGTTTGAGGATCTCTGTTAAGAGAGTATCTAAAGTGTGAATTCTTGTTTGCAAATACCTGCCTAAACAAGCATGTTACTGCAGCATTATTACATTAATCTTGGTCCATTGTAAAAAGGCATGTGGTATTTATCTTTTAGATTCTCCAAGTATATCAAGTAGCAAAGAAATTATGTATAGTTACAACATAAAATTTAAGTCAGCAGATTCTATCCATCAGTGTAGCAGATATTACTGTGTCTGACCATATAATTAAAATGGTGAAGGTCAGGGATATCTGTTTTTCAGGTATTGTCTGTTTTTCTGAGACATTCCTTGTTTTGGCTTGGAAGGACACTAAAGTAATTTAGGTGTTTATGATACAGGTTGGAATGCAAGAATTACACAAGAAAAAGAAGATTTTTAGATTAAAAAAAACAGACATACACCCAGTTTATAGCAACTGGCACTCCTCACTAAAAAATGCCTGCATGAAAATTAACCCATTCAGACCTCACTAGGCACTACAGATAACAGAGATAGATATTGTTTATTATTTTCAACAGTCCCTTCTCTGATGCTGTTAAACTCTGGGACAATAGCATCAAACAGCAATATGATTTAGTCGGGTGAATTCCATTTCAAACTGCAGTGCAGAGCGATGGTCATAGTAATGGGACACAAGCGAGGCTGGAGCTTCACAGAAGGGCATCAGTCTGCTGGTTCCTGGGCTGACGAGGTTACAGAGCTTATGTAGCAATAGTTTGAGACAAATTACTATGAGAGAAAGAAAAAGAATTAGTATGACAACGATTAGCAAGCCTTGCAGCATCTTTGCACCCAATTCACCTAGCCATCCTGACAGGCCAAAAGTTAAATCAACATCAAAACCATTAAACCTAATGTTGTGCACTTTTCTCATGTTAACCTGTAACTTAGTAATTTGATCAAGATAATCTTGTACTGCTACACTGGAATCATTACTAAAAACACAGCACTGAGCCCCTATCAAAGAGCATGCCCCACCCTTAGCAGCTAACATGATAACTAAGGCTTGGCGGTTTTGCAGGGCCACAAGAAGTATTTGTTTCTGTCCCTGGTTTAACAATTGTATAGGATGGTGTGTTGAGTTAAAAATGTCATCTAATATGTCCATGAGAAGATTTAATTTGTACTGCCGTTGGACAGTATGATACCAGGGAAGTATGCCCATGTAAACTCTATCACCTATACCAGTACAGACAGAAAGATCTGAGTTATCTTCATTTTTTACCTTGGAACCTGCAATCTCACATTTATTACGCAAATGCCCTTCAGGTAGGGTTTGTGTTCTATATAGGGCTGGGATAATAAAACCTAAGTAACAGGTACCCCTCCATGCACATGGCATACTCTTGTAGGCCCAGCGGCTTCATAGAAAATACAGATTGTCAATTAACATCCATGATTGGGAAGGATTACAGTTAGGGATAGCGCTATGCAGCTGCGAGTCTTATAGAGTGAAAATAAATAAATGTTAGTTTGGATCTATTTATATCTGCATATGAGGGTGTCCCTGTTTTGGTTATCCAACTTTGCGATTTTTATTTTGGTATGTGAAGTTCCCCAGTTTGTTTGGATCATATAAGTTGGATAATAAAGTATTTACTATATTTTTTAAAAAACAGTCTGATTTGGATCGTATAACCTGGATGATAAAGTTTTTACTATATTTTTAGAAATAGTCTTGTGTCCTATGTTTTTCATATATATGTATCTTATAGATATTTTTATAAAAAATGATGCATAATTATAAAAAATGATGCATAAGAAGAAAGAGGAGCAGGTGCTTTAAGATATATGTATTTTATTCCTATACAGATAGGGTACTTATCATAAAATAGTAAACAATAAAATCTAACACATAGATGCCGGCATCTAGATTTAAAAAACAGTTTCAGTTTGAAATTTGTACTTGTTTTATTCTTGTTTTATTCTATCAGTATTACTGCTAGTTTGGGACTATACCCGTGGTTTTATGAAAGCAGCTCTGATTGGCAACACCTGATAAACAACAATAGGTTTCTATTCCTTGACACACATGTATCGTATATTTTGTTGGTTACAATTACAATTTTTCAGTGCAGATCTAGTTTTACAATATATAAGCTAGGTTAATGTGAATACCACGTATTTTTGCTTAGACAGCGATATTCCAGGTCTATGGTGGTTATTTACAGCAGTAAATGGTAGAAAGTGGATTTATCTGTCATATATACGTGTATACGTGTATAAGCAGATTGTCTCTTGTTATAAAAACCTTTTTAGATTGTCCATATTCTGGATCTCCTCCGTTAAAGTTGTGACCGGCCGGTCCTTTGGTGAAGTAGTTCCGTATGTTTTCCTCTGTTTAGGTTAAAAATCCGGGTTCTTCCGGTGTTTCCTGATCTTGATAAAGGCCCCAGGCTGAAACGCGTAGAGATTGCTGACAGTCACAGGAGATCCAAATACAGAGCCCAGCAGGTGAGAGGTGTTTCTGGTGTTCGGGCTGGCTAGGATAGGTACATCGAGCCATATCCCACTTTCCAGGGACAGACTCCATATGTGCAATTCCTATCCAAGGATCCAGTAACCGTTCCAGCCTCAATCACCTGGCTCAAGGGCTACACAGACACAAGGAGAAAATCCACAATTGGATCAGGAAACACCGGAAGAACCCGGATTTTTAACCTAAACAGAGGAAAACATACGGAACTACTTCACCAAAGGACCGGCCGGTCACAACTTTAACGGAGGAGATCCAGAATATGGACAATCTAAAAAGGTTTTTATAACAAGAGACAATCTGCTTATACACGTATACACGTATATATGACAGATAAATCCACTTTCTACCATTTACTGCTGTAAATAACCACCATAGACCTGGAATATCGCTGTCTAAGCAAAAATACGTGGTATTCACATTAACCTAGCTTATATATTGTAAAACTAGATCTGCACTGAAAAATTGTAATTGTAACCAACAAAATATACGATACATGTGTGTCAAGGAATAGAAACCTATTGTTGTTTATCAGGTGTTGCCAATCAGAGCTGCTTTCATAAAACCACGGGTATAGTCCCAAACTAGCAGTAATACTGATAGAATAAATCAAGAATAAAACAAGTACAAATTTCAAACTGAAACTGTTTTTTAAATCTAGATGCCGGCATCTATGTGTTAGATTTTATTGTTTACTATTTTATGATAAGTACCCTATCTGTATAGGAATAAAATACATATATCTTAAAGCACCTGCTCCTCTTTCTTCTTATGCATCATTTTTTATAATTATGCATCATTTTTTATAAAAATATCTATAAGATACATATATATGAAAAACATAGGACACAAGACTATTTCTAAAAATATAGTAAAAACTTTATCATCCAGGTTATACGATCCAAATCAGACTGTTTTTTAAAAAATATAGTAAATACTTTATTATCCAACTTATATGATCCAAACAAACTGGGGAACTTCACATACCAAAATAAAAATCGCAAAGTTGGATAACCAAAACAGGGACACCCTCATATGCAGATATAAATAGATCCAAACTAACATTTATTTATTTTCACTCTATAAGACTCGCAGCTGCATAGCGCTATCCCAATCACTCTTTCCCCTTTTCTAAACTCGGTGATAGTGTTTTTGAGGTTACATCACCATTTGGGATTAGCTAAGAGTCTGAGTGTAGAATCTTTGTATTAACTCTAACCCTCTATAGAAGGATTACAGTTAGGTTTTGAAAAAGGAAATTTTAATGGGATTGCGGCAAACCATGATATGAGTAGATCCTTGTAGAGAGTGGGGTCCCCTATGGTTGAATTGTATCGCCAGTTGTGGAAATCATTAGTGACATAGCCATCAGGCACATTGCAACAAACATTTAGTAGGGGCAAAGATGTCTGGGCTGGTAGTACTATACAGTAAACATACCCTTTGTTGTGTCTATGAGGGACGGGAGTGGGGCCCCAGGTTTATGGTTAGTAATATGTAGGTCCCTATGCCTTACAAAATCTGCTATTTCGCGGTGTTAGTTTTTTTTAACCCTTTCTCCCCATTGATGTCTATGGGGGAAAGTGTGCACAAGCTTGTAAAGTCAGCCCTTGGCTTTTGTGCGGTATGGAGCTTATCACACCATACCGCACAGCACAAGGAGGTTTTTCAGGGACTTGTAATAGCAGCGCTATGGAAAGTGTGATATCGCTCATTTTTTTGCTTTCTTTACGCACCCGGTTTAGCGTAAAAACTTTTAATCTTGCTGTTTGAGCTGAGTGATAGCTCTTGTCTGTGTAAGTAAGATTCCACCCATTGTCCTAAGTATGATTTTTTACACTGATTCACTATTGTTATTTTTACTTTTTTTTTAAGGACACCTCTTCAGAAGATCACTAGAACATATATTCTATTTTTTTGTGTACGTACTTGACACATTTTTGTTTTTATCTAAGACATGGATAGCCAAAAGGCGGCCAAGGCCCTCATGCGGTCCTCTATACTAGTGTTTGTGGCCCCAAAGAAAATTCAGAAGTAAAAATGTGTGCCATAGTTTTTAGGGTCCCAGAAAAAGGCAGGGGCAATAATTTGTGCTTTGGATCTTAAAGGGGACTATGATACAGATGGTACCCTGAAACCTAATTCCTTTCTAATTTACTTCTACTTTATCTAGTTTGTTTTGATATCCTTTGTTGAAAAGTAGTGATGTCGCAAACATAAAAATTTGGGTTCGCGGACGGCAAACACAAACATCCACAAATGTTCGCGAACGGGCGAAACGGGCGAACCGCCATAGATTTCAATAGGCAGGCGAATTTTAAAACCCACAGGGACTCTTTCTGGCCACAATAGTGATGGAAAAGTTGTTTCAAGGGGACTAACACCTGGACTGTGGCATGCCGGAGGGGGATCCATGGAAAATTATATAGTTGATGCAGAGTCTGGTTTTAATCCATAAAGGGCATAAATCACCTAACATTCCTAAATTGTTTGGAATAACGTACTTTAAAACATCAGGTATGATGTTGTATCGATCAGGTAGTGTAAAGGTTACGCCCACTTCGCAGTGACAGACACGCGTGCGTTCACGGGAGGAGGCGGGCAGGTGCGTGCATGGGGAGGGAGCGGGTGGGAATTGCTACACTACAGAAAAAAATGTTTTTATAAGTGGGAGAAAGGGGTGCAAAATATTTAGTACTTGGAAATCTAAGTGATCTGGGAGCGGGTGGGGGATTGGTCTTGGGGGGAGGGAAGCTACACTACAGAAAAATGAAATAAAAATAAATAAAAAAACATTTTATTTGCAAACTGGGTACTGGCAGACAGCTGCCAGTACCCAATATGGCCCCCAATAAGGCAGAGGGGGAGGGTTAGGAAGCTGTTTTTTGGGGATCAGGGAGGTTGGGGGCTAAAGGGGGATCCTACACAACAGCATATGTAAATATGCTAAAAAATATATATATATATATTCAAAAAAGATACCTTTTATTTTAGTACTGGCAAACTTTCTGCCAGTACTTAAGATGGCGGGGACAATTGTGGGGTGGAGGAGGGAAGAGAGCTCTTTGGGAGGGATCAGGGGGTCTGATGTGTCAGGTGGGAAGCTTATCTCTACACTAAAGCTAAAATTAACCCTGCAAGCTCCCTACAAGCTACCTAATTAACCCCTTCACTGCTGGGCATAATTCATGTGTTGTGCGCAGTTGCATTTAGTGGCCTTCTAACTACCAAAAAGCAATGCCAAAGCCATATATGTCTGCTATTTCTGAACAAAGGGGATCCCAGAGAAGCATTTACAACCATTTGTGCCATAATTGCACAAGCTGTCTGTAAATAATTTCAGTGAGAAACATAAAGTTTGTGAAAAAGTTGACTATTTTTTTTAATTTGATCGCATTTGGCGGTGAAATGGTGGCATGAAATATACCAAAATGGGCCTAGATCAATACTTGGGGTTGTCTACTACACTACACTAAAGCTAAAATTAACCCTACAAGCTCCCTACAAGCTCCCTAATTAACCCCTGCACTGCTGAGCATAATACACGTGTGGTGCGCAGCGTCATTTAGCGGCCTTCTAATTACCAAAAAGCAATGCCAAAGCCATATATGTCTGCTATTTCTGAAAAAAGGGGATCCCAGAGAAGCATTTACAACCATTTGTGCCATAATTGCACAAAATGTTTGTAAATGATTTCAGTGAGAAACCTAAAATTTGGAAAAATGTAACTTTTTTTTTTATT
Source organism: Bombina bombina (assembly GCF_027579735.1). Classification (NCBI taxonomy): domain Eukaryota; kingdom Metazoa; phylum Chordata; class Amphibia; order Anura; family Bombinatoridae; genus Bombina; species Bombina bombina. The sequence goes on along the minus strand of NC_069503.1, from coordinate 1,031,868,237 downwards.
TGATCGCATTTGGCGGTGAAATGTTGGCATGAAATATACCAAGATGGGCCTAGATCAATACTTTGGGTTGTCTACTACACTACACTACACTACACTAAAGCTAAAATTACCCCAAAAAACTCCCTACATGCTCCCTAATTAACCCCTTCACTGTTGGACATAATACACGTGTGGTGCGCAGTGGCATTTAGCGGCCTTCTAATTATCAAGAAGCAACATCAAAGTCATATATGTCTGCTATTTCTGAACAAAGGGGATTCCAGAGAAAAATGTACAACCATTTATGCCATAATTGCACAAGCTATTTGTAAATAATTTCAGTGAGAAACCTAAAGTTTGTGAAAAAAATTTGTGAAAAAAGTGAACAATTTTTTTTTATTTGATCGCATTTGGTGGTGAAATGGTGGCATGAAATATACCAAAATGGGCCTAGATCAATACTTTGCGATGTCTTCTAAAAAAAATATAAATACATGTCAATGGCTATTCAGGGATTCCTGACAGTGTTCCAATGTAACTAGCGCTAATTTTGAAAAAAAAAAAATGGTTTGGAAATAGCAAAGTGCTACTTGTATTTATGGCCCTATAACTTGCAAAAAAAGCAAAGAACATATAAACATTGGGTATTTCTAAACTCAGGACAAAATTTAGAAACTATTTAGCATGGGTGTTTTTTGGTGGTTGTAGATGAGTAACAGATTTTGGGGGTCAAAGTTAGAAAAAGTGTGTTTTTTCCATTTTTTACTCATATTTTATCATTTTTTTATAGTAAATTATAGGATATGATGAAAATAATGGTATCTTTAGAAAGTCCATTTAATGGCGAGAAAAACGGTATATAATATGTGGGGGTACAGTAAACGAGTAAGAGGAAAATTACAGCTAAACACAAACACCGCAGAAATTTAAAAATAGCCCTGGTCCCAAACGGACAGAAAATGGAAAAGTGCTGTGGTCATTAAGTGGTTAATGTACACTACTGTTACACCAGATATGAGTTGCACTGGTGTGACACTGGAGGAAACTGACTGCTATTATTTCACAGTCAAAAAAGTGTTTTGTTTTTTTAAATGTACACTACTGTTACACCAGATATGAGTGGTGGCACTGGGCAAGTGGGCACAGTATACGCTGTGAGCCTGACACACACGCTGGCAGGCAGGCAACTGCAATTAGATTACACAGGAAAAAAAAAAAAAAGCAGACTGATGTTCTAGCCCTAAAAAGGGCTTTTTGGGGTGCTGTCCTTACAGCAGAGATCAGATGAGTCCTTCAGGACTGTAGTGGACACTGAATACACTATCCTAGCTATCAATTTCCCTATTAAATCACCAGCAGCTACACTCTCCCTCCTCTCACTAAGAATGCAGCTTCCGAATTAATCTAAAATGGATGCTGTCCAGGAGGTAGGAGGGTCTGGGAGGGAGGGTCTGCTGCTGATTGGCTGGAATGTGTCTGCTGACTGTGAGGTACAGGGTCAAAGTTTTACTCAATGATGATGAATAGGGGGCGGATCGAACATCGCATATATTCGCCCGCCGCAGCGAACGCGAACAAGCTATGTTCGCCGGGAACTATTCGCCGGGGAACTATTCACGACATCACTATTGAAAAGGTTCCCTAGGTAGACTCAGGAGCTTCTGATTGGTGGCTGCACATATATGCCTGAACTTATTGACTCACCCAATGCAATCAGCTAGCTAACTTCTTCAACAAAGGATACCAAGAGAATGAATCAAATTAGATAATAGAAGTACATTGAAAAGTTGTCAAAAATTGCATTGCCTATCTACATAATAGAAGAAAACTTTGGGTTTCATGTCTCATTAACTAAATTCCATGTGCTACTGAACATTTTTAGAAAGTACAGTATTATTTGTGTGTTTACCAATTATACATTTCTGTATGGCTCTTTAGGTTTCTGACTACATAATTCGCCATCCCTGCTCTGAGATTAATTTGACTTGCGTTACATAGTATTTCAGAGATAGATTTAAAATAAATGGATTCAATTGAAGAAAATAATCTCTCTATAAATGTAAAAGTTGGTTAAACAGTACTTTTAGGTTTTCATGTCACATTTCCTATTGCTACAACCATTTGCTTTACATCTTCTTCAACAGAAACTTAAAACAAAACCAATATTTTTCTTATTACATTCAATTTATAACATGATTTCATTACTTATTGTTACATTTTATCATGTAAAAAACTGTACACTTCTAAAAAAAGTATAGTTCCAAAAAATGTATTTTAATAGCAGAACTTCTAATTATATTCATATTCTTCTAAATATGGACTTCTAATTATTTTTTGTCTAATTAACTGTCAGTTTATATAATTATAAATTATTAAATAAAAGTGGGCGCTTAAAGCAGGAGATTCAGTAGATATGTAACAAATTATACTTTCCTCTGTGGGGAATGGATCAAACTAAGGGGGATGATATCCAAACTACTGCCGTTCAGAAGTGGAAATAAACAATTCTGATATATTTAATTATTTTTATTTATTTTTAATTGATATAACTAAATGTTTTAAGAACAATTCAAAACAATAATTAATATCCACAGTTAAAACAATAATTCATATTCCAATTCTAAAACAATACACATTCACTTCCAACTATAGTTGCTATTTCAGCCATACACACACTCAAACACTCCCTAAAACAATATAGTAAAAATGGTTATAAAAACAATACATGCAAGTTTGAGTAAATGTCACAAACCAGAAGGAGCAATATATTCCCAAAAGGGATCAACAGGTAATATCGTATATTCCTGATAAGAAAGTTGTGCACAATATGTTTAAACAAGTCCGCTACAGCAAGGTAAGGTGCTAGGTATTAGTATCCTTAAAATTGATTAGCCCCCAAATGCAAACAGCCGTCGGTATTTTTTCACCGGCGCTGTATTCAATTTGCACTAAACAAGGGGTAGTCCGTGAGACTTCAATCTTTTACTAAGATCTCCGTTACTGTCCTGTATATTTAGAGGCTATCCGCCTTCTTACCGTTACCGTTACTCCACTGTATTTCAGCCGTCCTGCTGCAAACAATTGACCGCACACCGGCGGCTTCCAAGACTCCTACGTCACCTGGTATCCGGAACCTCCAGGTGAATCAGACTTGCGCAAGTCTATTTACGAGGTGTAGGAAGACCTCTAATCCTAATTCTTGTGGCCGCTCTTTAGTACTTACACAGTACGCGGTTAAGATCCTTCAGTCTTTGTTTATCAAACTTGTAGCAGAAAAAGGCAATTTTGTTTATATAGTGACAGGGTAATTCTTCTACGCGTTTCAACCCGTGTGGGTCTTTATCAAGATACTTTACCCTGCATCTGTGCTTTCTTAAAAACCCCGCTGTAGCTTCTGATTTGTCAGTTGTTCATTTCCTTCCAGTTTGCATTAAATGTGGGAATCAATACAGACACATGCTTCATCAATTGCAAACCACTTCACACTCATAAACCAATTCATATATATACATAGACTATTACCATTTGGAATACAACAAATTAATATCCATAATAAAATACTATTCTAAAATCTAATAAATTAATTAAAAAACTTTTAAGAAAAAAGGATTATCAAAAAACAAATCTAAAATTAACCTAAGGGGGAGGTTATATATTTCCAGATACTGATGATCACTATCACAGGGCATGAGGAGTAAACAATAAATATTCTAACAACCGGTAAGTTTAGTGGTGTATATGGGCAAACAAAATATTGGGTATAAATAATCAATCTGATAAAAATTATATTTTAGGGGCTCATTATAGGAAGATATTATAACAATTGAATAATCAATCTGATAAATATAGTATTTAGAGGCTCATTTTAAGAAGATATTAAAATAAATTGTAATATAATACACATAGAAAATTACATTAAAAATTACATTAAAAAAGGGGCCAATTCTAATTCTGAGTTGAGGCCATTGGGGTACAATGTATTAAAATTATAAATTAACTCAGCTTCTTTCTTTAAAAGTTTATTTTCAAAATTGCCCCCCCTCCAGTCCTTCCTTACCAAACACAACCCCCAAAATGTGAGATCCTTGATGTTATTTTTATGTGTCTCTCTAAAGTGTTGGTATAAATGTGTATCCAACTTCCCCTTTTCAATATTCCTTAGATGTTCCCTAACCCTATCTCTCAGCATCCTAGTTGTTTCCCCAATATAAAAATAATTACAAGAACATTGTAACATGTACACTACACCCTTACTATTGCACCTAATTATATCCTTGATCTTATATTCTTTGTCCATACCTGGGATCACTACATCCTTCTTTTTAATCCCATTTCTACAGGCTTTACAAGTGACACAGGGAAAGAAGCCTCTTATTTCTTCTCCTTTTAGATCCTTATCTTTCAGGGGTCTTTCTTTTTTCCGTTTAAATTCGCTAGGGGCTAAAATTGTTTTAAAATTTTTTGTTTTTTTATACACAATCCTTGGGTATGGGGGGAGCTTGTCTCCAATCACAGGATCATTTTTTATAAGGTGCCAGTGCTTTCTTAGGATTTTCCTCATTACCCCATGATCCTCACTATATGTGGTGATAAATGGAACATCTATCATTTCTCTGTTCTCAAATTTTCTATTTTTATATTCCAAAAGGGAATTTCTCTCTGTGTCCCTAGCCCTTGTGATAGCTGCTTTAATATTTTTCTCCTGATAGCCTCTATCTCTAAACCTATCTTCCAATATTTCTATTTGTTCCTCGAAATCCATTAATCTGGAACAGTTTTTTCGAATCCTTAGGCATTGGCCAACCGGAATATTATCTATCCATTTCTTATAGTGGCAGCTAGTAGCGTGGATGTAGTTATTTGCATCCGTGGGCTTAAAATGGGTTTTAGTTATACATTCTTTGTTTTCCACAACTAGATCTAAATCTAGGAAGGTAATTTTCTCTTTACTGATATTATAAGTAAAAGTCAGGCCCCTATCATTACTGTTCATAGTATTAAATAAATCTATGAGAGACTCTTCACTTCCACGCCAAATTATTAAAATGTCATCTATGTATCTTTTAAAAAGCACGAGATCCGCACCGAGCTCAGCAAACTGGAGAAACCTCTGTTCCCATTCTCCCATAAACAAATTTGCGTAGCTCGGCGCGAATCTCGTGCCCATAGCTGTACCTTCTATTTGCTGGAAATAATTACCATCAAAAGAAAAATAATTATGCTCCAATATAAAACTAATACTTTCTAATATAAATTCCTTCTGATCCTCAACTATACTCTCGTCTTTAGATAAAAAATATTCCACAGCTTCCAATCCTAAATTGTGTTTAATATTTGTGTACAAAGATGACACATCACAGGTGGCCATAAAATAGCCATCCTCCCATTCTATTTCTTTCAGTATTCTTAAAACACTAGTAGAGTCTTTTAAGTAAGAATCTAAAGTTCCTACATATTTTTGGAGGAAATTGTCCACGTACTGAGAAAGGTTGGATGTAATAGAATCAATCCCCGAGACGATAGGCCTCCCAGGGGGATTAACTAGACTTTTATGCACCTTAGGCAAAAAGTAAAATATGGGGATCCTAGGATATTGTGGTTTGATATATAAATATTCTTTTTCTGTTAAAATCCCTTTATCCTTCCCTTTATCTATAATTTTAAGTAATTTAGTTATAAACTTTTTAGTTGGATCCATCTCTAGCTTCCTATAGAATATCAAGAAATGAAAGTATATCAAGAAATGAAAGTATTGAACAAATGAATAATGAAATATTAAACATTAAAGAAAAATTAGAATCGATAAAGGAAGATCAGGCCCTAAAAGAAAGACAACATGTAATTATTGAAAGATTAGAGAACACTAAGAAGGAAATTATAGTAGCCAAATATAAGAAATTTAAAAGGGATATTACAGAATCAGCAAACATACAGAGGGACACTGAACCCATGAATGTCGCTAAAGATTTGGGGAATGAAAGAGTAGAGAATAATTCATGGGAACACAATAACAGAAAAGCTGTGAACCACTATAATAGAGGACACAACTATGACTATAGAAATGGAGAATACAACAATGGGAACTATAGGAATAGATTCCAAGGTGGATGGAACCGGAATTATGATAGAAGGCCCTATAATTATAATCATTTTGATAATAGATATAATGGGCAAAATTACTTTAGAGGGAGGGATCACCAATGGAGGGAGAACCACAATGGATATAGGGATGAAAGGACAAATGATTTCCAGAGGAATAGAAATGGAGGCTATATGAGAAATAGGAATGCTGAACATTATGGTAGGGAAGGGAATAATTATCAACAAGGGGGTTTTAACCAACAAACAAGAAGGGAGGAGAATTCATCTATAAAAAGAAATCTGGATATACCAACATCAAATAGATTCACCCCCTTAAGTAATTTGAAAGAAAATCAATTCGGGGCAGGGAATAGTATGAAACAAATAGAATTAACCAGTGAAGAAAGGGATTTTTTAGATCGAAGCCCCAGAAGGGAGGGACGCCCATTACCGCAAAAAACCCGAGTATACAAGAAAAAGAAGAAAGGGTTTTAGGGTCAAGAGAAAGAAAAAGACAACTAGAGGAGCTAGAGGAGGAAGGGGAAAGAATGGAAAGAATAGAAGCCAAGAGACAGAAATAACTAAGACAAGAAAGATAGGGATTTTCAATCTGAGTAATAAAATTTTAAGTAAAGATGAGGAGAGAGTTTTAAATTTAGGGTTATCATTTGCCCCATCTAGGACCTTAAATAAATTTGAAACTCACATTAATGTGAAGAAGTACGTGAGGAACCTTACTCTGAAACGGTTCTTTCTAAAAAACCCCATTGAAAGATATATAGGTAATGATAGAGCCACCACGAATGTTGATAAATTTGAACATACTAATTTAAAACTGAAGTCAAACTTCTATCCGAAAAACGATAGAGGAAGCAATTTAGAAACCTTCGAAAAAATGGTCCTATTGGACCTAAGGAAAAGTGAAGGACGAAAGAATAAATATAAAAGAAATTTAAATAAAAAGGACAAAGAATTGCTAGAACAACTTCAAAATAACAGTGATATCACATTCAAAATGGCAGACAAAGGAGGAGGCCTGGTCATTATGGACAGTAAAAACTATAAAAATGAGGCCGAGAGACTATTAAACGATAGAAAAACCTATAGGAAGCTAGAGATGGATCCAACTAAAAAGTTTATAACTAAATTACTTAAAATTATAGATAAAGGGAAGGATAAAGGGATTTTAACAGAAAAAGAATATTTATATATCAAACCACAATATCCTAGGATCCCCATATTTTACTTTTTGCCTAAGGTGCATAAAAGTCTAGTTAATCCCCCTGGGAGGCCTATCGTCTCGGGGATTGATTCTATTACATCCAACCTTTCTCAGTACGTGGACAATTTCCTCCAAAAATATGTAGGAACTTTAGATTCTTACTTAAAAGACTCTACTAGTGTTTTAAGAATACTGAAAGAAATAGAATGGGAGGATGGCTATTTTATGGCCACCTGTGATGTGTCATCTTTGTACACAAATATTAAACACAATTTAGGATTGGAAGCTGTGGAATATTTTTTATCTAAAGACGAGAGTATAGTTGAGGATCAGAAGGAATTTATATTAGAAAGTATTAGTTTTATATTGGAGCATAATTATTTTTCTTTTGATGGTAATTATTTCCAGCAAATAGAAGGTACAGCTATGGGCACGAGATTCGCGCCGAGCTACGCAAATTTGTTTATGGGAGAATGGGAACAGAGGTTTCTCCAGTTTGCTGAGCTCGGTGCGGATCTCGTGCTTTTTAAAAGATACATAGATGACATTTTAATAATTTGGCGTGGAAGTGAAGAGTCTCTCATAGATTTATTTAATACTATGAACAGTAATGATAGGGGCCTGACTTTTACTTATAATATCAGTAAAGAGAAAATTACCTTCCTAGATTTAGATCTAGTTGTGGAAAACAAAGAATGTATAACTAAAACCCATTTTAAGCCCACGGATGCAAATAACTACATCCACGCTACTAGCTGCCACTATAAGAAATGGATAGATAATATTCCGGTTGGCCAATGCCTAAGGATTCGAAAAAACTGTTCCAGATTAATGGATTTCGAGGAACAAATAGAAATATTGGAAGATAGGTTTAGAGATAGAGGCTATCAGGAGAAAAATATTAAAGCAGCTATCACAAGGGCTAGGGACACAGAGAGAAATTCCCTTTTGGAATATAAAAATAGAAAATTTGAGAACAGAGAAATGATAGATGTTCCATTTATCACCACATATAGTGAGGATCATGGGGTAATGAGGAAAATCCTAAGAAAGCACTGGCACCTTATAAAAAATGATCCTGTGATTGGAGACAAGCTCCCCCCATACCCAAGGATTGTGTATAAAAAAACAAAAAATTTTAAAACAATTTTAGCCCCTAGCGAATTTAAACGGAAAAAAGAAAGACCCCTGAAAGATAAGGATCTAAAAGGAGAAGAAATAAGAGGCTTCTTTCCCTGTGTCACTTGTAAAGCCTGTAGAAATGGGATTAAAAAGAAGGATGTAGTGATCCCAGGTATGGACAAAGAATATAAGATCAAGGATATAATTAGGTGCAATAGTAAGGGTGTAGTGTACATGTTACAATGTTCTTGTAATTATTTTTATATTGGGGAAACAACTAGGATGCTGAGAGATAGGGTTAGGGAACATCTAAGGAATATTGAAAAGGGGAAGTTGGATACACATTTATACCAACACTTTAGAGAGACACATAAAAATAACATCAAGGATCTCACATTTTGGGGGTTGTGTTTGGTAAGGAAGGACTGGAGGGGGGGCAATTTTGAAAATAAACTTTTAAAGAAAGAAGCTGAGTTAATTTATAATTTTAATACATTGTACCCCAATGGCCTCAACTCAGAATTAGAATTGGCCCCTTTTTTAATGTAATTTTTAATGTAATTTTCTATGTGTATTATATTACAATTTATTTTAATATCTTCTTAAAATGAGCCTCTAAATACTATATTTATCAGATTGATTATTCAATTGTTATAATATCTTCCTATAATGAGCCCCTAAAATATAATTTTTATCAGATTGATTATTTATACCCAATATTTTGTTTGCCCATATACACCACTAAACTTACCGGTTGTTAGAATATTTATTGTTTACTCCTCATGCCCTGTGATAGTGATCATCAGTATCTGGAAATATATAACCTCCCCCTTAGGTTAATTTTAGATTTGTTTTTTGATAATCCTTTTTTCTTAAAAGTTTTTTAATTAATTTATTAGATTTTAGAATAGTATTTTATTATGGATATTAATTTGTTGTATTCCAAATGGTAATAGTCTATGTATATATATGAATTGGTTTATGAGTGTGAAGTGGTTTGCAATTGATGAAGCATGTGTCTGTATTGATTCCCACATTTAATGCAAACTGGAAGGAAATGAACAACTGACAAATCAGAAGCTACAGCGGGGTTTTTAAGAAAGCACAGATGCAGGGTAAAGTATCTTGATAAAGACCCACACGGGTTGAAACGCGTAGAAGAATTACCCTGTCACTATATAAACAAAATTGCCTTTTTCTGCTACAAGTTTGATAAACAAAGACTGAAGGATCTTAACCGCGTACTGTGTAAGTACTAAAGAGCGGCCACAAGAATTAGGATTAGAGGTCTTCCTACACCTCGTAAATAGACTTGCGCAAGTCTGATTCACCTGGAGGTTCCGGATACCAGGTGACGTAGGAGTCTTGGAAGCCGCCGGTGTGCGGTCAATTGTTTGCAGCAGGACGGCTGAAATACAGTGGAGTAACGGTAACGGTAAGAAGGCGGATAGCCTCTAAATATACAGGACAGTAACGGAGATCTTAGTAAAAGATTGAAGTCTCACGGACTACCCCTTGTTTAGTGCAAATTGAATACAGCGCCGGTGAAAAAATACCGACGGCTGTTTGCATTTGGGGGCTAATCAATTTTAAGGATACTAATACCTAGCACCTTACCTTGCTGTAGCGGACTTGTTTAAACATATTGTGCACAACTTTCTTATCAGGAATATACGATATTACCTGTTGATCCCTTTTGGGAATATATTGCTCCTTCTGGTTTGTGACATTTACTCAAACTTGCATGTATTGTTTTTATAACCATTTTTACTATATTGTTTTAGGGAGTGTTTGAGTGTGTGTATGGCTGAAATAGCAACTATAGTTGGAAGTGAATGTGTATTGTTTTAGAATTGGAATATGAATTATTGTTTTAACTGTGGATATTAATTATTGTTTTGAATTGTTCTTAAAACATTTAGTTATATCAATTAAAAATAAATAAAAATAATTAAATATATCAGAATTGTTTATTTCCACTTCTGAACGGCAGTAGTTTGGATATCATCCCCCTTAGTTTGATCCATTCCCCACAGAGGAAAGTATAATTTGTTACATATCTACTGAATCTCCTGCTTTAAGCGCCCACTTTTATTTAATAATTTATTATTGTAATTGTTACTATCCAGGAAGGGGATAGTTTTATAGTGAGGCTTTGGAGATTAAGATTCAGCGCTTCACCCACAACATTATTTTTAAATTAGTTTATATAATTAATTTGTATTTTATTCTAATTTTCTGAAGTTGATTTTTTTCAGTGGGTAAAACCATATACAGTAAACCTAGTGCTCTGGTAATTGTTTATTTTTCAAACAAGAGTTTTGTTTTCAAGCTTTAATTCAAAGTAATACTTTAATTGCTTCTTGAAGACAAGGACTCTAAGAAGTTAATCACCCTGAAAATGAGAAATGTTAAATGCTCCTAGAAATTAAAAAAGCATTGTCTTCTGATTCTGAATATGCAGCTTCTCTTATTCATTATTTTAGTAGCATTTTCATTAATTGATTTTACATTTCATTTACAGAAGCAAAATTGTACTTGGTGATACCTAGTTATAAACTTGATTTTTTAATAAAGTACGCTTTAATTTGTCTATCGACTCAGACACTGACACATTTCTGTTTCTGATTAGTAATCTGATTAGCAGTGTTCTATATTGTTTACTACTAGTAAAGATACCAAACACACATTTAATTTGTAGTATGAGCTCTCAGCAGTTGTTCTAGGTTAGCAACATCAATAGAAAGCACAAATGTTGCCTAAAACTGTTTTAAGTTTTAAAAAAATGACGTGACGATATTTTAGACATGTGCACAGACATTTCGACTAATCATTTTTCATGAAAAAAAAAGTCTTTTGTTTCGCCCAAGATTAGTTCCTATGGTCATTTTGGTTCCACCTAATTTTAACAAAATAATTTTTTTTTGTAAATGGAAATTTGTTAACCTGTTTTTCCTTAAAGGAATATCTTCAGGGCATACAGTAGAGCCCTGATCACATATGCAGCCTCGGGCGCAAAAGCTGGCATTGCCAATTTTTTGCCAAATCTAGCGATCAGATATAGGGCGCCGCATACAAATGTGTGGCGCGTATATTTTACCCGTCGCCCGCAGTTTTTTCTCCCATAAACTAACATAGAACCAGCGTCGCAAGTCAGTATCACATATTTAGTGCAAGGACTTATGCGGCGACACCTTGCCACACATAGGCAGGTGCAGCAAGCTTTGCGCTGAGTATATAAGTACCATAACTCCCAAGAAGCCTTAACAAACACCTAATGCATGCGCAATATCTACATCTAAACAGTCATACCCCCACTGCAATAGCTAATAAAATGTATTAACCTATAATCTGCCAACCCCCACATCGCAAAATTACCTAATAAAGTTATTAACCCCTAATCCGCCATCCACCCATGACGCAACTAGTATTAAAAGTATTAACCCCTAAACCCCCAACCCCCCACATTGCAATCTACCTAATAAAGTTATCAACCCCTAAATAACCAACTCCCAACAACGCAAATACCTATTAACACTATTAACCCCTAATCGTCCATCCATCTACAATGCAAAGTACCTAATTACCCTATTAACCCCTAAACCACCAACCCCCCACAATGCAATCTACCTAATTAATTTATTAACCCCTAAACCGCCAACCCCCCACAACACAAAGTATCAATCTAATAACTAAGCCCCTAACCTAACAAACCCTAAATCAACCCCAATTAAACTACAATTACATTAAAAAAACTACCTTAAAAAATATTTTAGAATTGCACAAAATTAAAAATCCTATCTTTATATGAAAATAAAAAAAATTATTCCAAAAAAAAATAAGATTAAATTAAAATAAAAAACTAAGATTACAAAAATAAAAAAGATTACAGAAAAAAAATATTATTATCCAAAATGCCCTAAAGCAATCAGCTTTTTTACATAAAAAATACAAATTACCCCAACAGTAAACCCCCGACGCACCCAACCCCCGAAAATAAAAAAGACCTAACTATAAAAAAGCTTAATCTACCTATTACCGCTAAAGGGGCATTTGTATGGGTATTGCCCTTAGAAAGGCAATCAGCTCTTTTATTGCCCATTAAAATAAAAAAAGCCCAAATCTAAAAAAAAAAAACCACCAAAAAAAAACTAACACTAACCCCGAAATAGGTGCTTAAAATTCCTGAAGTCTGGCGGTGAAGGTCTTCTTCCAGGCAGCTCCATCTTCAATCTTCATCCCAGTGTCGCATTGTGGAGGCAGTGCCATCTTCAATCTTCATCCAGGTGTCACAGAGACAGGGCGGCTGCGTGGTCATCCAATGTGGAGGCTCCTCTTAATGCAATCATCTGCCGCACACTGAAGATTGAATGCGAGGTACCCATTTTATATTGGAGTACCATGCATTTCTGTTGGCTGAAAATGTTAAATCAGCCAATAGGATGAGAGCTATTTAAATCCTTTTGGCTGATTTTTTTTTTTTTAATGGGCACTAAAAGAGCTGATTGTCCTTTTAAGGGCAATGCCCATACAAATGCCCCTTTAGGGGCAATCAGTAGATAAGATTTTTTATAGTTAGGTCTTTTTTATTTTGGGGGATATGGTGGGTGCAGTGTTGTACTGTTAGGGGGTACTTAATATTTTTTGGTGTAAAAGTGCTGTTAAACTTAGGGCAATGCCGTAAAAAGGTCCTTTTAAGGGCAATTGGTAGTTTATTGTTAGATTAGGGGGTGTTTTTATTTTGTGGTTGCTTTTTTGTTTTTAATGCAGGATTAGATTAGGAATAACATTTTTTTTTATTTTGGATAATGTAGTTTTTCTTTTTCTGTAATCTTAGCTTTTTTTTAAAAAATTGAATCTTAGTTTTTTTTTATTTCTATGTAATATTTTTTAGGGGTTTTTTTTTATAATTTTTTTTTTTAAGTTTTCAAAGGCTTTATTGACCATTCAACAAAAATTACAGAAAAAAGAAAAATCAATCAGGTACATAAAAGGTCATAATACCCAAAGATTTAACATGTCAAAACAGTCTGATCATCTAATTATATCAGGCAATTAATTAGAAAACTGACTTCTTTTCAATAAAATATAAAGTGTTGTAGTATCAAAGTGTAAGGGAATATGATAGTCCCCGACATTTCTAGTTTGATTATTCAGGGGGAAGAGAGGGGAGAGGGGGCAAGAGTAAAAGGGGGGGGGTAGGGGTAGTTTCTAAGTCTTAAATAGAACTCCAACTTAAGTCTTACTCACCCTCTACAGGCTCTGGCACACTCAGGAGTCAAAGGGTTGGGTCTCCACTCTGTGTCATATTTTTTTTTTCCAGTCTGCTCAAATAAGTTCAAAAAGGTCTGAATTTTCTAACTTATAGTATATATCCTTCTCCATAGTGTGTGTATATATATATATATATATATATATATATATATATATATATATATATATGCCATGGTATTACAAACTCTGGCCCAGTTAGGTGGAGAATCCTTTATCCATGCAGAAGCTAGAGTGTTTAACAGTTGTAAAGAGGTAAATACATATAAATGCATGATGTTTTGGTAAAGCGTGTACGTCTATATGTAGTAGGGCTATGGATGGAAACCTGGGCAAAGGTATGCTCAAGTTGGACAAAGCTAGGAAACATATGTTCCACAAGGGGCGAATCTTAGGACACTGCCACCAAATGTGCATCATGTTGCCCTTCTGACCACAACCTCTACAACATTCAGGTGATGCACTTGGGGATACACATTCTGGCTAACCTAGTGGGGACATAATACCAGTGTGATAAAAGTTTGTAGAAGGTTTCATATAGTGTTGTACAATGAAGGGCTTTTTGAGTGAGTTCTGGAATATGCCTCCATAAATGAGGGGACACTGGGGTACCTAGATGAGACTCCCATCGTTGCAAGTGGGGCGGCGTTTCAGAAAGTAGAACCCCTCTATTTAGTGAATAATGTATGGATAAAGGTCTGCAGAGCCTGTCACCTTGGCTCCAGAAGGTTTCCCATGGGGTCAGTGGTCGAGCTATGTCTGGTTTGAAACCCCAACTAATTAAAAAGCTTTTAATTCTATGGAATTAAAAGGGTAGGTATGGTGAGATTAGGGGTTTAGCCCAGAACTGGGTAATATGTTTAAAGTGACCCTGTGAGGGGGAGGGCCATAGGTCCGAGACTATATTGACTCCAAGCTGAGCCCATTTATGTGTATGGGTTTCCTGTAAGCCTGTGAGGAGACCAGCTATAGAACCTATTGGGGAGGGGTGTGGGGCTATAAGGGGATAATTTCAAAGCTTGTCCCGCATATCTAGACACTCGCAAACTACAGGGTTAATCATTTCTAATTCTCAGCAAAAGTGTAGTGGGTCCATATTAGGTCTCGGAGGTGAATGTTATAAGGGAGCGAGGCCTGTTCGATTGACCTCCATTTGCACTGAGAGTGTTTAACTCCCCATTGTGAAATGTAGGTGAGCATTGCTCCCTCATAGTACCAGATCACAGAAGTCGATGCTATGCCCCCTGAGTTTTTAGGAAATTGGAGTATTTTATGTGCCACTCTAGGGGGCTTACCCTGCCAAATATATGTTGTTAGTTCACTTTGGAACTGTAGCAGTATGTGCTTGGAGACTCTAAAGGGAAGACATCAAAGTAGATACGTAAGTTTGAGCAAAAAGGACATTTTCAACGCTGCTATTCTACTTAGCCAGGAGACTTGCAATAAATTCCAATTGTTTTTAAGGGTTCTAAGCTCAGATAGGAGAGGGAGATAGTTGTCCTTTATTACCTGGGCAAAGCTACCGGAAAGTTTAAATCCTAAGTGCAAAAAGATTTCCCTGTCAATTTAAAGGCAAATCTAGTTTTCAGGGACCATAGCTGATCACAGGGATATCCTGTGTGTATATCTCTGTTTTGGACAAATTTAACTTTTAAAAAGAATGGTCTCCGAAGGAGTCCAAAATCTTCATGAGTCTGGGGATAGTATGTGCAGGGTCCGACGAGAAGAGAATGACGTTGTCCGTGAATAAGGCTATCTATGTACAGTACCAAATAAGGTAACTCCCTTTATTTGACAATCCGTTCTAATTTGCTCCGCCAAAGGTTCAATAGCTAACGTGAATAATAGGGGCGACAGGGGACAACCCCGTCTAGTTCCATTTGTTATAGAAAATGGGGGGGAATGAAAACCAAGACCTCTCACCAATGCAGTGGGAGTGGAGTAAAGGGCTTTCATTGCTGTGATACGTTCACTGAGGAATTGAAAATTCTCAAGGACCTCCCATAAAAAGTTCCACCCTATCTGGTTGAAAGCTTTCTATGCATCTAGAGAAATGACCGATAGAGGCTTGTTAAGTATAGAGAAAAGACTAAGGATATTTAGCAAATGCCTAGTATTGTCCGTGCCCTCTCTTTGTGGGACGAACCCCACCTGATCCGGGTTGATAAGGTGAGGTAAGAGACCAGCTATGCAGTTGGCTAATAATTTAGAGTAGAACGTTATATCAGTGTTGATGAGGGAGATCAGCCTAAAACTGGTACATAAAGAGGGGTCTTTATTAGGTTTCAGGATAGTAACAATGGTGGCTTCTAAAAATTCCTTTTTAAAACAGCCTTCCACTCTCGCAAGATTATAAAGCTTAAGTAATAGGTGAAAAAGTTACCGAACAAAGATTTTATAGAAATGGACTGGGAAACCATATGGGCCTGTGGATTTAAAAGATTTTGAGTTTTTGATAACCTTCTGGATTTCCATAAGGGAAAAAGGGGAGCTCAGTAGGTCATGCTGTTCATGAGTGAGCGTGGGAAGTTTGAGTGAGTCCAGATATGTGCATATATTTTCTAAGGGGGTTGTCTGAGGTTTTTCCAATCTCACTATATTATACATGCTCGAGTAATACTTGGCGAATTCCCCCCCTATTTGGGATGGGATTTTGAGAAGTGAGTGTGAAGAACGTATGCAGTGGAAATGTGAGGTGCCTACTCTGTTTCTAATTTTGTTGGCCAAAAGAGTGTCTGCTTTATTACTTTTATAATAGAACAGCTGTTTTAATTTAGTTAAATTGTGTTGTTTTCTACGGAGCTCAATTTGAGAAATGTGGTTTATAACATTGGTAATTTGGAGTGTTAAGGCTGCAAACGGGGTACTCCAATTTTGTGTTTCTAAGTTTCTAAGCTTAATATGGGCTTGTGATAAGGTGAAGCCAGCTTGCTTTCAGAGGTGTGCTTGCTTATTAATCATGAGCCCCCTTATAGTGGCTTTCGCAATCCCCCACAAGGTGTCATCTTGGACTAGTGCATTGTCATTAGCCTGTATAAAATGTGTGATATCCTTACAGAGCTCTTCCCTAAACAGGACATCCCCTAGGAGGTGGTGAGGCATGCACCAGGGAGCCCTAGAATGTGGTGTGTTTGTCGAATGTATATCGGCTAGTGTGGTCAGACCAAGCACACAGGAAAATGTTAGCTTGTGTAACTAGGTCTAGTGAGTCAGCCATGCTAAATATGTAGTTAAGTCTGGCATATAGTTTGTGTGGGTGAGAGAAGTGTGTGTAGTCCCTGTCTTTTGGGTGGATGGCTCTCCAAACATCATAGTACCCTGAGCAAGACATTAGGCTAAAAGTTCAGCAGGTGAATGTGCCTTATCCATACCAGTAAATATCCTGTCTGCCTTGTGGTCCCACACCATGTTAAAGTCCCCAGCTAAAATAACCCTACCCTGTTTAACCTGGTCAATTATGTGGAGGATGTGCTTTAGGCATTTGGGAGGTAGACAGAGGCCAGCATGTAGGCTACATGGTTTAATTTGCTTGGGGGTCCTTGATAACCTGAATTAACTCAAAAGCAAGTCTCTTATGGAGTAAGATAGCAGTTCCTCTGGCTTTCTTGGTAAAGGGGGCATATTTAATGTGAGTGTAGGACTGTGGGTTATATCTGAGGATCAATCGCGTTTTGTCCTCACTTTCTTTAGTTTTGACTTTTGGTTAAAGTAGAGTTTTCCTGCCAGTCATTAATGCTTGTCTGAGCTTTTTTGAGGGATCTTTTGCTGTA
The DNA here is from genome assembly GCF_027579735.1 of Bombina bombina. NCBI lineage: Eukaryota > Metazoa > Chordata > Amphibia > Anura > Bombinatoridae > Bombina > Bombina bombina. The sequence goes on along the minus strand of NC_069503.1, from coordinate 1,031,850,792 downwards.
CCCTCTCTGAAGTAACCTTTGTTCCATTTCTTTGGCACAAATTTTATACATTTCTGTGTTAGTGCAGTTTCTCCGTATTTTAAGAAATTCTCCCATGGGAAGGGCTTTAACCGTTTGTGGGGAATGTGCACTTGAATGGTGTAGGGTGGTGTTAGTGGCCGTTTCTTTCCTATCGATTGTAACCCAATTTTAAAGGTCATAATAAAGTTTAATTTTAAATTTCTTATACTCATACATGTATGGACTCTCCAATCGAGGGAGGGGGAGTGCTATAATTGTATTCTAGTCAACCTCTATGTTGAAATTGTAAATAAAGTTCTGCTTTGATTCTAAGCACCAATACACTTATATATATAAATATATATATATATATATATATATATAACCAATACATTATTTGGATAGTGTTCCCTCTAACACAATAAAGTAGTGCCTTTTATTCCTTTTTTCTAAAAAGTGTCCCCAAGAGATCTGAGAGCATCCTGAGGTTGGTGTATCCTAGGGCATTTTAATCTTTGGTGTTTTGCAGACCATTCTGGTGCAGAGGCGCGTAGTTTCGGATGAGAAGGCACTTGTATGGGCGGAGGTTCATGTAGGAGACCCCAGGACATAAGGAGGGAGAGTCCCTGGGAAATGATGTGACCACAGAAGTTTGGTTATCTTTGGTAATGATGAGTCTAGTGGAGTATCCCCATCTGTACTTTATGTTGGTTTTACTGAGAATGGAGGTAACAGGCTGGAACTGCCGACGTTGCTGAAGAGTGTGGGCCGAGAGGTCAGGGAGGAGTTAGACATCTCTAAATCTTTCACTGAGGGGTAGCTTCTTAAATGCGGCTTGCATTAATTTGTCCTTGTATAGAAAGCTGTTGAAGCAAGGTATGACGTCTCTCGGCTTGTCCGGTGCCACCACCCTAGAGCAAAGGGCCCTGTGAGCTTGTTCCATGTTGCTCGTTAGACCCTCAGTAGAGCCCACCAACTCCTGGAACAGATCTTGTAGATATTCATGATATTCAGTGAGACATATTCTGGGATACCTCTAAATCTTATGTTGTTGCGCCTGGACCTGTCTTCAACATCTGCCAGTTTGAACTCTAACTGTGAAATTTGATCAGCCAGAGTATGAGAGCAGGCTAGATTGGTCCACAGCAATATCATCCTGTTTGCTCTCCAATGCATCCACCCTGCATATTTGAGATATTTCCTTCTTAAGCTCAGCAGAGCTGCGCTGGATCTCCTGAGTTATGGATCGCGTCTGCATAGCCAACAATTTTTTAAGGGTAGATTCTGTGATAACGTGTTGGGATGAGATTCTGTGTGCTAGATTGGGACTCCTCGTCCTGAGAGTCAGGGTTACTTATCTCTCTGTGGACCTCCATGCTTGGTTCTTTAACTGACTGGGAGAAGTGGTCATGTACCGTTTTCTTGAACTTTGGGGTAGTCTTGGGGTGCTTCCTGGCAGAATGAGGATTTTTAGAGGATGCCCAACACCAAAGAGAAATTGAGGAGGACTATAAGTCTATCTAGAGATATACACACCACTGTTGAGAGAAAGGGTTAGATCTACATATACATAAACAAACCAAGTATTACACATATACCTTTAGAGCGGGCTGGATAACATTACTCCGGTAACTCTACCTTATTTTATATATTTCTCTCTATTTTCTGTCTGATATTACGCACAAAAAACTTCTGAGGTACAGCTTATAAGTATCTGAAAAGGAAGGGAAAGTTCAGAGAAGACGCCTATCCCCCACCTCTAGGAAAAGTTGGATACGACCCACAGGGAAGGGGAAAAGGAAGGTGGAGGAGACCCACCTAGACATGCTAGGCAGGAAAGGGAGAAGTGAGGGGGGTGTTAGGTAGAGGGAGATTGAGTTTAGTTTCATTGAGGGGGAAAAGGAAAGGAAAGAGCCCACTAGATACGTGAGTCAAAAGAGGTGAGAACACAGAGCAGAGCACCAACAGTGTTATGTATGAACACTCGCTCCTCAACCTACTTGCAATGAAAATAGAATACACAGTCTAGGTACAAATAAACAGTGTGTCGCATCTCCCCAGGCTAGGCCTACAAAATGTCACGCAAGTGCCCAGGGACTTAGCATCCCCACCTCAGGGAAAAAAAGGGATACAACCAGAGGAAGGGGAAAGGGGATATGGAAGCGACCAACCTGGAAAGCCAGGTCGGAAGAAGTGAGGTGGGATGTGGTCACAGGGGCTCACAACTTACAGTACTTTACAATAATAACCCAATATTAATTAATCAGTACTAGTAGGAGAAGCTCCAGGCTAGGACAAACACAATAGAAATAAAGTTCACAAAAGTTCTGGCTGAATTTCTCTCCTGAGAACCTGTCACTAAGCCACTTTGAGCAAGGGCTTGGAGGAACTATACAGTGGGCTACACAGGGCCTTTTGGGGATTGGAGATCTATGGCCCAGACGGATGTTGGAAGGTGTCCACGGTGGTCTCGTGCTTTGTGCAGTAATAAGGAATAAGTTGGGTTATGTATGTCCAGTCATCAGACCAAGCTCCCGAGTTCCTTTCTATAATTGTAATGTTCTCCTAGGCACTTAGTGAAAGGCACAGGGGTATGGAGCGTAAGAGAGGGGCTTATATAGCCTCTTTGACCCTGCAACCCCACCATCCAGAACAGAGTGCTTGCACCAGTAAGGCAGGCCTCATTTAGAATACAGAGGCGGGTGAAGTGTGTGTGACTGGGGGCGTTAGAAGTGGGAAGGTGTATGGCCTGTACAGTGCCCCCCTGCTGTGTGCTGTGCAAAATGATTAGATCTCACCCAATTGCTGATGGATTATCAGGGATGACGGCTGCTCCAGCTGGTCCACCCGCAAAGAAGGGAACTCCCAGGCCAGTCACCGGAACAAAAAAGAGGATCTCAGATGCCTGCTCTCTCAGATTCCCGTGACAGACACTGCATGTGTCTCAATGTCTTACTTCGGGCTGCAAGGCCAAGATAGCGGCCATTTGTGCCAATCCTTTCCCAACTGACTGCCTCAATCTCCACTGGGGGGTTTCACGCTGGGCAGTACCCAGTAGGCAAGGGCCTTCAGTTAAACTCCTCATGTGTGAACTCACCAGCTCAGGCTGCTTCTACTAGGGCTCGGTCGGCTATGGTTGGTAAGTGTATCGGCCCCACATGGGTACAAAGTCTGTAGCCATTCCCTTCTCACCACCACTTACTAATCTGCTCACAGCTGTCCCGGAGCGGAGCCCCGACCCTCCGGAACAGCAAGCAGTTGAGAGCGGGATTGGTGAGTGCTGGAGGCTGGTGGGGAGTTTGCCACTGAAACGCCTCTGGGTATGAAAGTAGCTCCTCAGAGCAGCGGGTTGTTGGTAGGGCCCAGCCGGATCAAAGAATGGCTCTGGATCAGCTTCCTCAGCAAATTATAAAAAGAAAAAAGGGATTTTGTAGGGAGAAAAGACCTTATTTTGATATATATATATATATATATATATATATATATATATATATATGTAATCAGAGAGAGGAGCTCTGCACTGAAGCGACTGCTCTACACAGCTGGTAACTCCGCCCCCTGGATAGTGCAAAACTGAACTTTTGGACCCCTACCTGCTAAAGATTTAACTCTCATTTATGATTCTAAAATAGGAGATCAAAGTTTATTCCCAATTTAATATAAGCGGCAGATTTTGGATGCTTTTCCAATGGGAAGTCATTCAAATAAATTGTTGTAAACTGCATCAACTTTTTTTTTTTTTGTATTTGCATTTTGCATTTGTAAATGTATTCCAGTGCATGAGAAAACACGTCTTGAATATCTTTTATTGTATGAGTTCAAAAACTTGTTCAACAGACCTTTTAATCTCTTAAAAGACCATTATATACAATAAAAACACAATGCAACATGAATTAGTTTATTTTTCAAATAATCAACAGATGTTGCACTGAAAATTTTAAAAGTTACACGGCAACAATTAGCCAATCACAAACTCATATGTATATGAGCCATGAACCCATGCACATGCTTAAAAGTTGCTGGTGTCTTAAAATGTCTGCACATAAAATGGCTGTGCGCACTCCTACAGAAATGAGCAACTGTTCTTTTATAATTGTTTGTAGCAGATCTTTTACAGCCAAAGGTGTCTGTCAGAGAACAACTAAACAAACATCTTCTGCAAGGGTATAATGTGTGATGAAGCTGCAAAGTGTGATGAATAATTAAAGGGAAATCAAACTGCTGTGTACAACTACAAGAGCATGTTATTTATGTTATGTTTTTAACTCCATTGTTTGCAGTTCACTTTAACCACTTGGAGCTCCATTTACCAAGCAGCGATCGCTGCTTTGGAGGCCCGTCTTTTCAGGCTTGCCTGCAATGACAGTTAAAGGGACAGTAAACACTTTGAGATGATAATATAACATGATAAATTATATATATATATATATATATATATTTATATATATATATATATATATATATATATATATATATATATATACTGTATATATATATATATATGGAAAAAAGAAAAAAGGTGGCACACGGTTTTAAAAGGCTAAACCTTTATTATAGAGCAACATTTCAAGGCTTCTGCCCCTTTCTCAAGCTAGTTTGTTAATGAAAAACATATGCCTCTTGTAGGGCCAAAATTAAAACAGGTGACCAATTACAAATATGGGAGTATCTAACAGGTACTGACATCATCACTTATCCCGTGGAAAAACAACACATGCAAAAAACACAAAATGTAACCTCTCACACCCCATTGAAAGAATTGGAAACCAATTAAAAACAGGTGCAGCAAGTTGCTAACCTAACAACATAACAATTAGAAAGCATAATGCAAAAACATAATATAAATGCAATGATCAATAAGCATACTATACATACATATCTAAATTGTATAGTTATTATATTTAGAGAGTTTCTAAATCAATGGAATTGCACCTGTTTTTAATGGGTTTCCAATTCTTTCAATGGGGTGTGAGGGGTTAAATATTGTGTTTTTTGCATGTGTTGCTTTTCAAAATTTCAAGCCCTAAGCGATTATCCAGCCAAAAATGTTACTCACCACTTTTGATTCCACCGACTACCCGCCCACACCTTGCCCACTAACCCAACCCTTCTTTTCATATGTTAAGGTAATGTGAAACACCTTATTGTGCAGAATTTTTTTATATTATTTTTGTTTTATACCAGAAATTAAATAATGCTACAAACAGTAATAAAGTAACAGAATTAAGTGCATAGCAGTAAGCATCATTAATTAGGCTTCTGGGGAAGAAAACACAAAAAAAGGGAAGCTGTTGAACTGAGAAAATGCAGAGAGTATTACGAATAATGTGAGGTAATAGAAGACTTGGAAAATTTGTTTTATATATATATCATCTCTATTCTATCTTTGTCCACTGCCTCCTCTCTTCAATCTCTCGTTTTACATCCTCCCGTCTCTCTCAAACCATATCTTCTCTTTACACTCTTTCTCTCTCCTCTCTCATATCTCTTTACTCTTTTTTAATGCTATCTTTTTCTCCACTTTCACTTCTCCTCTCCAATCTCTCTCTCTCTCTCTTCCCCTGTTTACCCTCTCAGAAGTAGCAGTCTACTAACGGGGTCCCTATAGCCCTAGAAGAATATCATATCCTTGCCCTTTCATGGATAAATAATATGCCTTTAAATAATATCTGTAGCAGGTAGCCCAACATTCACTCAACACTGTTAAATTTCCACTCGCCAATGGCTAGTGGGCTAGTGGAAATTTTGAGCCCTGTATATAGTCTACAATATACTGTCATTATTCTTTTTGTCCCCTTTTCCTATAATTCCATTCTGAAATTGTGAGCTTTTGTTATATTCCACACAGCCATTGGGCCCCATTTATCAAGTTCCGAACGGAGCTTGTGGGCCTGTGTTTCTGGCAAGTCTTCAGACTCGCCAGAAACACCAGTTATCTAATTACCACTGCTCCATAACCCTGTCTGATGAGGCAGACAGGAATTGCCAGAAATCAACCTGATCGAATACGATCGGGTTGATTGACACCTCCCTGCTGGCGGCCAATTTGCCACGAGTCAGCAGGGGGCGGAGTGGCACCAGCAGCTCTTGTGAGCTGCTGGTGCAATGTTAAATGCAGAGAGCGTATTGCTCTCCGCATTCAGCGAGGTCTTGCGGACCTGATCCGCACTGTCGGCCACCTAAAAGGTGGTGAATTGAAATCCTTCAAATCTGATCTGATCAGGATGATTTAAAGCCCCTGCTAGTGGGTTATTGGTAGCCAGAACGCAGGGGAGGGCATTAAACAAGCATTGTGTAATTAAACAAGCATTGTGTAACATTTCACTGCTTGTGCAATGTTAAATTCCAACAGCATATGCTGTCCTTTTGCATTGATGTCTGGCAGATTCATATCCACTTCCGTTTAATAATTGGAGCCCTAAGTATTCTTGCACCATGACACTAGTAATGATCATTCACAGATCAGTGGGATTGTTATCTTTTTTTGCTTGATATGATTTGTGGATAAGCAGGTAGGTATATTCAGAAGGGCTATATGTGACAGCAATTTATTAACAATCAGATAGATTACGAGTTTTGAGCGCTATAGGGAAATTAACAAATTCAACAAAAGTGGAGTTATTTCATTCCCTATAGCGCTGCCATTACAAGTTTTGAAAAACACGGCTTGCCCGTGCAATATGGAGATTTTAAGCTCCATACCACACCCAAAACAAGCGCTGTGTTTGACGTGCTCGTGCACACTTTCCCAAAGACATCAATTGGGAGAGCCGGCAAAAAAAAGTCTAACACCTGCGATTGCAGAAACAAAAGCTCTGTAACGCAGCCCCAGTGATGTCTACGAGGAAAAAGACAATACAGTTTAAACCTAACACCCTAGCATAAATCCCTAGTCAAAAAACCCTAATCTGCTGCCCTCGACATTGCCTACGCTTGCCTACGGTTATTAACCCCTAATCTGCCGCTCCCGATATCACTGCCACCTAAATAAAATTATTAACCCCTAATCTTCAGCTCCCGATATCGCCGCCACTATACTAAAGTTATTAACCCCTATTCCGCCACAGCCCAACATCACCACAACTTTATTAAAGTTATCAACCCCTATTCCGCTGCTCCTCGACATTGCCATGACTAAATACAATTATTAACCCCTAAACCGCCAGCCCCCCACATCACAACAACCTAAATTAAACTATATTAACCCCTAAACCTAACCCTAACATAACCCTAACCCTAAATCTAACACCTCCTAACTTTAACATAAATTTATAATTAATAACTAAATAATTCCTATTTAAAACTAAATACATACTTACCTGTGAAATAAAACATAAGCTAGCTACAATATAACTAATAATTATATTGTAGCTAGCTTAGGTTTTATTTTTATTTCACTGGTAAATTTGTATTTATTTTAACTAGATAGACTAGCTAGTAAATATTTATTAACTATTTAATAGCTACCTAGTTAAAATAAATACAAACTTACCTGTGAAATAAAGCCTAACTATCTTACACTAAAACCTAACATAACAAAAAATAAATACCTACCATTACAAAAAATAAAAAAACATACCATTACAAAAAATAATATGAAATTATCGAAAAAAATAAAGATTATTCCTATTCTAATACCCTTTTAAAAAAAAAACACCCCAAAATAAAAAAAGCCTAATCTAGAATAAACTACCAAGGGCCCTTAAAAGGGCCTTTTTTGGGGGGGGGGGGCTTAAAAGGGCCTTTTGTACGGCATTGCCCTAAGTTGAACAGCTCTTTTCCTAAAAAAACACATCCTAAAAATATATATTACACAAGATAACAAATTATCAAAAATAAAAAAAGTATTCCTATTCTAATACCCATTAAAAAACACCCAAAATAAAAAACTAATCTAGAATAAGCTACCAATGGCCCTTAAAAGGGCCTTTTGTAGGGCATTGCCCTAAAGATAGCAGCTCTTTTAGTGAAAAAAAATTACAAAGACCCACTAACATTACAAACCCCCACCCCCCCCCCAAATCCACAAAATAAAAAAAAATATATCTAAAAAACCTAAGCTACCCATTGAGCTGAAAAGGGCATTTGTATGGGCATTGCCCTTAAAAGGGCATTTAGCTCGTTTACTGCCCAGACCCTAAGCTAAAAATAAAACCCACCCAATAAACCCTTAAAAAAGCCTAACACTAACCCCCGACAATCCACTTACAGTTTTTGAAGTCCCGCTTGAACAATCTTCATCCCGGCATTAAAGTCCTCATCCAGGTGGTGAGAAGTCTTCATCCAGCTGGCCTTTTCAATCTTCATCCCGGCAGCGAAGTCCTGATTCATAAGATGAGAAGTCTTCCTCCAGACGGCCTCTTCAATCTTTATCCAGACGGCCTCTTTCTATATTTATCCCGGCAGCGTGGAGCGGGTCCATCCTGAAGACATCTGGCACAGAGCATCTTCTTCATACGGTCGCCGCTGAACACTGAATCTTCAATGCAAGGGACACAATACAACATGGCATCCCTTGCATTCCTATTGGCTGAAAAATTTGAATCAGCCAATAGGAATTGGGGCTGCTAAAATCCTATTGGCTATTCAAATCAGCCAATAGGATTTAAGCAGCTCTAAATCGAATTAGCCAATAGAATGAGAGCTAATTCCTATTGGTTGATTCAAATTCAAATTTTTCAGCCAATAGGAATGCAAGGGACGCCATCTTGAATCGTGTCCCTTGCATTGAAGATTCAGTGTATGGCGGCAACCGTATAAAGTGGATGCTCCATGCCTGATGTCTTCAGGATGGCCCTGCTCCGTGCTGCCGGGATCAAGATAGAATATGCCGCCTGGATGAAGATTGAAAAGGCAACCTGGATGAAGACTTCTCCCACTTGGATCAGGACTTCGTCGCCGGGATGAAGATTGAAGAGGCCGTCTGGATGAAGACTTCTTGCCGCCTGGATGAGGACTTCAGCACCGGGATGAAGATCATTCAAGCGGGACTTCAAAAACTGTAGTGTTAGGCTTTTTTAAAGGTTTTTTTATTTAGTTTAGGGTCTGGGCAGTAAAAGATCTAAATGCCCAAAAGAGCTGTTTAACTTTTAATGGCCATTGGTAGCTTATTGTAGGCTAGAGTTTTTTTTTTATTTTGGGTAGGATTTTTTATTTTGATAGGGTTATTAGATCAGGTGTAATTCTTTTTTATTTTGGATAATTTTGTTTGTTATTTTCCATAATTTAGTGTTTGTTATTTTTTGTTACTTAGTATTATTATTTTTTAATTAGATACTGTAGTAGTGAGGATTTTTTTAATGTGTAGTTTAGTTTAATTTAATTGGTAGTTAGTTTAATTTTAGTTTAATACTTATATTAGTTTAATTGTTAGTTTAAACTTAGTTTTTTGATTTGACAGGAAAATTTTAATTTAATTTAAGCTAGGGAAATTGTAATTTTAATCTAAAGTTAGGGGGCGTTATGTTTAGGGGTTACTAGTTTAATTTAGTTTATTGCGATGTGGGGGCTCTCGGTTTAGGGGTTAATAGTTTTATTTAGTATATTTCATTGTGGGGGGGGTTTGGTTTAGGGTTAATAGGTTTATTATAGTGGCTTGCGGTTTAGGGTTTATTAATTTTAGTATAGCGGGGGCTATGTAGGAGAACGGAAGACTAGGGGTTAACAATATTTAAATAGTGTTTGCGATGCGGGAGGGTGGCGGTTTAGAGGTAAATACGTTTATTATAGTGTTGACGATGTCAGGGAGCGGCGGAATAGGGGTTAATAATTCTTTTAGTGGCGGCGATGTTGGGAGCGGCAGATTAGGGGTTAAAAACTTTAATATAGTGTTTGCGATGTGGGTGGGCCTCGGTTTAGGGGTTAATAGGTAGATTACGAGTGTTTAGTGTACTTTGTAGCAGTTTAGTTATGAGTTTTATGTTACAGCTTTGTAGCCTAAAAGTCATAACTACTGATTTTAGATGGCGTTACTCATTTTGTCGTTTTAGGCTGTAACGCTTGCTTTTTAGTCTCAACGCAAAACTCGGAATACCATCGCTATGGGAATCCCATGAAAAAACGTAATTTTTACGAGTGCGTTACTGACGTTGCGTTACAGGCTAAAAGGCTTGTGGTACACCTATAACGACAAGACTTGTAATGGCTGCGGTGCTGTTTTAACGCTGAAAATACCATATTTTCAGCGTTAAAAGACGAACGCACAAACTTGTAATCTAGCTGAATGCTTTTAACAATGTTGTATTTTGTATAAATTCTGCTGTCATCTACTGTTAAAAAGCATACTTAACAATCTAATCAAAAAAGAGGGGGCGCTTGTCTATAGCTATTGATAACAATAAAAATACCATATATATATATATATATAGTTATGAGTACAGTCAAAAATTCCAACAGATATGTAAAAAAGGTAATTCTGGAAACAGGTTCAAGTCCACAATGTGGGGTAATTCTTCTTCTAGACCAGATGATGGCAGCCTCCTCCTCATCAATAGGTTCAGCTATACTATGAGAAAAACAAAGCAAAGGGGCGCCACATGTGTGGTATCATCAAATTTAAACAGGACCACAGAATGTTATGGGCCAAATGGGTACTCACATGACTATAAAGCACACCTATGTGCTTGTTTGGACAGGCTGCAGATTTAATATGTTTGGCAGCTCACCCACAAGGGAATCAGTTGTCTAATGCAGGGAAAAAATGAAGCACAAAACATGCACCAATTGTGCAGATCACTCAGGATATAGTTAAAATTCACTTTACACAAAAATGGGTACTCACATGCTGGATGTGCTAGTAGGAGCAGGCTGGCAGATGTTAATATGGTGTGTCAGCTCACCACTAGGGAACTTTTCATCAGTGTGTAGTATCCAGGTAAAGCAAAGTCTTGTTGATTAGGCTCCCATTCAAGCAGGTACAGGTTGTTATAACCACTCACAAGATTTAGAGAGAAGGGCTATCCTATGGAATTAATCAAAGACAGTTACATGAAAGCAAGAAATGAAGATAGGAACATCATCCTTGCATCCAAATTGGAAGGGTCAGATAAGCTAAAAAATTAAAGACAATCTAAGGGCCCCACATTCATCACCCAGTACAATTCGGAACATAAGCAAATCAGACAAATCTTGAATAGACACTGGCCGATCCTTCTTAAAGATCCTATTCTCAGAAATAGCATAGAGAATAAAAATCCGAATATAGTATTTCGTAGAGAACCCACTCTCAAACAAAAACTTGCATTGAGAAGAGTAGTAATATCAAAGAAGAAGAATATACATAACTTGAGCCATCATACTAACAAAGAGAAAACGGGAACATATAGATGTAACAAAGCGAGATGCTACTTGTGTAAACATATCACACATGGAACCAAAACAATAAAATGTTAGAATACAGGAGAAATTATCACTATTAAGAATAGAATTGACTGTGGAACTAGTTATGTAATATATGTTCTTACGCATTTTTAGGGGGCTAGATTGCACCCCCCCCCCTATCCACTACTCCATTTGTACATATATTTTAATCTGTTTTTATAGAAATAAATAGTACTTTTTAAACAGTTTTGTGAGTGGTTATAACAACCTGTACCTGCTTGAATGGGAGCCTAATCAACAAGACTTTGCTTTACCTGGATACTACACACTGATGAAAAGTTCCCTAGTGGTGAGCTGACACACCATATTAAAATCTGCCAGCCTGTTCCTACTAGCACATTGGTGTGCTCATGCAGCATGTGAGTACCCATTTTTGTGTAAAGTGAATATTAACTATATCCTGAGTGATCTGAACAATTGGTGCTTGTTTTGTGCTTCATTTTTTCACTGCATTAGACAACTGATTCCCTTGTGGGTGAGCTGCCACACCTGTTAAATCTGCAGCCTGTCCCTACAAGCACATAGGTGTGCTTTATAGCCATGTGAGTACCCATTTGGCTCATAACATTCTGTGGTCCTGTTTAAATTTGATGATACCCCACATGTGGCGCCCCTTTGCTTTGTTTTTCTCATAGTAAAAAGCATACTTGCAAAACTGTTGCCGTATAGTTCTCCAGACACATACACACTACCTACCTAGGTATTCTATTTAACAAAGAATACTATGAGAATAAAGTAAATGTAATATTAGAATAAATTGGAAACTTACTTAAAATAGTATGCTCTATCTGAAATGTTTAAGATTGATACTTCACATGCTGTGAAAAGGGGACAAGGTTTACTTGTGCAGCAGTGAATAATTTCTGTCAGGTGAATTATTCATAATGAATATTCTGAAAAATTAGTTTGCAGAAAATTAATTTGCTGCGCTATTCATTATTAGTTTCATTTAAAATAAAATGAATACTGAATATTCAGTAACATATAAATTATTTTTTGTTTACTAATGTAAATGTTCCTTTGCTGCAAGTGACACAGTGTCACCTGTAGTCTTATACTTGCCTATAGCGATAAAGGGGAGCCTCACTAATCCTAACCCGTCTTCACAGATTCCAGGGCCTCGCTAATAAGAGGCTAAGTGCAGTGGATCCCAGAACCTGTGCTATAGGACCCTCTGCTTTAGATCAGGCTCTGGGATCCGCCGCAATAAGACTCCTATTAGCACGGACCTGGTGTCTGTGAAGAAATGTATTTAAAGGAAATTAATATATAATAACAAATATGTTTTCTTTAAATTAGAGTGCATTTGTTCCAATATTCGTTTTGTGAAAAGGAAATGAATATCGGTATTATTATTACGAATATGTATTTGTAAAGAAACAAATGCAGATGCCATACATATATATATATTGTGGGTAAAGTCTGAAATTGGGTAATCCTAGCATTACCCGGGTAAACCTGACATTACAAAAGAGGCTCTGGGTAAAACCCGATGTAACATAATAAATCTTCTCAGAGTATGAGTCACCACATCAAACATACATATGATGCACTGTAATTCACACATCTTCACTATTTTGTTTTTTGCCTCCACCTGGGGATTTCAAAGGGGGTGGATGTCAGAGGATTGGCAGGGCACCTTCCTTCAACTCCCTAAGCAGAGGCAAAAAAAAAAAGTGTAAATGGAGAGATTACATTACTTCGGGCTTTACCCAGAGCCGCTTAGGTAATGTCAGAGTTACCCGTGTATATATAGACAGACAGATAAATAGATATATAGATAAATACAAATATTTGTATGTGTGTGTAAATACTCCCATACACTTGGAGCTGCAGAATATATTGGTCAGTTAAGTAACAACCACTTCTGCTGCTTTTAACTGCAAAATATCTGTAATAGTCTATAGGGGTGGTATGGAGGTAGGCAGGATTAGTTTCCAGTATATGCACTATGACAAGGACTCTCTTCAACATTCAAAAGTTATACTAGACAACTGGACATTATTTGAAAACTCCATGTTTTATAAAAGACCACAGGATACTTATTCCATTAAAAAGATATATTGTAAGGAATTATGTGATGCTATGGTATAGTGGGCTTAGATTTTACACAAAAGTGGGACACCAATATCCTCAGGGGCACAGAGTTCCTCAGGGGTACAGTTATGATCTGCCACATCCAACAGCATACAATGGAGGCTGGAGTTGGTGTTTGATGTGGACTTAAAGGCCTGCTGTAGAAATAGGCTATAATCCTGATTCTTAAATGCTTAATTTATCTCTCCATAATATGAAAGTATTGTTCTGAAAATTAACTTTGATAACTTTGCTGATTGAATAACATGTTGGGGCCCTTTAAAAATTAAGCTTGAGACATTTGTCGCCCCGAACTGCATTTTAAATGTTTAGCGAATCTGTGTCAGAGTACATAATCGAAAAATATGTAGATTTAAATCAAATTATACTTTAGCAAAGTTAATTATCAATGAAAAATCAGCTTCCTAAAACTTGATATTGGAATGTAATTATTAGTTTAAGCTGTGTTTATTTGCCAAAGCCTTTTCTGTATATATTTTCTTTCTTACCAGCTAAAGTTATAATTATAAACATTTTTTTTTCTAATGCCCAAAGTTACAGAAGCAATAGTATATAATTTAAATTTTAGATCCAGATAGCTGTTTGTATTTTATAACTTCAAATCATATTTTTAATATTTTTTATTTATCCTTTAGGTTATTACTCGTGAATAAAAATCTTATTGTGCCTGGGCTTATAAAATGTTATGATATTTGTGTTTATTTTGCTGAGTTTATCTGCTACATTAAAATGGTTCAGTTTGTATTTTATTCCAAGTGTTTGTACAAAAACAAAATGTTTCAGTCAATGAAAACAGCAATAATTATGTTTAAAAAAAATGTTGTTGACCCAGAAGAGACCATTACAAATAAATCATAAAACTGTATGTTTCAAATTTTAATTACTGCATAATAGTTTATTTATTAATATAGAATGCCGTGTATTTTTTAAAAAAAAGAAAAAAAATAGCAAAAAACCTGCACAGTGGGCTAGATTACAAGTAATTTATTGCAAATTCACTTTCTTTCATGTAATTGGCAAGAGTCCATGAGCTAGTGAAATATGGGATATACAATCCTACCAGGAGGGGCAAAGTTTCCCAAACCTCAAAATGCCTATAAATACACCCCTCACCACACCCACAATTCAGTTTTACAAACTTTGCCTCCTATGGAGGTGGTGAAGTAAGTTTGTTCTAAGATTTCTACGTTGATATGCGCTTCTCAGCATTGTTGAAGCCCGATTCCTCTCAGAGTACAGCGAATGTCAGAGGGACGTGAAGGGAGTATCACTTATTTGAATATGATGATTTCCCTAACGGGGGTCTATTTCATAGGTTCTCTGTTATCGGTCGTAGAGATTCATCTCCTACCTCCCTTTTCAGATCGATGATATACTCTCAATTTACCATTACCTCTACTAGTAACTGTTTTAGTACTGGTTTGGCTATCTGCTATATGTGGATGGGTGTCTTTCGGTAAGTATGTTTTCATTACTTAAGACACTCTCAGCTATGGTTTGGCACTTTATGCATTTATATAAAGTTCTAAATATATGTATTGTACTTATATTTGCCATGAGTCAGGCTCATGTATTTCCTTCTGCAGACTGTCAGTTTCATATTTGGGAATGTAAACATTTTAAGAAATTTATTTCTTACCTGGGGTTTAATCTTTTTTCAAATTGACTATTTCTTTCAATTGCTGGTATTAGGCCCGCGGGTGCGTCAAATGCTAAACTTTATTGCATCACTTTTGGCGCAAACATTTTTTTTTTTAAATATTTTCTTTTTATTGAGGGGAAACAAAAACATACAAACAGTTTGCTCAAATGACAAGAAATTCACAATAAACAGATCAAATTGCTGGTTATATAGACCGTGGTACATTATTGTAAGAGCAAACCCACCACTACCCTCATTTTTGTCCCCAATTATCCATGACAACAGAGACCTCTTTTGGGTCTAGATGCACTACTAAGCTGGGGATTTTTTTTTTTTATTTAAACAAAAGATATGCCACTTTTGGGCCTGTTCCAACCAGTCACCCTCTTATGTCACAAGGACCACACGTGGGCCCAGAGATTAACCAAACTATAGGGAGGGCAATGAAATTTAAAAAAGTCCTTCTTCAAAAGAGTATTAGCCAGTTAATAGTAAAACACAGTGATATGAATGAAATATATAGAGTTACAACAACTAGAAAGCTATATGTAGAGAAGAGTATATATATATATATATATATATATATATATATAAACACAACAGTATTATTTTCCCCTTGTTAATTAGGAATCAGGCCAGCAGGATCTAAGTCTATGAAGAACTCAAGAAACACTTGTGTTGGCTACCTTATATCCTCTAGCATCTAAGCATCTCAACAAGGACTCAATCAAAGAAATTAAATATATACATGAGCTGATATGTAACAAAAATTACAAGGATGGACATTTCGCAAACTTTAGAACCCAGAACAGTAATGAAGTATACTTTTCAATACTAAGATCCGCAGCGCCATTCTTACACGTATGTAGGTACAATCTTAAGCAAAGGCCCTGCGGGTAGGACAGAGACTACATAACTCTGTCAGAGTGTGAATGCGGAGGAGAGGAAAGTGCACATCCCTTACCGCATAGGGGGGGGGGAGGGGCGGAGTAGTGAGTAGTAGATCAAAGATATTGTTCTCAATATACATTGACCTACATCATAGGCACAACTATTGTAGCTGAAATGGGCCTTAGGCAATACCAGGGATAAAGACTTTGTACCCAGTGAAGACCACACTAACATAAGATCTCACGTCAGTGGGTGTTATAAAACTGCTCAGAAGAATATATATATATAAGTTAGGTAGCTAAACATGAGACTCATAGGCTATGTTCGTATATCCATCCTAGGTCTGTGCTAGGATGGACTTATCTAAATATTAATATCATATGTCCTAGGCTAGCAACTAGCATACTGATAGTAGGTTAGAACTGCTGGTCTCTAGTTCACTACTTCTGATCTAGAATACAGAGAGTTAAATAGAGCTTCTTAAAGTATAATAGTTTGCTGTAGGCAACATTGATAGCAGTGACATAGGCCCCCACTGAGCTCACAAGGGAGCACATTGGGGGTGTTATACACATCGTTATACAGATCTATCACTTGAGACACTTACAGTAAAGATAAAAAACTATGTGTGCAACTAAAGTCATTTGTAACACTAAGCCCATGTGCAGAGCAAATAAGGAATAGGTAAATATATTATGCAGTGTGGAATAACAATGCGCATTGAGGTAAATGGAACACTAATATATATCTAAATCTCACCTCGCTACATTACCCAGCTCTAGAGTCTAACCACTTACTGCTCATAGCTCAAGTCTTGGTCCTAGCACAGCAAATACTAGTTATGCAGCTTTAGGCAGGTCAACATATTGTTATAATACACAGTGTAGGATAATAACATTAAGGCTAGCATAGTGAACTGTACAGTATGTAAGGCAAGTTACAGGACATTTCACATCGGTATGTACGTATGCTATATTTAAATTAGTCCCAAAAGACTCACCCCAAGCTAGGAAATAGAAATACATAAAACACCAAGAAATATCTGCAGTTTACAACATTACATTGCTCTAGTTATGTAATTCCATAATTGGACAACCTTGATCTATGCTTGTGACAGTTTTTAATTTAACATATGCATGGGGGCATATAATAAGCAAAAGTGCATATTGGCATGTCTCTTATAATCATATACAAACGGATCCAACTAATTGCAAACTGTGGATGTTTAGTGCCAGTCATGTTATAAAGAGTATACTTAGTTCATAGCCCCCCAGCAAGGACAATAAATCTAGCCGATACCGGCTCTGAAGAATCTGTATAGTCCCAGCTTGGTCTGTAGAAAAATCGCAGCAGGAGCCGTCCTTGCTCTCAGGACCTCCTGTTGTATTAGCCAGTATGATCTCACGCCAGAATTGTCTCCAGTAAGTGTCAAAATGACGGCCTGAATAAGTACAGAGTTCTCTATGTCTATATAAACACCAACCTGCGACAGTGCTATCCCTCCTGCTGCTCCAGTCCCATGTTCCTGGGCAGCGTGAAAGCATAGCAGATCTCTCTGAGAGGGGTCGTCCTGAGTTGCGTCTATCTCAACAGCTGGTACAGTGTCCCCAGATTCAGTTGCTGATGAGCTCACACCTGCTAGCCTCACCTGCTGAATGAGCGGAACCTCATTACACTGGGACGACTGCAGTTCGGCATGCTGCAGAGAGCAGCCCTTCTTCCCGGCCATATGTGACTCATCATCCTCTTTAGCATTCTGGTTTCCCGCCAGGGCCATCAATCGATCGAATCAGCTGTGCATTTACCGGTCATATTATGCAAATAAAGCCTGCACCTGGCATAAGAGTAGGTCCCCCATTTTCTGAGAAAAGTATAGAGAGCTTTAGGTCAGCTCTCTCTGCAGGTATCACAATCACTTCAGTTGCCCACTCACTCAGAGTTAGAATTCTGTTACTGCGGCTTCACTATAGTGATCCGCCATTTTCAACTTATCTAATGTCTTGTCCGCTGTGTGTCTTTTCCTCTGTACCGGTCACACATAAAAATAAAGGCATGCATATGCCCTCAGACTCGTTCTTGGATTATCCCATATGACTGGACCTGAAATGTATATGTCCAAATAGACAGATATGTCCCTTTTGCAGGCTTAGAGTCGGGAGCTCTGTAGAAGTGCGGCCATCTCCCTCGGCAGTTAGCCCCGCGCCCCCGGCGCGAACATTTTTGGCACAGAAAAAAGTACGTTTATGATGCAACTTCGTCATTTCCGGCGTCAAAAATGACGCAATAAAGTTTAGCATTTGACTCACCCGTGGGCCTAATACCCGCAATTGCAAGAAATAGTCAATTTGAAAAAAGACTTTCACACAGCGGCATCATTAGTGATGCAAGTGTGTCATTTCCGATCATTTTTTCATTATTTCAATACCCCATTGATGTTTGCCTCTTGCTTTCTTCTCTATAAAGCCTATGCTTTTGCATTTTTTCCCATTCCTGAAACTGTCATTTAAGGAAATAGATCATTTTGCTTTATATGTTGTTTTTTCTCTTACATTGAGCAAGATGTCCCAATCTGATCCTGTCTCCGAAGTTTCTGCTGGAACATTGCTGCCTGACATCGGTTCTACCAAAGCTAAGTGCATTTGTTGCAAAATTGTAGAAATAATTCCACCGAATGTCATTTGTAATAGTTGTCATGATAAACTTTTACATGCAGATAGTGTTTCTATCAGTGATAGTACATTGCCAGTTGCAGTTCCTTCAACTTCTAATGTGCATGATATACCTGTAAATTTTAAAGAATTTGTTTCTGATTCTATTATGAAGGCTTTGTCTGCATTTCCACCTTCTAATAAACCTTCTAATAAACATAAAAGGTATTTTAAAACTTCTCATTTAGCTGATGAAATTTCAAATGACCAACAACATAATAATTCATCCTCTTCTGATGAGGATCTATCTGAAACAGAAGATCCTTCCTCAGATATTGACACTGACAAATCTACTTATTTATTTAAAATAGAGTATATGCGTTCTTTATTAAAAGAAGTGTTAATAACTTTGGATATTGAGGTAACCAGTCCTATTGACGTTCAGTCTAATAAACGTTTAAATGCTGTTTTTAAACCTCCTGTGGTTTCCCCAGGGTTTTTTCCCATTCCTGAGGCTATTTCTGATATGATTTCTAGGGAATGGAATAAGCCAGGTACTTCTTTTATTCCTTCTTCAAGGTTTAAAAAATTGTATCCTTTACCAGCAAAATCTATAGAGTTTTGGGAAAAATTCCAGAAAGTTGATGGGGCTATTTCTACTCTTGCTAAACGTACCACTATTCCTATGGAAGATAGTACTTCCTTTAAGGATCCTTTAGATAGGAAGCTTGAATCTTATCTAAGGAAGGCCTATTTATATTCAGGTCATCTTATTAGACCTGCTATTTCTTTGGGTGATGTTGCAGCTGCATCAACTTTCTGGTTGGAAAATTTAGCGCAACATGAATTGGATTCTGACATATCTTCGCTTACTGCAACATGCTAATCATTTATTTGTGATGCCATTTTTGATATTATCAAAATTGATGTTAGATCCATGTCTTTAGCTGTATTAGCTAGAAGAGCTTTGTGGCTTAAATCTTGGAATGCTGATATGACATCTAAATCTAGATTACTATCTCTTTCTTTCCAAGGTAATAATTTACTTGGTTCTCAGTTGGATTCTATTATTTCAACTATTACTGGGGGTAAAGGAGTTTTTTTGCCTCAGGATAAAAAACCTAAGGGTAAATCTAAGGCTTCTAACCGTTTTCGTTCCTTTCGTCAGAATAAGGAACAAAAACTCAATCCTCCCCCCAAGGATTCTGCTTCCAATTGGAAGCCTTCCTCAAATTGGACTAAATCCAAGCCATTTAGGAAACCAAAGTCAGCCCCTAAGTCCGCATGAAGGTGCGGCCCTCTTGCCAGCTCAGCTGGTAGGGGGCAGATTAAGGTTTTTCAAGGATTTTTTAATAAAATCTGTCAAAAATCTTTGGATTCAGAGCATTGTCTCTCAAGGGTATCGAATAGGATTCAGAGTAAGACCTCCTGTGAGGAGATTTTTTCTCTCACGCATCCCTGTAAATCCAGTAAAAGCTCAGGCTTTTCTGAAATGTGTTTCAGATCTGGAGTCTTCAGGGGTAATCATGCCAGTTCCTCCTCAGGAACAAGGTTTGGGGATTTATTCAAACCTATTCATTGTACCAAAGAAAGAAAATTTATTCAGACCAGTTCTGGATCTAAAAATTTTGAATCGTTATGTAAGAGTACCAACTTTCAAGATGGTAACTTTAAGGACTATTCTGCCTTTTGTTCAGCAAGGACATTATATGTCCACAATAGACTTGCAGGATGCATACCTTCATATTCCGATTCATCCAGATCACTTTCAGTTTCTGAGATTCTCTTTTCTAGACAAGCATTACCAATTTGTTGCTCTTCCGTTTGGCCTAGCAACAGCTCCAATAATCTTTTCAAAGGTTCTGGGTGCCCTACTATCTGTAATCAGAGAACAGGGTATTGCAGTGTTTCCTTATTTGGACGATATCTTGGTAGTAGCTCAATCTTTACGTTCTGCAGAATCTCACACCAATCAACTAGTGTTGTTTCTTCGGAAACATGGTTGGAGGATCAATTTACCAAAAAGTTTCTTGATTCCTCAGACAAGGGTCACCTTTTTAGGCTTCCAGATAGATTCAGTGTCCATGACTCTGTCTCTAACAGACAAGAGACGTTTAAAATTGGTTGCAGCATGCCGGCACCTTCAGTCTCAGTCATTCCCTTCAGTGGCTATGTGCATGGAAGTTTTAGGTCTCATGACTGCAGCATTGGATGCAATCCCCTTTGCTCATTTTCACATGAGACCTCTACAGCTTTGTATGCTGAATCAATGGTGCAGGGATTATACAAAGATATCACAATTAATATCCTTGAATCCCAATGTACGACACTCTCTGACATGGTGGATCGATCACCATCATTTGGTTCAAGGGGCTTCTTTTGTTCGCCCAACCTGGAGTGTGATCTCAACAGATGCGAGTCTTTCAGGTTGGGGAGCTGTTTGTGGATCTCTGACAGCACAAGGGGTTTGGAAATCTCAAGAGGCGAGATTACCAATAAATATTTTAGAACTCCGTGCAATTTTCAGGGCTCTTCAGTTCTGGCCTCTGCTAAAGAGAGTACCATTCATTTGTTTTCAGACAGACAATATCACAACTGTGGCTTATGTCAATCATCAGGGTGGGACTCACAGTCCCCAAGCTATGAAAGAAGTATCTTGGATACTTGCTTGGGCAGAATCCAGCTCCTGTCTAATCTCTGCGGTGCATATCCCAGGTGTAGACCATTGGGAGGCGGATTATCTCAGCAGTCAGACTTTATATCCAGGGGAGTGGTCTCTCCATCCAGATGTGTTTTCTCAGATTGTTCAGATGTAGGGTCTTCCAGAGATAGATCTCATGGCCTCTCATCTAAACAAGAAACTTCCCAGATACCTGTCCAGGTCCAGGGATGTTCAGGCGGAAGCAGTGGATGCGCTGACACTTCCTTGGCATTATCATCCTGCATACATCTTTCCACCTCTAGTTCTCCTTCCAAGAGTGATCTCCAAAATCATCATGGAACAGTCTTTTGTGTTGCTGGTGGCTCCAGCATGGCCACACAGGTTTTGGTATGCGGATCTGGTTCGGATGTCCAGTTGTCCGCCTTGGCCATTTCCGTTACGGCCGGACCTACTATCTCAAGGTCCATTTTTCCATCAGGATCTCAAATAATTAAATTTGAAGGTATGGAAATTGAACGCTTAGTTTTAAGTCATAGAGGTTTCTCTGACTCAGTGATTAATACTATGTTAAAAGCTCGTAAATCTGTTTCTAGAAAGATTTATTATAGAGTTTGGAAGACTTACATTTCATGGTGTTCTTTTCATAAATTCTCCTGGCATTCTTTTAGAATTCCTAGAATTTTGCAGTTTCTTCAGGATGGTTTGGATAAGGGTTTGTCTGCAAGTTTCTTGAAAGGACAAATATCCGCTCTTTCTGTTTTATTTCACAGAAGGATTGCTATACTTCCTGATATGCACTCTTTTGTACAGGCTTTAGTTTGTATTAAGCCTGTCATTAAGTCAATTTCTCCTCCTTGGAGTCTTAATTTGGTTCTGAAGGCTTTACAGGCTCCTCCATTTGAACCTATGCATTCTTTGGACATTAAACTACTTTCTTGGAAAGTGTTGTTCTTTTTGGCTATCTCTTCTGCTAGAGGAGTTTCTGAGCTATCTGTTCTTTCTTGTGAGTCTCATTTTCTGATTTTTCATCAGGATAAGGCAGTTTTGCGGACTTCTTTTCAATTTTTGCCTAAGGTTGTGAATTCTAACAACATTAGTAGAGAAATTGTTGTCCCTTCTTTATGTCCTAATCCTAGGAATTCTTTGGAGAGATCCTTACATTCTTTGGATGTGGTAAGAGCTTTGAAATATTATGTGGAAGCTACTAAAGATTTCAGGAAGACTTCCAGTCTATTTGTTTTATTTTCTGGTCCTAAGACAGGTCAGAAGGCTTCTGCTATTTCCTTGGCTTCTTGGTTGAAACTTTTGATTCATCAAGCTTATTTGGAGTCGGGTCAAGCCCCGCCTCAGAGAATTACAGCTCATTCTACTAGATCAGTCTCTACTTTGTGGGCTTTTAAGAATGAAGCTTCAGTTGATCAGATTTGCAAAGTGGCAACTTGGTCCTCTTTGCATACATTTACTAAATTCTACCATTTTGATGTATTTGCTTCTTTAGAAGCAGTTTTTAGTAGAAAAGTTCTTCAGGCAGCTGTTTCAGTTTGATTCTTCTGCTTTTGATTTAAGATTTTTTCTTTCAAAAGTGAAAATAAACTTATTTTTTTGGGTTGTGGATTATTTTTTCAGCGGAATATGACTGTTTTTATTTTATTACCTCCCTCTCTAGTGACTCTTGAGTGGAAGACTCTACATCTTGGGTATTGATATCCCATATGTCACTAGCTCATGGACTCTTGCCAATTACATGAAAGAAAACATAATTTATGTAAGAATTTACCTGATAAATTAATTTCTTTCATATTGGCAAGAGTCCATGAGGCCCACCCTTTTTATGGTGGTTATGATTTTTTGTATAAAGCACAATTATTTCCAAATTTCCTTTGTTGATGCTTTCTACTCCTTTTTATATCACCCCACTGCTTGGCTATTCGTTAAACTGAATTGTGGGTGTGGTGAGGGGTGTATTTATAAGCATTTTGAGGTTGGGGAGACTTTGTCCCTCCTGGTAGGATTGTATATCTCATATGTCACTAGCTCATGGACTCTTGCCAATATGAAAGAAATGAATTTATCAGGTAAATTCTTACATAAATTATGTTTTTTTAACAGCCGCAAGGTAAATAACCAGCCAATACAAGTGGCTGGATAATACTACCACAAGCTTGTGGTAGCAATTAGCCCTCCTAACATTAACCAGAGATCAGATTTCTGGTTAATTTTCAAAATGTGTCCCATTTGCCCCCAAACTTATGTGTAAGCTTCTATAATAATAAAAAAATATAGCATCTTTAATTCTTCAAAAAAATAACTGCATATACAGGGAGTGCAGAATTATTAGGCAAATGAGTATTTTGACCACATCATCCTCTTTATGCATGCTGTCTTACTCCAAGCTGTATAGGCTTGAAAGCCTACTACCAATTAAGCATATTAGGTGATGTGCATCTCTGTAATGAGAAGGGGTGTGGTCTAATGACATCAACACCCTATATCAGGTGTGCATAATTATTAGGCAACTTCCTTTCCTTTGGCAAAATGGGTCAAAAGAAGGACTTGACAGGCTCAGAAAAGTCAAAAATAGTGAGATATCTTGCAGAGGGATGCAGCACTCTTAAAATTGCAAAGCTTCTGAAGCGTGATCATCGAACAATCAAGCGTTTCATTCAAAATAGTCAACAGGGTCGCAAGAAGCGTGTGGAAAAACCAAGGCGCAAAATAACTGCCCATGAACTGAGAAAAGTCAAGCGTGCAGCTGCCAAGATGCCACTTGCCACCAGTTTGGCCATATTTCAGAGCTGCAACATCACTGGAGTGCCCAAAAGCACAAGGTGTGCAATACTCAGAGACATGGCCAAGGTAAGAAAGGCTGAAAGACGACCACCACTGAACAAGACACACAAGCTGAAACGTGAAGACTGGGCCAAGAAATATCTCAAGACTAATTTTTCTAAGGTTTTATGGACTGATGAAATGAGAGTGAGTCTTGATGGGCCAGATGGATGTGCCCGTGGCTGGATTGGTAAAGGGCAGAGAGCTCCAGTCTGACTCAAACGCCAGCAAGGTGGAGGTGGAGTACTGGTTTGGGCTGGTATCATCAAAGATGAGCTTGTGGGGCCTTTTCGGGTTGAGGATGGAGTCAAGCTCAACTCCCAGTCCTACAGCCAGTTTCTGGAAGACACCTTCTTCAAGCAGTGGTACAGGAAGAAGTCTGCATCCTTCAAGAAAAACATGATTTTCATGCAGGACAATGCTCCATCACACGCGTCCAAGTACTCCACAGTGTGGCTGGCAAGAAAGGGTATAAAAGAAGAAAATCTAATGACATGGCCTCCTTGTTCACCTGATCTGAACCCCATTGAGAACCTGTGGTCCATCATCAAATGTGAGATTTACAAGGAGGGAAAACAGTACACCTCTCTGAACAGTGTCTGGGAGGCTGTGGTTACTGCTGCACACAATGTTGATGGTGAACAGATCAAAACACTGACAGAATCCATGGATGGCAGGCTTTTGAGTGTCCTTGCAAAGAAAGGTGGCTATATTGGTCACTGATTTGTTTTTGTTTTGTTTTTGAATGTCAGAAATGTATATTTGTGAATGTTGAGATGTTATATTGGTTTCACTGGTAAAAATAAATAATTTAAATGGGTATATATTTGTTTTTTGTTAAGTTGCCTAATAATTATGCACAGTAATAGTCACCTGCACACACAGATATCCCCCTAAAATAGCTATAACTAAAAACAAACTAAAAACTACCTCCAAAACTATTCAGCTTTGATATTAATGAGTTTTTTGGGTTCATTGAGAACATGGTTGTTGTTCAATAATAAAATTAATCCTCAAAAATACAACTTGCCTAATAATTCTGCACTCCCTGTACATATATATTTATACTTTGATGCCCATCGCTGCGCGACTTACCCACTTTGCTGCGGTAGGTTCTTAGCCATGTCTGACTGCATGAGAATGAGGCTCCCACTTAAAATACCAGTGCATATTTGCTTGCGCTGGTATTACTGAGCGCTAATATTGCATTTTTATTTTTATCACCAGTATGTACTTGAGATCATTCTATATTACTATATTTTATCGAAATGTATTATTTAAAGTTTGTCTTCTATTTATCAATATGGGGATTTACAAAGTTCCTAAGCAGGTAACCTGCCCACCCAATCATGGAAGCTGCATCTGCCTATGTATTTTAAGATTTCCTTCCCGGTGCAATACTGCTCCCTGCTCTTGTAAGAGCAGGGCTTGTACATCAACCCATATGTCCTGTGATATTTTAAGTCTACCACCTCTGAGGTAAAGTAGAGTTTAGGAAACAGTGATCTAAATGCCATCATTTCTTAACTTGTGGTTACATGCTTACATAGGCTTCAAGCTTTGTCTGCAACTTGGTATATGGAACCTATAGTACTGTTAACAATATAAATGTTAACTGATTTGAAATACTTTTAACATTAGATTCTTTTGCATCCCATGGCTTAAAAATCTATATATTATATTAATATTTTCCTTCAACTTTCAATTACTATACTTCAAAGTCTATGCAAAAAATATAATTATTATGGACCAAAATATTTTATTTTTAATAAACATAATCTTACATGCACCAGTTACTACTACCCATAAAATATATTGTTTTGGTCACATTTTTGACAATCAAACAATCAGGGTATAAGCTACCCAGTGTTTGTAACAATACCATCTGTATGCTTATGACACATTGCGCTTACGGTTATTCATTTTGCTGTCAGATGGGATTTTGTGAACCTATACTCCACAGGCTCATGTGAACTATTCAGTAATCATTTTTACACACATTACTTGAGACACTTGATAATTATTATTCATACTAATTATGATTTACATTTTATTGCTTCTCATGAATATATTGCAATTATCTCTTGCCATGCTAGGGACCTTAGTGTAAGCTGTACAGCAATGTTCATTATATCCTTTACATGCATTTGAAATAGAATTATTAGTGTTTAAAGGAACATAAAACACAAGCATTTTCTACCATGGACATAAATGATCAGAAATTAAGAATATTAAAAAGTTTTTTTTTCATGAAAAATTGGCTAAATTTAAACTATTTCCATTGATATTTCAACTATTAGGGAATGTTTGCATGTGCACAAATAAGTATTAAAGGGACATTAAACACTAAATACATGCTAGATAGTATTTTTTTAAAGTTTCAGTAGTTGTTTAAAAAGTGACAAAATAAGTGTAAAGTGTTAGTGTCTATAAAACAATGGGAGCTGCCATGTTGTAACTTGTGTTACTTTCTCTTCTGTGGCCAATTAGAGACAGTTATACATAGGTCACTAGAGTGTGCAGCCAATGGTTGTGCTGGATTTAACAGTGTTCTGCACTTCCATTTCTAACAGGAACTGAAAAGCTCACAAATTCTGAATGGAATTACAGGCAAAGAGGACAAAATAAATAATGAAAGTATATTGCAGAGTTGTTTCATTATATACAATTTATCATTTTATATTACCATCTCAAAGTGTTTAATGTCCCTTTAAATATTGTTTGCTCACTTGCCAATAAGGATGACTCCCACATGATGACGGCAGTATGAAACAGGTTAATTTAGTAGAATTTCTATTTAAACTATTTACTTGCTTGAAAATCATTATTTGGCCCATACACATTAATTTACCACATTGTCTTTTTTGTTTTGTTTTAAACCAGCTGACGATTTATTAACATTTAGAATTTATTTTCTAAATCCTGGCGTATAATGAATACTTTTTTTCTCATGCATCTTCTGATCCCAAACAGGCAAACATATAGATAGATGTCTAGAAATAATAAAAAAAAATAGGCAGCAGCACAATTATCAGTGAATAAATCAGACCCTGTGCTATAGAACATTTTTAAGAAATTTATTATTTGTGTGTAGCCAGGATCTTATATGTGGCCCTTGAGGCTTCTAAAATACTGATCTGTGGCCCCCCATGTTTTAGGAAGTTGCCCATCACTGATATAGATGGTGCAGACAACAAGGCTTGACAAATCCTGGGGCCAGGAAGCCACAGTTCTTAAAATCTTACTTCTGGCTTATTTTTGTTTTCTCTTAAATCCTGATATGAAAAAATGTACTGACCCCTAAAAAATATGACTGTCTCTTTAGTATTCTGCTTAAAGGGATAGTCTAGTCAAAACTAAGCTTTCATGGTTCAGATAGAGCATGCAATTTTATGCAACTTTCTAATTTACTCATATTTACCTAAAAAAACAAGGAAGAATCAATATTAATTTATGTTATGGTGGAGATAAAATCATGAGAATAAAATCTTGTAGCAAACATGTCATTAACATAGAACACGTTTGTGTGGTCATAATATTAGAAGTAAAACTTGATTGCAAGACAAATTCCTTTTTTTAGTGAATAAAAATTATTCTTATACTAAAAGAAATTCTTTTGATTTTAGAGTGCTGCTGCATCCAGTTTCGTTTGATACTTTGATGCACTTTGGAGTGTAAAGCCTGGCAGTATGCACCCATTCTATTCTGGTGCTCGATCTCTCTTACTAATTGATAGACATACAGACAAACAGGATAGACAGACAGATAGTGTCAGGACTCTTACCTGTAGGACCCCTTTTTGGCATCCCACATGGAGAGACACCGAGATCCGTCTGAAGCTAAAACTCCATAGGTGCGTGTGGCCACACCTTCCTAGGATTTAAAGAGCCACCCTGTTGATTACAGGAACTCTCGCTTGGAGAAATATGGTGTGGAAATTCCTATAAAAGTGCAATTAGCCCTTCACTCCCTGCTTAGTTATTACCCTATACAGAGCATACTTCTCTGGCTCCTGCTCTTGATACTTGGCTTGCTTGCTGTGAATCCTGTATATGTGCTCCTTGCTCCTGAAGCCAAATAAATCTGCTGTGATACCTGTGTATGCTTACCTTGCTCCTGAAGACAATCATCTCTGCTGTGATACCTGTGTATGCTTACCTTGCTCCTGAAGTCATGCATTTCTGCTGTGATACCTGTGTATGCTTACCTTGCTCCTGAAGTCATGCATTTCTGCTGTGATACCTGTGTATGCTTACCTTTCTCCAAAGACAAGCACCTGTGCTGTGATACCTGTCTATGCTTACCTTGCTTCTGAAGACAATCATCTCTACTGTGATAACTGTGTATGCTTACCTTGCTCCTGAAGCCAAACAAATCTGCTGTGATACCTGTGTATGCTTACCTTGCTCCTGAATCCAAGCATCTCTGCTGTGATACCTGTGCATGCTTATCTTGCTCCTGAAGACAAGCATCTCTGCTGTGATACTTGTTTATGCTTGCCTTGCTCCTGAAGACAAGAATCTCTGCTGTGATACCTGTGTATGCTTACCTTGCTCCTGAAGCCAAACATCTCTGCTGTGATACCTGTGTATGCTTACTGTGCTCCTGAAGCCAATCATCTCTACTGTGATACCTGTGTATGCTCTCCTTGCTCTTGAAACCAAGATGGGGATATTGTAGTTTGTGTAATTTATGTCCTGTTCCAAAGATTATTGTGACAGTTTTGTCAGTGTTTAGGAAGAGTTTGTTTTCTGAGATCCACTTTTCTACCTCTGTGAACTGGCCTTAGAGCACTGCCTCAAGCTGGACGCATTTTTGACAATAGTGGGAGCAATGATATTAGACGATAGTTAGTAACCAAAGTTAACTCACCACTTTTATGGATAGGCACTACTCTTGCAGTCTTCCAGAATTTGGGTATGTAACCAGAAACCAAGAATTCGTTAACTAGGGTTGTGACAGGTTTAGCAATTGCCGGCACATTGAGCTTCAACAGCATTTGATCAGGTCCAGACTGGTTTTTCATTTTTAGATTATTAAGGTGTTTCTTAACGACATTGATGGGTACAGGTCTAAAATTATACTTCTCTATATTGGGTCTTTGCAGATTTAGCGGGGTCAGATCCACATTTGTAGTTTTAGGATGCGTGTAATTTATTAGTTTGTCAATCAGGGTGGTGGAGCATTCGACAAAATAATTCTTAAAGGCATTTGCTACCGCTAAGGAAAGTTGCAGTGTTTAGTTGTCCACTTTGACAGTGGAGGGTTGGGAGTGGATTGGGGAGTGTGCAAGTTATTTATGACATTCCAAAACGTTTTAGGGTTTGATATGTTATTGTTCAGATTTTCACAGAAATATTGGGCCTTGGCCAATTTTGTTTGTTTAGTGCATATATTTCGCCATTGTCTATATGCACAGTGATCGTTCACAGAGCCAGTATGCTTGTACTTCCCAAAACTGATACATTTAAATGAGGTCAGCTGTGATGCAATTCATATGTGCTCCTTTTACTCTCACCTTACATAGCGGGGCATGCAAATTCCAAACTTGTAGGAGTTCGGACTGAAAGAATTCAACTGCAGAGTCTAAAACTGGAATTAGGTTTATTCTGTGCCAGGGGAGGTTCTTGATTTCATTTAGAAATGACTGAAGACCTGGTGATTTTAACATTGGGCGAGGATTGGTGATTTTAACATTGGGCGAGGATTTAGTAGCCTTTTTTTTGCGCACGCTGAACACTAAGAAGTGGTCACTGAAACTGTTAGGGAGAACACCTGTCTCCTGGATTCTGTCAGAAGAAGTGGAGAGAATCCAATCGAGCAGGGTGTGGTTATGGCGTTTAATGTTTATGCGAGTTGGGGAGGAAATTAATTGCGTTAGCTGCAAATTCTTAAATGGTGAGCAAGAACTATTATTTTTAGGATTAAGCCAATCAATTTTAAAATCTCCGAAGACCAAAATTTTACTTTTTGGGTTTTGAGCTATGGTTTCACTAAGGAGATGGGCTATGTCAGAAAGGGAATGCACAGGGGAGCTAGGTGGGCGGTAGATTCCTGCAACAATGATTGATTTACTGCACAGGATCTCAATTTTGCCAGAAAGGAAATCAAAGGTGACAGAAGAGCTAAATTTTTGTAAGGGGGTGTACTTTATAGAATTGTCAACATAAATTACAATGCCGCCTCCTCTTTTTGCTCTGTCATTTCTATGGCATGAATACCCACGTATTGCGGTTAGCCATGATTCAGATATCACAATGATTTTGGGCTTGTAATGTGAACACCATGCTTGCAGTGCATCGATTTTTGGTAGTAAGCTGCGGATATTACAGTGCACAAAGGAGAGGCCTTTTTTACCTGGAAGGCTAGGAATGGATTTTGTTGGTGGACCAGGGTTAGACTCTACATCATTTGCAAGAGCAAGTAACATGCTTACCTTGCTCTTGAAACCAAGAACCGCTCCTGTGATACCTGTGTATGCTTAACTGCATCCTGAAAGCTGAATCGCCTCACCAAAAGTGCCCACTGTGTATTATGTGCTGGTTGAGAGACTTGTGCTTATACTTTAGGTGTTCTTTTACCTTTTCCCCAACTCCAGAATATTATGTTTATAATTTTGCTGCAGTAAAATATTCACAAGAAAATACTTTCTTTGTCCTGTGTCTCTATTCCTGCATACTGAGTTCCTCACAACTCCCCTCTCCCTCACAGATAGATAGATACATAGATGGATCGATAGCTAGATAGATAGATAGATGGATGGATAATTAGGGAGCTTATCAATGCAGCTTATTTAATCTAAAATTAAACAAACATTTGTTCTGCATTAAATATATATCTTTTATATACTAGCTAATGGTCACCAAACTAAAAAAGACAATGAAAGATGGAGACACCAAATAGCTGGCTAAAATACCAACATTTGATTCATAGCCTTTGATTTCTTCTCTCCCAAAATCCATGTTTTCTTGCAAAAGGTATCACAGTAGTTCTGCCTTATTAGAAAGAACAAGGTTTCCATGAACAGGCATTGTTCCTCAGTGAGCCAAAGAGTGAAAAAGGCCGTTTTAGAAAGTTGGGTTTTCTTTGCAGACATTCCAAGAACAACAGTTTTTTCTAGCCTCAGCACCTTGCCACCCAAATCTCCCAAACCAATACAATAAAAGATAACCTTTCTTTCATGTAATTAACAAGAGTCCATGAGCTAGTGACGTATGGGATATACATTCCTACCAGGAGGGGCAAAGTTTCCCAAACCTTAAAATGCCTATAAATACACCCCTCACCACACCCACAAATCAGTTTTACAAACTTTGCCTCCAAGGGAGGTGGTGAAGTAAGTTTGTGCTAGATTCTACGTTGATATGCGCTCCGCAGCAAGTTGGAGCCCGGTTTTCCTCTCAGCGTGCAGTGAATGTCAGAGGGATGTGAGGAGAGTATTGCCTATTGAATGCAGTGATCTCCTTCTACGGGGTCTATTTCATAAGGTTCTCTGTTATCGGTCGTAGAGATTCATCTCTTACCTCCCTTTTCAGATCGACGATATACTCTTATATTTACCATTTCCTCTACTGATTCTCGTTTCAGTACTGGTTTGGCTTTCTACAAACATGTAGATGAGTGTCCTGGGGTAAGTAAGTCTTATTTTCTGTGACACTCTAAGCTATGGTTGGGCACTTTATTTATAAAGTTCTAAATATATGTATTCAAACATTTATTTGCCTTGTCTCAGAATGTTCAACTTTCCTTATTTCCAGACAGTCAGTTTCATATTTGGGATTATGCTTTAAATTATCATATTTTGTCTTACCTCAAAAATTTGACTTTTTTCCCTGTGGGCTGTTAGGCTCGCGGGGGCTGAAAATGCTTCATTTTATTGCGTCATTTTTGGCGCGGATTTTTTTGGCGCAAAAATTCATTTCCGTTTCCGGCGTCATACGTGTCGCCGGAAGTTGCGTCATTTTTTGACGTTATTTTGCGCCAAAAATGTCGGCGTTCCGGATGTGGCGTCATTTTTGGCGCCAAAAGCATTTAGGCGCCAAATAATGTGGGCGTCTTATTTGGCGCCAAAAAATATGGGCGTCGCTTTTGTCTCCACATTATTTCAGTCTCATTTTCATTTGCTTCTGGTTGCTAGAAGCTTGATGTTTGGCATTTTTTTTCCCATTCCTGAAACTGTCTTATAAGGAATTTGATTTATTTTGCTTTATATGTTGTTTTTTCTCTTACATATTGCAAGATGTCTCACGTTGCATCTGAGCCAGAAGATACTACAGGAAAACCACTGCCTGCTGGATCTACCAAAGCTAAGTGTATCTGCTGTAAACTTTTGGTAGCTATTTCTCCAGCTGTTGTTTGTAATAATTGTCATGACAAACTTGTTAAAGCAGATAATATTTCCTTTAGTGATGTACCATTGCCTGTTGCAGTTCCCTCAACATCTAAGGTGCAGAATGTTCCTGATAACATAAGAGATTTTGTTTCTGAATCCATAAAGAAGGCTTTGTCTGTTATTTCTCCTTCTAGTAAACGTAAAAAGTCTTTTAAATCTTCTCTCTCTACAGATGAATTTTTAAATGAACACCATCATTCTGATTCTTTGGACTCTTCTAGTTCAGAGGATTCTGTCTCAGAGATTGATGCTGATAAATCTTCATATTTATTTAAGATGGAATTTATTCGCTCTTTACTTAAAGAAGTACTAATTGCTTTAGAAATAGAGGATTCTAGTCCTCTTGATACTAATTCTATACGTTTGGATAAGGTTTTTAAAGCTCCTGCGGTTATTTCAGAAGTCTTTCCTGTTCCTAATGCTATTTCTGCAGTAATTGCTAAGGAATGGGATAAATTGGGTAATTCATTTACTCCTTCTAAACGTTTTAAGCAATTATATCCTGTTCCGCCTGACAGGTTAGAATTTTGGGACAAAATCCCTAAAGTTGATGGGGCTATTTCTACCCTTGCTAAACGTACTACCATTCCTACGTCAGATGGTACCTCGTTTAAGGATCCTTTAGATAGAAAAATTGAATCTTTTCTAAGAAAAGCTTATCTATGTTCAGGTAATCTTCTTAGACCTGCTATATCATTGGCTGATGTTGCTGCAGCTTCAACTTTTTGGTTGGAAACTCTAGCGCAACAAGTAACAAATCGTGATTCTCATGATATTATTATTCTTCTCCAGCATGCTAATAATTTCATCTGTGATGCCATTTTTGATATTATTAGAGTTGATGTTAGATTTATGTCTCTGGCTATCTTAGCCAGAAGAGCTTTATGGCTTAAGACTTGGAATGCTGATATGGCTTCTAAATCAACTCTACTTTCCATTTCTTTCCAGGGAAACAAATTATTTTCGACACTCTCTAACGTGGTGGACAAATCACCATCGTTTAATTCAGGGGGCTTCTTTTGTTCTTCCGACCTGGACTGTAATTTCAACAGATGCAAGTCTCACAGGTTGGGGAGCTGTGTGGGGATCTCTGACGGCACAAGGAGTTTGGGAATCTCAGGAGGTGAGATTACCGATCAATATTTTGGAACTCCGTGCAATTTTCAGAGCTCTTCAGTTTTGGCCTCTTCTGAAGAGAGAATCGTTCATTTGTTTTCAGACAGACAATGTCACAACTGTGGCATACATCAATCATCAAGGAGGGACTCACAGTCCTCTGGCTATGAAAGAAGTATCTCGAATTTTGGTTTGGGCGGAATCCAGCTCCTGTCTAATCTCTGCGGTTCATATCCCAGGTGTAGACAATTGGGAAGCGGATTATCTCAGTCGCCAAACGTTGCATCCGGGCGAATGGTCTCTTCACCCAGAGGTATTTCTTCAGATTGTTCAATTGTGGGGGCTCCCAGAGATAGATCTGATGGCCTCTCATCTAAACAAGAAACTTCCCAGGTATCTGTCCAGATCCCGGGATCCTCAGGCGGAGGCAGTGGATGCATTATCACTTCCTTGGAAGTATCATCCTGCCTATATCTTTCCGCCTCTAGTTCTTCTTCCAAGAGTAATCTCCAAGATTCTGAGGGAATGCTCGTTTGTTCTGCTAATAGCTCCGGCATGGCCTCACAGGTTTTGGTATGCGGATCTTGTCCGGATGGCATCTTGCCAGCCATGGACTCTTCCGTTAAGACCAGACCTTCTGTCACAAGGTCCTTTTTTCCATCCGGATCTGAAATCCTTAAATTTAAAGGTATGGAGATTGAACGCTTGATTCTTGGTCATAGAGGTTTCTCTGACTCCGTGATTAATACTATGTTACAGGCTCGTAAATCTGTATCTCGAGAGATATATTATAGAGTCTGGAAGACTTATATTTCATGGTGTCTTTCTCATCATTTTTCTTGGCATTCTTTTAGAATACCGAGAATTTTACAATTTCTTCAGGATGGTTTGGATAAGGGTTTGTCCGCAAGTTCTTTGAAAGGACAAATCTCTGCTCTTTCTGTTCTTTTTCACAGAAAGATTGCTATTCTTCCTGATATTCATTGTTTTGTACAAGCTTTGGTTCGTATAAAACCTGTCATTAAGTCAATTTCTCCTCCTTGGAGTTTGAATTTGGTTCTGGGAGCTCTTCAAGCTCCTCCGTTTGAACCTATGCATTCATTGGACATTAAATTACTTTCTTGGAAAGTTTTGTTCCTTTTGGCCATCTCTTCTGCTAGAAGAGTTTCTGAATTATCTGCTCTTTCGTGTGAGTCTCCTTTTCTGATTTTTCATCAGGATAAGGCGGTGTTGCGAACTTCTTTTGAATTTTTACCTAAAGTTGTGAATTCCAACAACATTAGTAGAGAAATTGTGGTTCCTTCATTATGTCCTAATCCTAAGAATTCTAAGGAGAAATCATTACATTCTTTGGATGTTGTTAGAGCTTTGAAATATTATGTTGAAGCTACGAAATCTTTCCGTAAGACTTCTAGTCTATTTGTTATCTTTTCCGGTTCTAGGAAAGGCCAGAAAGCTTCTGCCATTTCTTTGGCATCTTGGTTGAAATCTTTAATTCATCTTGCCTATGTTGAGTCGGGTAAAACTCCGCCTCAAAGAATTACAGCTCATTCTACTAGGTCAGTATCTACTTCCTGGGCGTTTAGGAATGAAGCTTCGGTTGACCAGATCTGCAAAGCAGCAACTTGGTCTTCTTTGCATACTTTTACTAAATTCTACCATTTTGATGTATTTTCTTCTTCTGAAGCAGTTTTTGGTAGAAAAGTTCTTCAGGCAGCGGTTTCAGTTTGAATCTTCTGCTTATGTTTTTTGTTAAACTTTATTTTGGGTGTGGATTATTTTCAGCAGGAATTGGCTGTCTTTATTTTATCCCTCCCTCTCTAGTGACTCTTGTGTGGAAAGATCCACATCTTGGGTAGTCATTATCCCATACGTCACTAGCTCATGGACTCTTGTTAATTACATGAAAGAAAACATAATTTATGTAAGAACTTACCTGATAAATTCATTTCTTTCATATTAACAAGAGTCCATGAGGCCCACCCTTTTTTGTGGTGGTTATGATTTTTTTGTATAAAGCACAATTATTCCAATTCCTTATTTTATATGCTTCGCACTTTTTCTTATCACCCCACTTCTTGGCTATTCGTTAAACTGATTTGTGGGTGTGGTGAGGGGTGTATTTATAGGCATTTTAAGGTTTGGGAAACTTTGCCCCTCCTGGTAGGAATGTATATCCCATACGTCACTAGCTCATGGACTCTTGTTAATATGAAAGAAATGAATTTATCAGGTAAGTTCTTACATAAATTATGTTTTTGTAGACATATACTGATTTTGCCCATTCATTATGTACCATACATTATTAACCAATATCAAGAGAACAAATTTACAGCTAGATTACGAGTTTTGAGCGCTATAGGGAAATTAACGCCCGCCACAAATGCGGCGGTATATAACCTCCCTATAGCGCTGCTATTACAGGTTTTGCAAAACCGAGCTTGTGCGGGCGATATGGTTATGTTGAGCGCCATACCTTACCCAAATACAAGCAGTGTTTTGACGTGCTTGTGCACGATTTCCCCATAGATATCAATGGGGAGCGTAGGCTAAAAAAAAGCCTAACAACTGCGATCAGGGAAAAAAAATCTCCATAACGCAGCCCCATTGATGTCTATGGGGAAAGAAAAAGTTATGTTTAAACACCCTACCATATAAAACATGTCTAAACACCACTAATCTGCTGCCCCTAATATCGCCGCCACCTAAATTACAGTTATTAACCCCTAATCTGCTGCCCCTAACATTGCTGCCACCTAATTAAAAATATTAACCCCTAATCTGCAGCTCCCGATATCACCGCCACCTACAATACAGTTTTTAACCCCTAAACTTCTGGCCTCCCACATCACTAACACTAAATAAATATATTAACCCCTAAACCTAACCCTAACGTAACCCTAAGAATAACCCTATCACCCCTAACTTAAATGTAATTAAAATAAACCTAAATTAAACTTACAATTAACACCTAAATAATTTCTATTTAAAACGAAATGCTTACCTGTAAAAAAAAAAACTAAGCTAGCTACAATATAACTTATAGTTATATTGTAGCGATCTTAAGTTTTAATTTTATTTCACAAGTTAATTATAATTTTTTTTTTTATTTCACAAGGTAAGTTTGTATTTACTTTAACTAGCTAAACTTGTTAGTAAATAGTTATTAACTATTTACTAACTACATAGTTAAAATAAATACAAAGTTACCTGTTATATAAAACCTAACCTGCCTTACACTAAAACCTAACATTACAATAAAATAAAATAAATTAAATTAATAAAATACAATTATTTAAATAAAAAAAATAAACACTAAATTACACAAAATAAAAAATGAAATTATCAAAAATAAAAACAAATTACTCCTAATCTAATAGCCCTATCAAAATAAAAAAAAAATGCAGGGCATTGCCCCAAAGAAATCAGCTCTTTTACCTGTAAAAAAATGCAAAAAACCCCAACAGTAAAACCCACCACCCACCCAATGAAAGCCCCCAAATAAATCTAAATAAACCTAAGTTAACCATTGCCCTGAAAAGGACATTTGGATGGGCATTGCCCTTAAAAGGGCATTTAGCTATTTTACATTGCCCAAACCCTAAGCTAAAAATAAAACCCACCCAATAAACCCTTAAAAAAACCTAACACTAACCCCCGACGATCCACTTACAATTTTCGAAGACCGGACATCCATCCTCATCCAGGTGGCAGAAGTCTTCATCCAAGCGGGCAGAAGTCTTCATCGAAGCTGGCAGAAGTCTTCATCCAAGCGGGTAGAAGTCTTTATCCAGAAGGCATCTTCTATCGTCATCCATCTTCAAGCATCCTCTTCTTCCAATCGCTGCTGTAGAATGAAGTTCATCTTTAAGTGACATCATCCAAGATGGTATCCCTGACCGCTGCTCCATAACTGGTGTTTCTGGCAAGTCTGCTGGCTCGCCAGAAACACGGGCCCTCAAGCTCCATCTGGAGCTTGATAAATGGGCCCCAATGCCAGAGCTTTTGGTGGAAGAATATGAAATGAAGGGATTGATGAAACCTTTGCCCTGTATAAAAGGTAAAAATGACAATATTTGTGAGCACTGCTGAGGTAACTGAAATTTCCACATTATCTTATTTAAAAAAAAAAAAAATATTGCCAAAATATTGCCAAAATATTGTCAGACTTTTGGCATATGAAGAAAAACATAAATCATAACTTTTCTTAAAATTATTTTTAATTAAATAGGAAAATAATATTTACCATACCAGTTATATGCAACTCTAGGCCCGCATTCGACAAGTGCTCCAAGCGAACTGGGACTCGCTTGGAGCATTCTGTGAGCACTTGACAGTGAGGCGCTGGGCGTTCCCTCAGAGTTCTAAGTCCCAGCATTTCCAGCATGCTGGTAAAGCTGGGACTTTTCAGAGCAAGTTCAGACGCTTGCAAACATGGCAGCCTCCACGAGCAATACTATACATACAGAATATTTATATACACACGTGTTGCTCGTGGAGGCTCGTGAAGGCTGCCATGTTTACAATAATGTAAGAGTTAATCATGTCTGCATTATCACGGTTTTTGAAAGTACTATTAAATTAACAACACTTATTTATATATATTTTTTAAAATTTAATAATACTTTCACAAGTAAGGGAGCTACTAATAAATGTTCGCATGTGCAAAGGGATCTACTGCACGATAATGGATTACAATATATAATACATATGTGAGACGTTTCTGTTTGCATGCAATATTTCTAATACTTAAAAGGTATTAGAAATATTGCATGCAATTAGAAGCATCTCTATTATGCAAATCCCTTTGCGCATTCCTACTACTCTGTCAATGCGTGGTTATGTGGGACGCTTCGATGGGAGCGTTCTGTCAAAGCTCTCTAACTGGTGACATAGCCACAGCGCCACGTCATCACCACTGCCTATGTGCAGGCACTGGGAGTAAGCGCTGCCCGAATGCAGCCTATGATTTATTTCTATTGCACTTGTTTCCTGTTTTGCATTTCCTGTTCCTGTTGATTCTCTGCTAAGATCATGGCTTCTGTGCACTAATGCCTTGTACTGTCATTATTTACACCACATGAAACATGGTGTCAGAAGTATCTGAATCTGCGCTGTTTCTATACATCTGATGCTAAGAACTTGCCAGTCTACAGTGAGAGCTGATTGTGCTTCATGTAGCAATTGCAGTCCTGTCCGGAAAGCTGAGCACTGGAAGCAAGAAAACCAGCACCATGGCTGCTGCTAACAGCATTCCACTGCCTGAGGCAATGAGGGTGAGTGGGGATTGCAGCAGTAACTGTGACAACTTCAGAGCTGAGTTTGAGGATTACTCCTAGTCACAGGGTTAAATGAGAAGCCTGCAGCAGTGCAAGCAGCCACACTGAGGAGGGTGATGGGCAGTGAATGCAACCATATTTACAGGCATAATTTGAACCTCACAGAGGAGTAAAAGAGTGACATGAAAGCTATTCTAGATGCATTAGAAGTTTTTTAAGACCTTCAAAAAATTTCATATACGAAAGATATATATTTGGCAGCTGCAAGCAAGAAGAAGGTGAAGCAATAGATAACTTTGTCACACGGCTAAGAGAAAAAGCTGCAAGCTGTGAGTATGTCTCTTTGAGAGATGAACTTATTCATGACAAAATAGTTCCAGGTATTAATAGTGAAAGCACACGCCTCCACCTATTGAGGGATCATGATTTAAATCTACAAGCAGCAATTGAGGTATGTCGTACTGCAGAACTTACTGGCAAACATATGAGAGCTATGGAGCAGGATAAACATACTGACAGTATAAATGCAGCCTCCAAGCAACAGCTAAGCTTGAAGAACCACAAGCAAAAGTTTCAGCACAAAAATCTCCTACGCAACTCACCTATGAGCAAGCCTGCATCCTATAAGTACTGTGGCAGTGTGCATGTACGAGAGAAAGAACAGTGCCCTCAGATGGGTAACTAGAAACCACAGGGCCCAGGTGCAAGAATCTAAGAAGGACCCCCCCACCCCTCCCTCAAAAAAATGTGAATTTGACACTTTTTTTTCCCCCATCATTTAACACAGTAAAAAAAAAAAAACAGATCCACAGATTACTAGCCTTGACTTGTTAAGGAGTACGCTGCACAAATCCCCCCCCCCCAAAGTCTCAAAATACTATACAGTGTGCATGGACCACCCGTGCAAAGTGACCGTGTTCATAAACTGCCACATCCTCACAAATGAGACCCCTCATAGCCGTAGGCACTCTTTGATACAAAACAAGAGTGTAAATATAGATAGATTCATCCCCCTGCATGTGACCTTACATAACCTGCCACTTCCTCACAAATGAGACCCCTAATAGGCAATTTTGGATACAAAACAAGAGTATATATATATATATAACATGTATTACATGTGTATGACAGTTACATGTGCACACACACTATTTGCCATACCCTAACTATTGGCGTATATCCAGCAAGGGACAAACATGCACAGGGCTATATATACTTTTATATATATATATATATATATATATATATATATATATATATATATGTGGGCACCACACTATTTGTAGCAGGGCTATCATTGTGTAAATATTATCCTCCCCCAGGAACATACATGGACTTTGATGTCACTAACCTTCGTAACCACATCCGTGGTAGGTATCACTTACCCTCCACAGAGTACCAGAAATCTTCACAGTAGTGTGAACCACAAACACCTCTAGATGTCATCTCTACTCCCTATGCCAAGGTTGAAACCGCCACCTTGTCTGGGCAAGGCAAATTTGCCCTGGTAAAAGAGCTCAGGGCCCCCAAAGTGTGGGCCTCACTTGCCCTGCCCATAGGTGAACCTGCCTGTCTGACACTTGCTGCTTCTTACTTACTCTGAAGCCTTCCAGAATTCTGGAAACTTTTTGATCTGGGAGCAGCAGGACAGACACACAAGGCAGAGGGATGGGGACAGAAAACCAGGGGAGTCCTGGTGTATCCCCCAGCACAGGTCACCTTAAAGCGCAGGACCTGGGGGGCCGTTTCAGACTCAGCATTCAAAGTCCAAATCAGGCATTATTGTAAATCACATAGCTAATGGGAGTATAATGCAGGTCAGCAGCCTGCATTATACTCCCATTAGCTATGCGAGTCACAACAATGCCAACTGTGACTGCCCATCTGCTGTTTAACAGACACTGTGACACACACTGGGATAGATAGGAACAGGATGGAGGAGCTTGCTGTGTCCTGGGGCTCTAGTCGCAATAATAGAGGCAGTGTTTACACGCATATGAACTGGGGCTAGGGGAGACAAACTTAACTAGCAAGTTACTATACCTGGTAGCTTTCTTTGCCTGGTTCTGTTGCATAAAATAAATTTGACAAATTAAATGTATCATGTATGTGACAATGGACAGTGCCGGCAGCCCGCCTCTCAACAGCGGTAGTACAGCCCAAGAATGAGTTTCCACCAGTTTGTGCACATTATCACAACCTATTTACAGAAGCCTGAAATCTCTACTGACTACGGCTGCTTACCGGATGCTGCCTTGTCGTCCCGCCTTGATTTTCCCCCGACCCCGGCTGAGTACCAACTTCATTGTGCTCCTCTTTGTGGCTGCCACCTGTCACTCGTCACTGCTGTGCTGCAGACTCTCCTCCCAGTCCCAGACTCATACTGTACTGACAGACTCAGGACTGAGTGCATGTGCAGCCATGAACCAATTAAGGAGACAGTAACTACACATGCAGTCAGGATGAGCCGAAGGCCAAGACTGAGACTCTCTAGCCTATCTGCGCAGCAGTTCATGCACCAATTGCCAAAATAGGAAGTTCCGGGTGGTAGAGGGCAGGGTCAGACTTTGTTTCCAGAACAACAACAAAAAAATAATTACATTTTAAAAACATTACAAAACACGACACAACCTGAAGTTGGGCCCCCCTATGGGAGAGTACTCCTCGGCCCGGTCACAGTCGTGACTGTCGCATAACTGATAGTAACGCCCCTGAGTGCCCTGCTTATTTGAATAGCCAATAGAATTTCCGTAGCTCTCATCTTATTGGCTATTTTGAACAGCCAATAAGATTTCAATAGCTCTCATCCTATTGGCTGATAAGAATTTCAAGAATCAAATCAGCTAATAGGAATGCAAGGGATGCCATTTTGAAAAGGCTCCCATGCATTGAAGATCCAGTGTACGGCGGCGACCGTATGAAGATGACGCTCCACGTCAGATGTCTTCAAGAATGGATCCGCTCCGTGCCGCCGGGATGAAGATAGAAGATGCCGCCTGGATGAAGATAGAAAATGCCGCCTGGATGAAGACTTCTCGCCACCTGGATGAGGATGGATGTCCGGACTTCAAAAACTGTAAATGGATGGTCGGGGGTTAGTTTTTTATTTTTAAAGGGACATGAAACACAAAATGATTCTTTCATGATTCAGACAGAACATACCATTTTAAACAACTTTCCAATTTACTTCTATTATTTAAATTGCTTCCTTCTCTTGGTATCCTTTGCTGAAAGGTTTATCTAGGCCAGCTCACTTGGAGCAGAGAACCTAGTTTCTAGCTGTTGATTGGTTGCTGCATATATATATATATATATATATATATATATATATATATATATATATATATATATATATATATATATATATATATATTGTGATTGGCTCACCCATGTGTTCAGATAGAAACC
Source organism: Bombina bombina (assembly GCF_027579735.1). Lineage (NCBI taxonomy): Eukaryota > Metazoa > Chordata > Amphibia > Anura > Bombinatoridae > Bombina > Bombina bombina. Next base: position 1,031,808,449 of record NC_069503.1, on the reverse strand, counting down.
ATTAGTGCATTGCTGCAACTTCAGCAAATTATACCAGAATGAAAATGAAGCAAATTAGATAATAGAAGAAAAATAGAAAGTTGTTTAAAAAAGTATTCTCTTTCTGAATCATGAAAGAAAAAAATTTGGTTTCATGTCCCTTTAACTTTTTTGGGTGGGTTTTTTTTTAGATTAGGGTTTGAATTTTTTTAAAAGAGCTAATCGTCCTTTTCAGGGTAATGAAAAAGAGCTGAATGTCCTTTTAAGGGCAATGCCCATACAAATGCCCTTTTCAGGGCAATGGGTAGCTTAGGTTTTTGTTAGAGTTAGGTTTTTTATTTTGGGGAGTTGGTTGGGTGGTGGGTTTTACTGTTGGGGGGTCTTTGTATTTTTTTTCAGGTGAAAGGGCTGATTTCTTTAGGGCAATGCCCTACAAAAGGCCTATAAGGGCTATATGTAGTTGATTGTAGGCTAGGGGGTGTTTTTATTTGGGGGGGCTTTTTATGTTTACAGGGCTATTAGATTAGGTGTAATTGTTTTTTTTTTGTTTTTTTTTGTTTTTTATAATTTTGTTTGTTATTTTTTGTAATTTAGTATTTTTTATTTTTTGTAATTTTAGACTTACATTTTTTTAGTAGTGTTAGGTTTTTTTAATGTGTAATTTAGTTTTTTTAATTGGTAGTTATTTTAATTTTCTTATAATAGTTATGTTAGGTTAATTGCTAGTTTAAACGTATGTTTTTTCACAGGTTTATTTATTTTAAGATAGGGATATTGTAATTTTAATATAAAGTTAGTTTGGTTTAGGGGATAATAGTTTAATTAGTTTTTTTGCAATGTGGGGGGGGGGGGGGCGTCAGAATAGGGTTTAATAGCTTTATTATATTGGCGGCGATGTCGGGGAGCAGCGGAATAGGGGTTAATAACTTTATTATAGTGGCAGCGATGTTGGGGAGTGGCGGAATAGGGGTTAAAAGCTTTATTATAGTGGCGGCAATGTTGGGGAGAGGCGGAATAGGGGTTAATAACTTTTATTAGTGGCGGTGATGTCAGGAGCAGCAGATTAGGGGTTAATAACTTTATTTAGGTGTTGGCGATGTCAGGGGCAGCAGATTAGGGTTGTTTAGACTTGGGGTTTATATTAGGGTGTAAGGTTTAAACGTAACTTTTTTTCCATATAGACATCAATGGGGTTGCGTTATGGCGATCGCCATTCCGCACTTCAGGTTTTTTTTTCTAACACTCTCTCGCCATTGATGTCTAATGGGAAAGCGTGCAGAAGCACATATTCTTAGCCCTTTTGTGCGGTATGGAGCTTAATGCCACCATATTACACACACAAGGCGGCTTTTCGGAAATTTGTAATGGCAGCGCTATGCAGGATGAAATAACGCTACTTTTGTTGCATTTATTTCGCACTCCCAACAGCGCAAAACTTGTAATCTAGGTGTTTGTTTCCTATTGTGGATATATGCTCTTGATACACTTTGACTGTGGGACTTTGGACTCATTGCATTTTATTTCTATTGTGACTTTTTATTCCATTTTTTTCATTGATATATTTATTAGTGATGTCGCGAACAGTTCGCCGGAGAACAGTTCCCGGCGAACATAGCTTGTTTGCGTTCGCCGCTGCGGGCGAACATATGCGATGTTCGATCCGCCCCCTATTCATCATCATTGAGGAAACTTTGACCCTGTATCTCACAGCCTTCAGACACATTTGAGCCAATCAGCTGCAGACACTCCCTCACAGACCCTCCCAGCTCCTGGGCAGCAGCCATTTTAGATTCATTACGATCCTGCTTTCTTAGTGAGAGGAGGTTTAGTGTTGCTGCTGCTGACATTATAGGGAAATAGATAGCTAGGCTAGTGTATTTAGTGTCCACTACAGTCCTGAAGGAATCATCTAATCTCTGCTGTAAGGACAGCACCCCAAAAAGCCCTTTTTAGGGCTAGAACTTCAGTTGTTTTTTATTATTATTTGTAATTTTATTTGCATTTGCCTGGCTTTCAGCCTGTGTGTGAGGCTCACAGCATATACTGTGATTAGTGCCACCACTGATATCTGCTTAACATTAGTGTAAATTTAAACAACAAATCTTTTAAACAATTTTGCTATTGTAATCTAATTTCATTTTCTATCAGGCCTGTGTGTCAGGCTACACAGCATATACTGTGGTTAATTGCTGTGCCAGCAGCCACCACTCATATTTGCTTAACATTATTGTAAATTAAAAAAAAAAAAAAACTTTTAAATCATTTTGCTAGTGTAATCTAATTTCATTTTCTCTCAGGCCTGTGTCTCAGGCTCACACACCATGTACTGTGGTTAATTGCTCTGTGCCAGCCACCACTCATATCTTCTTAACATTAGTGTAAATTTAAACAACAAAACTTTTAAATAATTTTGCTAGTGTAATCTAATTTCATTTTCTATCAGGCCTGTGTCTCAGGCTCACACACCATGTACTGTGGTTAATTGCTGTGCCAGCCACCACTCATATCTGCTTAACATTATTGTAAATTTTTTTAAAAAAACTTTTAAATCATTTTGCTAGTGTAATCTAATTTCATTTTCCATCAGGCCCACATCATATATTGTGATTAATAGCTCTTTTTTCCACCACTTATATCTGGTCTAACATTAGTGTAAATTTTTGTAATTTTTTTTTTTTTACATCAGTCCTCTTCTAGTGTTATTTAATTTTAGTTGCCAGGCCAGCCTGGCTGCCATTAGTGCCAGCCTGTGTGTCAGGCTGCCAGCATATACTGTGCCTACTTCCATCCTCAGTGCCAGTCCACCACTCCTATCTGGTGTAACATTAGTTTAAATTTTGTAAAAAAAACTTTTACATCAGTCTTCTAGTGTTATTTAATTTTAGTTGCCAGGCCAGCCTGCCACTAGTGCCAGCCTGTGTGTCAGGCTGCCAGCACATACTGTGCCTACTTCTATCCTGAGTGCCATCACTCCTATCTGTTGTAACATTAGTGTAACTTTTTTTAAAAAAACTTTTACATCAGTCTGCTATTGTTATTTAATTGCAGTTGCCTGTCTGCCAGCATGTGTGCCAGGCCCACTTTCCAACTAGTGCCACAAATCATATTTGTTATAACAGTAGTGTAAATATCTTAAATAAAAACATTTTTTACTGTGCATCATCAGTCTGCTAGTGCAACTGAATTGCAGTTGCCTGCCTGCCAGCGTGTGTGCCAGGCCCACTTGCCAACTAGTGCCACCAATCATATTTGTTATCTCAGTATTGTAAATATTTAAAATAAAAACTTTTTTGACTGAGAAACATCAGTCATCTAGTGTAATCTAATTGCAGTTGCCTTCCTCCCAGCGTGTGTGCCAGGCCCACTTGCCAACTAGTGCCACCAATCATATTTGTTATAACAGTAGTGTAAATATTTAAAAAATATATTTTTTGACTGTGAAACATCAGTCTGCTAGTGTAATCTAATTGAAGTTGCCTTCAATGTATCTATCTATCTATCTATCTATCTATCAAATCTATGTCGTGGTTGTGCAAATGGACTGTTTGCGGTTGTTTGCGGTGCGTTACACGGAGAGTTTGGTCTGTCACTGTGAAGCGGGCGTAACCCTTAAACTACCTGATCGATACAACATCATACCTGATGTTTTAAAGCATGTTATTCCAAACAATTTAGGAATGTTAGGTGATTTAGGCCCTTTATGGGTTAAAACCAGACTCTGCATCAACTATGTAATTTTCCGTGGGAGTTTTGCCATGGATCCCCCTCCGGCATGCCACAGTCCAGGTGTTAGTCCCCTTGAAACAACTTTTCCATCACTATTGTGGCCAGAAAGAGTCCTTGTGGGTTTTAAAGTTCGCCGGTTCGCCGGTTCGCGAACATTTGCGGAAGTTCGAGTCTGCCGTTCGCGAACCTAAATTTTTAGGTTTGTGACATCACTAATATGTAAATGTATTCTAATATGTATGGTTTTGTATGTGTGTTTATATATCTTATCAGATATTAAATTATTTATGTATCTATTGCATGGTATTATTTTCCATTCATGTATAGTTGCATATTAGCACTTCCTATACTGTTTTAGAATATTTCTTATACCATTTTACTTCTTCCTTAGGCAGAAAATTGCATGACTAAGAGCACACATGAAAAACAGCTGCATACACATGCACGGACACATACATGCACAGACATACACATGCACACCCACACACAGTACAAATACATACTTTTTTCTTTTCTTTATACTTTTTTTTTCTGCAGAAACATCATGAAAAAACTAGGCACAGCACTCATTGTCATGCAAATCCAACAACTAATTAGATTTGTTTTTATACCCTAAGGAAGGAAAAGATGAAAGAGATAAATGGAAAACTTCATTTAATAATTTGTATTGATTCTCACATCTTTTTCTGTCATTTTTAATGATATAACTTCAAATCTAATCAAATCAAATAGAGGTGAAATAAAGAATTATTTTTTTAATACTCTTTTCATTTTTTGTAACAAACTGATTTCACCTCTTAATAAAGTTATATATTTTTACCACTTTTTTTTTATAATGTTCTGGAAAATAAAACGTGTTAATGCAGAAAACCCCCACATATTGTTGTATTTTTATGTATATTTCCTACGTGTAGCTCTATACTTAATACACATTTGTGTAGCAAAATATTTTAAACGTTACTTAGCAACACATCAATTAATTAAGACAATAAAATCGTTTGATAGTTTGTAAAATGTTCTTCATTTACAATATTTCAAGACCATGCAAATATATAGGCTGAGGTGATATATGCCTTAATTTTAATACATTTCAATAATCCATATGTGTATTGGCAAAATAATTACATTTTAATACAATTTCAACTTATGCAATCAAGAAACAACATGCAATTATAAATAATAAGAAATGTTCCATGCAAAAAATCCAAACCATAATTTTAGTTTAAGATGCTCAAATACATCATGTGTTTACAACATAAGACATTGAATATTTTTCTTTATTTTAGTGCATGCTTGCAGATGTATGTGGATGTTACTAGTTAAAATCAGATGAGTATGATATCTGTTTTACCTCATGGCCAGTATTTTACTTGACTAGTGAACTTTTCTGTTTAATGTTTAAAATATATGTGTTTATGTGTAATTATTATTATTAGTAGAATTAATAAACATAAAAAAATTATGAAAGATGAACCAATGAAATCCATAAAAAAATACAACTTTATTTATTCCTTATTAAGCTGTTAAAAGCAACAACAGCAAACCACCTCGTAGCGAAAAATAGGCTCAAAAAACGATCTTACGTGTTTCGGCTTGAGCCTTAATCATAGATCATAAAACACCTGTGTCAAATACACCTTTATAAAAGAAACCGTGCTCACTTGTTATTGGTTAAAACTTAAACACACCTATTTATCACTTTAACCTATTATACAACAGCAATAGATACATATTTATACATCATAGTTTAACATGATACATAGACAGAGTAACTAGAACAATTAATAGGGATGCCATATATATATCGAAAATACATATTCCTTGATAAATGATTATCAGTGCTTATACTGAAAAGGAAACAGACATAAACCAATGGAGAGTTGCATAAAAGTATATGCTGCAAATAAACAGACAAAAGAGAAAAAATTTCACTTTATGTAAAATGTGCATCTGACTTTGCAAGATATACTCTCCATTCGGATATGTAAGTATCATATTTATTAAAAGAGTTGATTATTTTCCTTGACAAGTTAACCCTAAATATAAGTTCATTGTTATAACAAGATATCTATATATTTAAACAAAATACCTTAAAAAGTGGAACATTATATATAATACAATTTACATTGTCACATTTAAACCTCTAGTGATTTATATATACACAGAATATAGAAGAACACTTGAAATTTAAAGCAGTTAGTATTAATTCATAAAGGTTATTACATTATTCCCAATAATTCATGATATCCATATCGGAGTTGTAACCTTTGGGTATTTGGGTTTGTAATTTATGTATCCAATATACCTCTTGTTTACAGAGAGTATGAAATGTATTACCTCCTCTTGGATGATTTTTAACTTGTTCTATGGCGGACCAAGAAAAAGAGTTCTGAGAGTGTACATCTATAAAATGTTTGGAGAGTGCAGAGCATCTAACTTTATTTGTGATATATGACAGGTTCTCTCTGATACGAGTACATATGTTGCTAGTGGTCATTCCAATGTATTGACCTTTGCAAATAGAGCATTCTATTAAATATATCATAAATTTTATGCAACCTCTAGTTTCAAAACTTTCTCCTGTGGAGTAAGAAATAAATTGATCAGTGATGTTAATATAGTCACATGCCTTACATCTTTTATTACCCCATTTATAAGTTCCTCTATGGCTCAGCCATGAACTCTTAGGGGGAGGAGTCTTAAGCATACTAGGGGAAAGGATACTTTGTAGACTGGGGCCTTTTGAATACACAAATCTACATCCCGTACTCACAATATCTTTCAATGCATCATCTCCATATACCAGAGGGAGATATTTCTTTACTATTTTGCAAATTTCCTGATATTGATTGGAATATTGTGTTGTGAACATAGGTTGTGTGTCCTTCTCTTTGATGTATTTATCTTTTAATAGGGACCTCCTATCCATATAGGAAACCTCTCTTTCAGCTCTAGTAATAATTCCTTTATGATATCCTCTTGCAGATAACCTCTTTTGAGTGCATACTTTCCTCCTCACAAACTTTCCTATTAGAGCAATTCCTTTTGACTCTCATAAGTTGACCTTTTACTTTGCCACCAAATACATGTTTGGGATGGTTACTTGTAGCATGTAAAATGCTGTTGCCAGAGATAGGCTTTCGATATAAAAGAGTGTCTACTTTACTGGTTTCAATATTTTCTTTGAGAGTTATATCTAGAAAGTTAACTTCTCTTTTGTTCCACTCAAATGTGAAGGAGATACCACTGTCTGATCTATTTAGATGGTTTACAAAAAGTTCAGCATAACGCTTGCTACCATCCCATATAAAGACCAAATCGTCAATAAATCTCTTGAATAAACAGATGTTATATAGATAAGGATTACTATCTCCATAGACCACAGTTCTTTCAAGCCAACCTAAAAATAGGTTAGGATATGATGGGGCAAAACGTGCCCCCATTGCCGTACCGCGTCTTTGAAGGTAGTATTCTCCTTCAAACAAGAAAAAATTGTGTTCCAATAGGAACTGTGTAACCTCAAGGATGTATTCAACCTTCCCTTCTACAAAGTTAGTGTTTTCTTTCAAAAAATATTTTACCGCTTTTTGGCCTAGCTGATGGGGAATGGTAGAGTATAAAGATACTACATCAACTGTTAACCAGCTGTGTTCTTTTCTCCATTCAAATGTTTCTAAAGTGTTGATAATATCAGTAGTATCTCTAATGTAACTGGGAAGTTTACACACATAGGGGCCTAGTTATAAAGCCGTCAACCTCAAATACGCTGGAATTCCGCAGCATATTTGTGGCAAGGCTGATTCGCCTTAGTTATCAAGCCCTAGATACCGGCAAAAGTAGAATTTAGTGACGTAAGCTTCGATCCGCCGGACTCAGTCCGACACAGATCGATTCTTACGTCACTCGAGATGTTCCGCACACAAGTGCGGCACAATCTGACTACTTTTGCTAGTTATCAAAAAACTAGCAGGTACGCTCGGCACTTTTCCGGCCCAGCGTACCTGGTTTTCAATCCGCTGCCCTGGAGGCGGCGGATCCCATAGGAATCAATGGGAGTCTGACCATAGCAAAAGTTCATGTTTGCTGCTGCCCGACATCTTATTGATTCCTATGGGAGATGTCTGCACCTAACACCCTAACATGTACCCCGAGTCTAAACACCCCTAATCTGCCCCCCCTACACCGCCGCAACTAAATAAAGTTATTACCCCCTAAACCGCCGCTCCCGGAGCCCACTGCAAGTTATAATAAACTGATTAACCCCTAAACCAACACTCCCGGAGCTCACCGCCACTCTAATAAACGTATTAACCCCTAAACTGCCGCTCCCAGAGCCCACCGCCACTCTAATAAACTGATTAACCCCTAAACCGCCGCTCCCGGAGCCCACCGCCACTCTAATAAACTGATTAACCCTTAAACCACCACTCCCAGAGCCCACCGCAAGCTATACTAAATATGTTAACCCCTAAACCGCCGCTCCCGTTCCCCGCCGCAACTATAATATATGTATTAACCCCTAAACCGCCGCTCCCAGACCCCACCGCCACCTACATGATACCTATTAACCCCTATCCTGCCCCCCTATATCGTCGCCACCTATAATAAATGTATTAACCCCTATCCTGCCCCCCACTACACCGCCGCCACTGTAATAAAATTATTAACCCCTAAACCTAAGTCTAACCCTAACCCTAACACCCCTCTAACTTAAATATTAATTAAATAAATTTAAATAATATTTCTCTTATTAAATAAATTAATCCGATTTAAAGTTATTACCTATTTAATAGCTACCTAGCTAAAATAAAGAGAAATTTACCTGTAAAATAAAAACTAACCTAAGTTATAATTACACCTAACACTACACTATACTTAAATAAATTATTCCTATTTAAAACTAAATACTTACCTGTAAAGTAAACCCTAAGACAGCTACAATATAATTAATAATTACATTGTAGCTATTTTAGGATTTATATTTATTTTACAGGTAACTTGGTATTTATTTTAGCTAGTTAGAATAGTTATTAAATAGTTATTAACTATTTAATAACTACCTAGCTAAAAGAAATACAAAATTACCTGTAAAATAAATCCTAACAATTAAACCTAACACTACACTATCATTAAATTAATTAAATAAATTACCTACAAATAACTACAATTAAATACAATTACATAAACTAACTAAAGTACAAAAAATAAAAAAGCTAAGTTACAAAAAATAAAAAAAATAACTTACAAACATTTAAAAAATATTACAACAATTTTAAGCCACTTACACCTAATCTAAGCCCCCTAATAAAATAACAAAGCCCCCCAAAATAAAAAATTCCCTACCCTATTCTAAATTAAAAAGTTCAAAGCTCTTTTACCTTACCAGCCCTTAAAAGGGCCTTTTGCGGGGCATGCCCCAAAGAATTCAGCTCTTTTGCCTGTAAAAAAAAAATACAATCCCCCAACATTAAAACCCACCACCCACATACCCCTAATCTAACAAAAAAAAAACCTTAAAAAAACCTAACACTACCCCCCTGATGATCATCCTACCTTTAGTCGTCTTTAGCCAGCCGACCATCGATGGAACCGAAGAGGAGATCCGGAGCGGCAGAAGTCATCATCAAAGGGGCGCTGAAGAAATCTTCCATCCGATGAAGTCATCATCCAGGCGGCGCTGAAGAATTCTTCCATCCGGGCGATGTCATCTTCCAAGTGGCGTCTTCAATCTTCATCCATCCGGAGCGGAGCCATCTTCAGACGAGCCGACGAGGAGCCATCCTCTTCTTCCCGACGACTACCGACGAATGGATATTCCTTTAAGGGACGTCATCCAAGATGGTGTCCCTTCAATTCCAATTGGCTGATAGGATTCTATCAGCCATTCGGAATTAAGGCAGGAAAAATTTGATTGGCTGATTGAATCAGCCAATCAGATTGAAGTTCAATCCGATTGGCTGATCCAATCAGCCAATCAGATTAAGCTCGCATTCTATTGGCTGATCGGAACAGCCAATAGAATGCAAGCTCAATATGATTGGCTGATTGGATCAGCCAATCGGATTGAACTTCAATCTGATTGGCTGATTCAATCAGCCACTCAGATTTTTCCTACCTTAATTCCAATTGGCTGATAGAATCCTATCAGCTAATCAGAATTGAAGGGACGCCATCTTGGATGACGTCCCTTAAAGGAATATGCATTCGACGGTAGTCGTTGGGAAGAAGAGGATGGCTCTGCGTCGGCTCGTCTGAAGATGGCTTCGCTCCGCTCCGGTTGGATGAAGATTGAAGACGCCGCTTGGAAGATGACATCGCCCGGATGGAAGAATTCTCCAGCGCCGCCTGGATAGTGACTTCATCGGATGGAAGATTTCTTCAGCGCCCCTTGGATAATGACTTCTGCCGCTCCGGATCTCCTCTTCGGTTAGTTAATAAATATTTAATAACTATTCTAACTAGCTAAAATAAATACAAAGTTACCTGTAAAATAAATATAAATCCTAAAATAGCTACAATGTAATTATTAATTATATTGTAGCTATCTTAGGGTTTATTTATACAGGTAAGTATTTAGTTTTAAATAGGAATAATTTATTAAAGTATAGTGTAGTGTTAGGTGTAATTGTAACTTAGGTTAGTTTTTATTTTACAGGTAAATTTCTCTTTATTTTAGCTAGGTAGCTATTAAATAGTTAATAACTATTTAATAGCTATTGTACCTAGTTAAAATAAATTGAAAGATGCCTGTAAAATAAAAATAAATCCTAAGATAGCTACAATATAATTATTATTTATATTGTAGCTATATTAGGGTTTATTTTAAAGATAAGTATTTAGTTTTAAATAGGATTAATTTATTTAATAAGATAAATATTATTTAGATTTATTTAATATTTAAGTTAGGGGGTGTTAGGGTTAGACTTAGGTTTAGGGGTTAATAATTTTATTACAGTGGCAGCAGTGTAGTGGGGGGCAGGATAGGGGTTAATACATTTATTATAGGTGGCGACGGTATAGGGGGGCAGGATAGGGGTTAATAGGTATCATGTAGGTGGCGGCGGGGTCTGGGAGCAGCGGTGTAGGGGTTAATACATATATTATAGTTGCGGCGGGGACCGGGAGCGGCGGTTTAGGGGTTAATACATTTATTATAGGTGGCGACGGTGAAGGGGGGGCAGATTAGGGGTTAATAAGTTTAATATAGGTTTCGGCGGGGTCTGGGAGCAGCGGTTTAGGGGTTAAACTATTTATTTAGTTGTGGCGAGGTCCGGGATCGGCAGCATAGGGGTTAATAAATTTATTATAGAGGGCGGCCGTATAGGGAGGGGAGGATAGGGGTTACTAGGTAGAATGTAGGTGGCAACGGTGTCCGGGAACGACAGATTAGTGGTTAATACATTTATAAAAGTTGTGGCGGGGTCTAGGAGCAGCGGTTTAGGGGTTAATAACTTTATTTAGTTGCGGGGGGCTCCGGGGGCACCGGTATAGGGAGTAGAACAGTGTAGTTTAGTGTGGGTGCTTAGTGACAGGCTAGCAATAAAACTGTCAAAAAGCCGAAGAGCAGCGAGATCGGATGAGTGATAACTCTCACAGTCCGCTGCTCATCGCCCCGTACTTGGTGCGCAGCTTTTTGACAGATTTATTGAGAACTTAGGCGAAATTTTTCAGGTCCGCAGCGGCGAAGGTAGGTGAGCTTAGGCGGGCGTATTGAACCGGCGAAGGCAGGTAAAGTAGACGCGTTGATAACTAGGCCCCTATAGGTTGTAGAATGTCATCTAATCATTCTCCTAAGGGCTCTAAAAGGGACCCATTACCTGACACTATAGGGCGTCCTTTAATGTTTTCCAAGCCCTTATGTGTCTTGGGAAGATGATAAAAAATTGGTGTGCAGGGATGTTCAACAAGTAGATAGTCAAAGGTATGAAGAAACAGCATAAACGTACCAGGTACTACAGTATATAAAGTGACAGTGCCGGGTATAAACAAATAGCATTGTAACAATATAATTGAAGCAAACCTTGGGGAGTAAACAGTCTTTTAACTGTGGAGATTAAGTTAGCGGTAGCTAGATAGTTAAGCTGAAAAGGTAATGATTGTGGAAATGGAACTCACTACTCACTGGTCAGCAGACTCACCCGCTCGACGGGGAAAAACAATCAACCGCATTACAGCCGGTCTTGCTCCAAGTGAACACAGATGTGCAGTTCCGATATTGCCGGTTAACCTCTTCAGCGTTCAGTGCCTTCACCTCCGCGAGGCTGCACTGCTATGCGCATGGGCACTACCAGTCGGCGTGATCTGATGTCCGCTCAACACAGCAAAATCCGCTAGACAACCTTTCTCCACAGTTGAATACCCAGGTAGAGTACAACAACCCGTAGCTGCAGGGCAAAATGAAGACAGGAGAGCTCCTTACTCTCCTATAGGCAATGAAAAAAAATAAGTCCAAAAAGTCGCCACTTGGAATAAATAAAATTCAAGCTTTATTCAGGAACCAGGTCCAGTATATTTAAAAAGAATATGGAGGTAACATGATGATAGGAGAGACGAATAAGTCTTACATGTTTCGGCAAGGTATAGCACAATGTCAATGTCTATGATTACGGCTATACCTTGCCGAAACATGTAAGACTTATTCGTCTCTCCTATCATCCCTTGATGTTACCTCCATATTCTTTTTAAATATACTGGACCTGGTTCCTGAATAAAGCTTGAATTTTATTTATTCCAAGTGGCGACTTTTTGGACTTATTTTTTTCATAGTCAAAGGTATGTCTGTCAATATAACCATTCTCTAAGCCTACATCTAGAATGTGGGAGAGTTTGTTCTTAAAGGTATAGCAAGGATTTTGTTTAAGATGTACATAAGTATTTGTGTCCAGAATTTGTCGTTTTGCCTCTGCCACATACCAATCTCTGTCACAAACTACTACACTACCGCCCTTATCAGATCTTTTTATAACAAGATCTTTATTATTCTGTAGTTGTGCTAGTGCTTCCCTTTTTTTAAAGGAGAGATTAGATCTATTGGATACACGCTCTCTTTTGAGTTTTTCCAAATCTTCAACTGCTCTTTTATGAAAGAGTTCAAGCGATTTACCCCTAGTCTGTAATGGAAAAAACTCAGATTTACATTTGTACCAATATGGCTAGTGCAGTTCCCATTAGTAATCTCTCTCTGGCCCTCTTGTTCCAGATTTTCCCACATAATCATAGTTTTTATATCCTCAAAACTCATTCTATTATCTTGTTCAACAGAATTAGGCCTTTCAATAATGGGAATAGAATAACCATAATCCTTAAAATGTTTCTTCAAAGTAAGACACCTTACAAATTTATTAAGGTCAAGGATAGTATGGAACATATTAAAGTCAAAGGAAGGACAAAAGCTTAAACCATAGCTGAGGATCTTGATCTCTATACTCGATAGAGAATACCCAGATATGTTAACAACAGTATGATCACCTTCCATTGGCTCTTTATTCTTAGTTATGTCACTTTTTTTGTATCCCTCTGAAATATGACCTTTCTCTGTTAGATTATTTTTCGGCAAACCCCCTCCTTTGAGTTGTAGTGTAGCCTCTTGAAAAAACTGTTTCTCTTCTGCTTCTGCAGATACATTCCTTAGGGCCGATGTCATAGGTTTTTGCTTAGGGCGTGCTCCTACAATGTGCACTATCCTCATATGTTGTGTCAAAATCAGTATCACTAATTAATAAACATATTATTATCTGTTCTAACTATTTTTCTTGGATACAATGAAAAGATTTAACATTTTACAAATATCCTACATTAAAACAAATATACATATATATTTTAAAACAAAAATTTGTAGAAATATTTTGTATAAATATTTTTAGTGATTAGGTAGTATGGTGTGAAATGTTTCATTTAATATGTGTGTGTTAAAGTGAATGTAAATTTTGATGCTAAAGTGCCCGGTTTTTAAAAATTTGATTAAAAACAGAGGCACTTTAATTTATCAAAATTTACATTTCACTTGTGTTGTGAAAAAAAAACTTACCTTTTAATCTTGACAGCCGCTCCAGCTTCCTCCGCTCGTCGCAAAGCCTCTTCCTGGGTCTAAAATGAGGAATCCGGCTTCCTCCAGTCACGGCTTTGAATCAGACATTGGAGGATGAACGATCCATCATTTCTGATGTCAGAAATGACTTTGCGACGACCGGGGGAAGCTGGAGCGGCTGTCAAGTTTAAAAGGGAAGTATTTTTTCACAACAAGTGAAATATAAATTTTGATAAATTAAAGTGCCTCTGTTTTTAATCAAATTTTTAAAAACCGGACACTTTAGCATCAAAATTTACATTCACTTTAAATAAAGTACATAAACAAAATTCCATGCAAGTGTTCTCTAAATTTTCTAAATATTTTCAGAACTCCTGGGGGTCGATCCGATATAAAGCGTCGCCCGCAAAAGCCGGCAACGCCAATATTTACGCTGATTTGGTATCCTATATACGGCGTAACCTAGAAGTTACGCGCGTATATTTCTGCCGTCGCCCGTAGTTTTTTGGGCCATAGGCAGGTATACCAAACCAGCGCAGTTTGGTATCCAATATGCAGCGTAAGGACTTACGTGGCGAAAATGGAGAAAACTTACTCCATTTTCACCTCGCCACAAAAAGCAGCCGTAAGAAGCCTTACGCTGACTATTGGAGCCCCGTAACTCCCTAAACTAACTAGAAAATAAACCTAACACCTAACGCATGCGCAATGTCTATCTCCCTGTCAACCGCGATCTTCTAAAATAAACCTAACACCTAACGCATGCGCAATGTCTATCTACCTGTCAACCGCGATCCCCCCCCCCCCCGAAATCCCTAATAAAGTTATTAACCCCTAAACCGCCGCTCCCGGACCCCCCCGCCATCTACATAAACTAACCCCCTACTGTGAGCCCCTAAAACCGCCGCCATCTACCTTATCTATCCCCTAATCTGACCCCTTACACCGCCGCCACCTATATAAAAATTATTAACCCCTAATCTAATCCCCCTATACCGCCGCCAGCTATATTAATATTATTAACCCCTAATGTAAGACCCTTACACCGCCGCCATCTCTATTAAAATGATTAACCCCTAATTTAATCTACCTACCCCGCCGCCAGCTATATTATCTATATTAACCCTAAGTATATTATAGTTAATATAGGTATTACATTATATATATTAACTATATTAACCCTAATTATATTCTCGGAATTAAGTTAGAAAAATCTGATTGGCTGATTGAATCAGCCAATCAGATTCAAGTTCAATCCGATTGGCTGATCCGAACAGCCAATCAGATTGAGCTCGCATTCTATTGGCTGATCGGAACAGCCAATAGAATGCGAGCTTAATCTGATTGGCTGATTGGATCAGCCAATCGGATTGAACTTGAATCTGATTGGCTGATTCAATCAGCCAATCAGATTTTTCTAACTTAATTCCGATTGGCTGATAGAATCCTATCAGCCAATCGGAATTCGGCGGACGCCATCTTGGATGACGTCATTTAAAGGTACCTCATTCCAAGTACAGCAGTCGGCCAGGATGGATGCTCCGCGGCGGCGGAGCGAAGAAAGAAGATTGAAGATGCCGCCGGAAGAATGAAGACTTTGCTGCCGCTTGGAGGAAGACGTCGCCGGAGGAAGAATTCTTCTTTGCCGCTTGGAGGAAGACATCGCCGGAGGAAGAATTCTTCTTTGCCGCTTGGAGGAAGACATCGCCCGGATCGGATCAGGAGTTCGGCCCGGTGTGGTGAAGACAAGGTAGGGAGATCTTCAGGGGGGTAGTGTTAGGCTTTTTTAAGGGGGGTTTGGGTGGTTTTAGAATAGGGGTATGTGGGTGGTGGGTTGTAATGGGGGGGGTTGTATTTGTTGTATGCAAAAGAGCTGAATTCTTTGGGGCATGCCCCACAAAAGGCCCTTTTAAGGGCTGGTAAGGTAAAGAGCTTTGAAATTTGTTTAATTTAGAATAGGGCAGGGAATTTTTTTTATTTTGGGGGTTTATTATTTTATTAGGGGGCTTAGAATAGGTGTAATTAGCTTAAATATCTTGTAATCTTTTTTTTATTTTTTGTAATTTAGTGTTTGTTTTTTTTTGTAATTTAGTTTAGTTAATTTAATTGTATTTTTAGATAGATGTTTGTAGTTTATTAAATTTATTGATAGTGTAGGTGTATTTGTAACTTAGGTTAGGATTTATTTTACAGGTAATTGGGTAATTATTTTAACTAGGTAGATATTAAATAGTTAATAACTATTTAATATCTATTATACCTAGTTAAAATAATTAACAATTTACCTGTAAAATAAATATTACAATGTAATTATTAATTATATTGTAGCTATCTTAGGGTTTGTTTTATAGGTAAGTATTTAGATTTAAATAGGAATATATTAGTTTATAAATGAATTAGATTAATTTAATATAAATTTAGTTAGGGGTGTTAGGGTTAGATAGAGTTAATATAGTTAATATAAATACTATAGTAACTATATTAACTATATTAACCCTAATATAATTAGGGTTAATATAGTTAATATATATAATGTAATACCTATATTAACTATAATATACTTAGGGTTAATATAGATAATATAGCTGGCGGCGGGGTAGGTAGATTAAATTAGGGGTTAATCATTTTAATAGAGATGGCGGCGGTGTAAGGGGCTTACATTAGGGGTTAATAATTTTAATATAGATGGCGGCGGTGTTAGGGGCTCACTTTAGGGGGTTATAGATATAATATAGCTGGTGGCGGGGTACGGGAGCGGCGGTTTAGGGGTTAATAACTTTATTAGGTTGCGGCGGGGTACGGGAGTGGCGGTTTAGGGGTTAATAGCTTTTTTTATTGTTAGGCTAGTGAGGGGGGATAGCGGATAGAGGGTTAGATGTGTCGGGCTATGTTAGGGAGGCGTGTTAGACAGTGCGGGCTATGTTAGGGAGGCGTGTTAGACAGTGCGGGTGTTTTAGACTTTAGTCAGGTTTTATAGGCGCCGGCAGTTTCTAACGTGGCGCAAGTCACTGGCGACGCCAGAAATTTGTACTTACGCAGATTTCTGGACATCGCTGGTTTGTCAGACTTACGGCACTTTAGCATCTGACGGCGACCTATATGGGATAGCTCGAGTTGCGAGCTGAAACTGCGGGCGACGCCGGTTCCCTCGCTTGCGCCGCAAACTGCGATCTATATCGGATCGCGCCCCTGATGTTTACCTTAATGGGACATTCCAGTCAAAATTTAAATGCACATAGATTTATTACATCTTTGAATAGATACATATTTGCAATATACATGTACTGGAAAAAATGCTTCTAGTAAAAGTTATCACTGTTTTAGTGTTAACATTTTTCTCTGCACATGCATATGAAGCATAACGAGATATTGTCACTGCACTCATATTTTAAACAATACAGCTGCTTAGATAATCAGTGGGGCTTGTATCATGTCAGCAATTAACAAATTGAGTCATTACCAGATGGTACAAACACCTTAGGCTCTCTGAGCAAGAGCTGTGTTTAAAATGCTGGTGCACGGTGCATACTTAAATACACTTTTGAAACAGCTATAGCTTTTATTAGAAGCATTTTTGTATATTACAAAAAAATTGTTCTGTTCAATTCCAGAATGCACCCATGTGGTTTCCAATTTTGGCTGGAATATCCCTTTAAGCTGAGACATAAGAAGGCACTGGTGTGATATTTCTTTTTTTTACTAG
The DNA here is from genome assembly GCF_027579735.1 of Bombina bombina. NCBI lineage: Eukaryota > Metazoa > Chordata > Amphibia > Anura > Bombinatoridae > Bombina > Bombina bombina. The sequence goes on along the minus strand of NC_069503.1, from coordinate 1,031,791,014 downwards.
GAATAGCAGAGAAATAAAGAATCAAGACCTCACATTCACATGTCTCCAAGCTATAATTAGCTTAGTTAAAGGGACAGTCTACACCAGAATTGTTATTGTTTAAAAAGAAAGATAATCCCTTTTTTACCCATTCCTCAGTTTTGCATAACCAACACAGTTATATTTATATATATTTTTACCTCTGTGATTATCTTGTATCTAAGCCTCTGCAAACTGCCCCTTTATTTCATTTCTTTTGACAGACTTGCAGTTTAGCCAATCAGTGATGGCTCCCAGGTAACGTCACATGCATGAGCACAGTGTTATCCATATGAAAAACATGAACTAACACCCTTTAGTGGTGAAAAACCTGTTAAAATGCATTCTTAAGAGGCGGCCTTCAAGGTCTAAGAAATTAGCATATGAACCTCCTCCTAGGTTAAGCTTTCAACTAAGAATACCAAGAGAACAAAGAAAAATTGGTGATAAAAGTAAATTGGAAAATTGTTTAAAATTACATGCCCAATCTGAATCATGAAAGTTGTTTTTTGGACTAGACTGTCCCCTTTAATGCATAAGTAAATATTTCTCTGGCTGACAAGCATCTATATTTATGTACATATAGTTAAACAAGTATGATGAGTTTAACTGAGTAATACTTGACAATGCCAAACTAACTTGCTGAAGCACCAGTCATAATTAATTGGTTTCCACACAAAATCATAAAGAGAACAGCATCACCTGGGCATGAAGCAAAGATCTGGAGAGTGTGGGGATAAGTGGGCATAAGTATAGGCGTTTGCCATCCAGGAAAATTGCTGAAAGCCATAGAAATTCTTAGTGGTTTTGCATGTGTGTGCAAAAGATAAGTGGTTTTAATTTATTTTGCATTGAATACATTCTTTTTATCATCATCCATACTGGGGGCATGGGACCAGAAAAATAATAAATGATGCTAAGGGGTGTATGAGCCTTGTAAATAATAAGTGTGCTTAAAGGGACAGTATACTATAAATTTGTTTTTCCCTTAATGTATTTCCGAATGCTTTTTTTACCAGCTGCAGAGTATAAAATGTTATTTGCTTTTTAAGGTTTATTGTATATATCAAATAGCTGATTTTGTGTTTTGAGGCCACAGCCTAATAAAATGGGTTGAGCTTGTAGGTATAATCAGATCTCATTACTTTATCACATTGTGTACATATACATGCTTCTTTATCTTATATCTGTCCGTAAACCAATCACCAATACTAGGAGAGAACAATGGAAAATTAACATTTTATTACCTTATCTCTTTTATACACCACTGGGAGTGTAATTTCTTCTTCTGGCTGTTTTTACACAGCTTGGCCAAAACCCCTTAAGGCCATTTTTCAATTGTCTTGCCCTTAAAGGGACATTGAACCCAAATGTTTTTTTTCGTGATTCAGACAGAGCATGCAATTTAAAGCAACTTTCTAATTTACACCATTATCAAATTTTCTTAATTCTCTTGGTATCTTCATTTGGAAATCAAGAATGTAAGTTTAGATGCCGAACCATTTTTGGTGAACAACCTGGGTTGTTCATGCTGATTGGTGGATACATTCACCCACCAATAAACAAGTTCTGTCCAGAGTTCTAAACCAAAAATTAGCTGGCTGCTTAGCTTAGACGCCTTCTTTTTCAAATAAGGAGAGCAAGAGAATGAAGAAAAATTGATAATAGGAGTAAATTTGAAAGTTAACCACGAGTCCTAAAAGACAAAAAAAGAGAGGCTCCCTTGGTGCAGCAACTTCTTAAAAGGATAAACCAAAGCAAACAGTGACGATCCAGTACTCACAAAGATGACTGCACATCCAGTGCAATAATAAACAGGTTGAAGCTTCAGAGCCGTTCGTCTGACTCCCCAGCGGCGGATCAGCTGAATACAGGAATAGGCTTCAAATGGCAACACAGTATCCGGTACTGCTAGCCGACTCAGGACGCCAACTGTTCCTCACCCGCCCCAGGACTGGACAGGAAAGTTGGGCTGCAGTGGAAGCATAGTTTTGTAAAGATCTGTCCCACACCAATATGACTGCTCAGTAAAAGCTTGTTTTTGGAGGCGATGAATATTGTCGAACTTTTAGCAAAGAAAGGTCCATTCCTTCTGTAAAAGTGTTTTCCAGTTGGCGTCCTGAGTCAGCTAGGAGTATCGGATACTGTGTTGCCATTTGAAGCCTATTCCTGTATTCAGCTGATCCGCCACTGGGGAGTCAGCTGAACGGCTCTGAAGCTTTGGCCTGTTTATTAGTGCACTGGACGTGCAGTCATCTTTGTTAGTACTGGATCGTCACTGTTTGTTTTGGTTTATCCTTTTAAGATGTTGCTGCACCAAGGGCGACTCTCTTTTTTTGTCTTTTAGGACTCGTGGTTAATTTCTCTATCATCCTGTGGAGAGAGCTGCCCTCTTACCTATCTGCTGGTTCCTTGTGAGAGACTATTTTGGGACTGTATTGCATTTATTATCGCATTATATGTGTTGAATGTCAATTGAACTATTAATCTACATATTTGCATATTCCTCATAACTAATACAGGAGAGGTTGTTTTAGTTGGCGCACCTCCCCTTAGACACACAATTATTCTTTTTGTGTTGTCTGATTTGTTGTTTTAAAATTAGAAAGTTGCTTAAAATTGCATGCTCTATCTGAATCACAAAAGAATATTTTTGGGTTCAGTGTCCCCTATAAGGACCAGGGCTATTTTTACATTTCTGCGGTGTTTGTGTTTAGCTGTAAATTTTCCTCTTACTCATTTACTGTACCCACACATATTATATACCATTTTCTCGTCATTAAATTGACTTTTTAAAGATACCATTATTTTCATCATATCTTATAATTTACTATAAATTTTTTATTATAAAATATGATGAAAAAATGGAAAAAAACTCACTTTTTCTAACTTTGACCCCCAAAATCTGTTACACATCTAAAACCACCAAAATAACAACCATGCTAAATAGTTTCTAAATTTTGTCCTGAGTTTAGAAATACCCAACGTTTACATGTTCTTTGCTTTTTTATTATAGGGCAATGAATACAAAATTAGAGATAGTTTTGTTGTAACACTGATATCTGTCAGGAATCCCTGAATATCCCTTTACATGTATATTTTTTTTTTAGTGGACAACCCAAAGTATTGATCTAGGCCCATTTTGGTATATTTCATGCCACCATTTCACCGCCAAATGCGATAAAAAAAAAAATCGCTAACTTTTTCACAAACGTTTTCACAAACTTTAGATTTCTCACTGAAATCATTTACAAGCAGCTTGTGCAATTATGGCACAAATGGTTGTAAATGCTACTCTGGGATCCCTTTTCTTCAAAAATAGCAGACATATATGGCTTTGGCATTGCTTTTTGGTAATTAGAAGGCCGCTAAAAGCCACTGAGCACCACACTTGTATTATGCCCAGCAGTGAAGGGGTTAATTAAGTAGGTTGTAGGGAGCTCGTAGGATTCATTTTAACTTAAAGGGACAGTATACACTCATTTTCATATAACTGCATTTAATAGACACTACTATAAAGAATAAGATGCACAGATACTGATATAAAAATCCAGTATAAAACAGTTTAAAAACTTACTTAGAAGCTGTCAGTTTGGCTCTGTTGAAAAGGTAGCTGGAAAGCCCACTGCAAGTGGCAAATAAGACACTCCCCCCCTCCCCCTTCTTTTGCATATGAAAAGACCCTTTACACAAACAGGAGTAAGCTGGAGAAGGTAGCTGACAGTATTCACATAAAACTTTGGGGCTTGGTTAGGAGTCTGAAAATCAGAGCAATGTTATTTAAAAATAAGCAAAACTATACATTTATTTTTTAAAAAAACTTTATGGGCTATATAAATAGATCATCTACAAAACATTTATGCAAAGAAAAAATGAGTGTATAATGTCACTTTAAGTGTAGTGTAGTAGACAACCCAAAGTATTGATCTAGGCCCAATTTTGGTATATTTTCATGCCACCATTTCACCGCCAAATGCGATCAAATTATGACTTTGCCGTTGCTTTTTGATAATTAGAAGGCAGCTAAATGTTGATGCACACCACACTTGTATTATGCCCAGCAGTGAAGGAGTTAATTAGGTAGCTTGTAGGTAGCTTGTAGGGTTAATTTTAGCTTTAGTGTAGAGATCAGCCTCCCACCTGCCACATCCTACCCCCTGATCCCTCCCTGCCCCCCCTCAAACAGCTCTCTTTCCTTCCCCCACCTCACAATTGTCACCGCCATCTAATTTACTGGCAGAAAGTCAGCAGTGATGGATCCATCTTAGCCCCCAACCTCCCTGATCCTCCCATACAGCTTTCTAACCCTCCCTCCTCTACCTATTCTCCACCATCTTGGGTACTGGCAGCTGTCTGCCAGCACCCAGTTTGCTCATAAATAATTGCCCAGTTTGGTGAAACCCCAATTTTCTGTAGTGTAGCTGACCTCAACCCCCTACCCTATACAGAGTTTGTTTTTGAGAAATAGACTTATGAGTGCTGCCAGCATTGCTGCAGAGGTTTAAGGGGTGGGGGGTCAGCCTGTCAGTGCTCAGACCATACACCGCACACTGCATCAAATTGGTCTGCATGGCTGTCTTCCCAGAAAGAAGCCTTTTCTAAAGATGATGCACATGAAGCCTGCAAACAGTTTGCTGAAGACAAGCAAACTAAGGACATGGATTACTACCATGTCCTGAGGTCCGTTGAGACCAAGATAAACCTATTTGGTTCAGATGGTGTCAAGCGTGTGTGTCGGCAACCAGGTGAGGAGTACAAAGACAAGTGTGTCTTGCCTACAGTCAATCATGGTGGTGGGAGTGTCATGGTCTGGGTCTGCATGAGTGTTGCCGGCACTGGGGAACTACAGTTCATTGAGGGAACCATGAATGCCTACATGTACTGTGACATAATGAAGCAGAGCATGATCCCTTCCCTTTGGAAACTGGGCTGCAGGGCAGTATTCCAACATGATAGCAACCCCAAAAACACCTCCAAGATGACCACTGCCTTGGTGACGGACTGGCCAAGCATGTCACCAGACCTAAACCCTATTGAGCATCTGTGGGGCATCCACAAACAGAAGGTGGGGGAGCACAAGGTCCACCAGCTCTGTGATGTCATCATGAAGGAGTGGAAGAGGACTCCAGTGGCAACCTGTGAAGTTCTGGTGAACTCCATGCCCAAGAGGGTTAAGGCAGTGCTGTATATTTACACTTTGGGCCAAATTTGGACATTTCCACTTAGGGGTGTACTCACTTTTGTTTCCAAAGGTTTAGACATTAATGGCTGTGTCTTGAGTTATTTTGAGGGGACAACAATTTTACATGGTTATACAGGCTGTACACTCACTACCTTGCATTATAACAAAGTGTCATTTCTTCAGTTTTGTCACATGAAAATATATAATAAAATATTTACAAAAATGTAAGGGGTGTACTCACTTTTGTGAGATACTGTATAAATATATACAGGGCTCAACATTTCAAGCCCTAAGCTACTAGCCAGCCCAAAATGTTACTCGCCACTTTTGATTCCACCCACTACCCCGCCCACACCTCACCCATTAGCAACCCCTCGTTCTTTGCAGATGTTTAGCCAATGTGAAAAACCTTACTGTGCAGACATTTTTTAATATTGTTTTTATTTTATACCATCAATTAAACAATGCTACATACAGTAATAAATTAACAAAAATAAGTGCATAGCAGTTAGCAACATCAACTACAGTTCTGGAGAAGACAACAGCTGGACAGATAGGAAGTTTTTGAACTGAGAGAAAGTAGAGAGTGTTGATATTAATGTGAGGTCATAGCAGACCTGGAATATTTTTTTATAACTATCATCTCTCATCTATCTTTCTCCACTCCCTCCTCTCTTCAATCTCTCTTTTTACCCCCTCCCTACTCCCTCAGGCCATATCTTCTCTCAGAAGTAACAGGATAACACTAATGGGGCCCCTATAGCCCTAGAGGAATAACATATCCTTGCCCTTTCATGGATTTATAATATCTCATTAGATAATATTTGCAGACATTCACTCACTAACTTTCACTTGCCACTGTTAAATTTCCACTCACCAATGGCTAGTGGGCTAGTGGAAATTTTAAACCCTGTATATATAGTAGTCACATATAACCATGCTGTAGAAGGAATATGAAAAATCATAAAAGACTTACAGCTACTACTCTTAGAGGATCCCACACTCCAATAAAAAATTTCAAAACCCGTTATCCTGGCACTCAGACAACCATCCAACCTAAAACAGAAACTGGTCCACAGAAAGCTACTGCTTGATTAAAAGGACACTCAGAATGGAACCAAGCGCTGCAACAAAGCTCTCAAACTATTTCAACACATTTGTGAAAGCAGCACAGCTAATCACAAGAGTAAATGCTATAACATTAAAGGGACAAATTTATGTATATTTGCAAATGTGGTATACATACATTGCACTGCATGTGAAGTGGGATGTTATATTCGGGAAACAAGCCAAAAACTGCACATTGGGATGAACTTACACAGACACTCAATCAAAAACCATTGTGAAACAAATACTGTACCCCTGTTGGTCACGATTTCACCCAACCTGAGCACTCCATCCAAAACCTCAAAATCAAGATTCTCAGAAGCAACTTCAAAAACACCATGGAAAGAAAAACATTTGAAATGAAAATGATAATGCACTTCAGCTTGCTAAATTCTGGACTAAATGTGGACTCTGGTTTCTTAACCCATTATCAATTTTTTTTGTAATGTACTTTCATATAATGTTGTCAATTACATTGTATATTCCATACTCTCTATGCATAGGTATGCAGGTAAGCCTATGTCCACACTTTTGTCATTATTATTATTCCCCTTTTTTCTTTCTTTTCTTTCTCCTTTTTTGACTATCTTACATTCCCCTGTATACCTTATTTCACATCTTTATACATATTGATTCTATGTTGATATATTGCTTTATGTCAGTATATGCTTTATGTATAACCATATATTTCCCCTGTCTGTTATCCTTCACTGGACACTGTCTGCCTCTGTCTCCTAAAGCCCCCTCATGATTTTACGACACCCCCTTTTTCCCCTACATTCAGACCTCTGCAACACTTTCTGTCCTTTTAGCCTGTGTTTTAATATATAACCAGTAAATTCCATCTAATTGGTCAGTATTGCTTCAGACTTGAAATAGGATGACATTCTTCTGAAAGCTTGTCATCTTATAAATGTACTAGTCCTAAAGCCCGTGTACACGGGCCATTTTTTGCAGTACAGCGGTCCTACCCCTTTCTCTCTCTCTATCCCCCCTCTTTTGCTCTCTCTTTCTCCCCTCTCTTTTTCTCTCTCTCTCTGCCTCTCTTTTACTCTCTCTCTCTCCCCCTCTCTTTTGCTCTCTCTCCCCCCTCTCTATTGCTCTCTCTTCCCCCCTCGATTTTGCTCTCTCTTTCCCCTCTCTTTTGCTCTCTCTCTCCCCCCTCTCTTTTGCTCTCTCTCCCCCTCTTTTGCTGTCTCTCTCCCTCTCTTTTGCTCTCTCTTCCCCTCTTTTGCTGTCTCTCTCCCTCTCTTTTGTGCATTCTCACCCCTCTCTTTTGTGCACTCTTACCCCTCTCTTTTGCGCTCTCTCGCCCCTCTCTTTTGCGCTCTCTCTCCGCCCTCTCTTTTGTGCTCTCTCCCCCCTCTTTTGCTCTCTCTCCCCCTCTCTTTTGCGCTCTCTCCGCCCTCTCTTTTGTGCTCTCTCCCCCTCTCTTTTGCGCACTCTCCCCCCTCTCTTTTGCGCACTCTCCCCCTCTGTTTTGCACACTCTCCCCCCTCTCTGTTGCGCAATCTCCCCTCTCCCTTTTGCACTCTCTCCCCCCTCTCTTTTGCTGTCTCTCTCCCCCCTCTCTTTTGCTGTCTCTCTCCCCCCTCTCTTTTGCAGTCTCTCTCCCTCCTCTCTTTTGTTGTCTCTCTCCACCCTCTCTTTTGCTGTCTCTCTCCTCCCTCTCTTTTGTTGTCTCTCTCCCTCCTCTCTTTTTCTGTCTCTCTCCCTCCTCTCTTTTGCTGTCTCTCTCCCCCTCTCCCTTTTGCTGTCTCTCTCCCCCCTCTCTTTTGCTGTCTCTCTCCCCCCTCTCTTTTGCTGTCTCTCTCCCTCCTCTCTTTTGCTGTCTCTCTCCCCCCTCTCTTTTGCTGTCTCTCTCCCTCCTCTCTTTTGCTGTCTCTCTCCACCGTCTCTTTTGCTGTCTCTCTCCTCCCTCTCTTTTGCTGTCTCTCTCCCTCCTCTCTTTTGCTGTCTCTCTCCCTCCTCTCTTTTGCTGTCTCTCTCCCCCTCTCCCTTTTGCTGTCTCTCTCTACCCCCTCTTCTGCTCTGTGTATCCTTCTTCTCTCTCTATACCTCCTCTTTAGACCTCTCTGTCTCTCGGCATCTGGCCCCGCCCACACACTTGGCCTTTTATTATATAGGATAGTTAGTCCAATAAAAAAGTATAATTTCTCAATGCAATACTCCTGTTATTTTAATATATACAGTATATATATATATATATATATATATATATATATATATATATATATATATATAGTTATAGTTATATTTATATATATACATATATTTAGAATAAAAATGATGTATCAAAGTGATGATTTGTAACAAAGAGGGGCAAACATATGTAAGACATCATGAAGGTTGATCACAATTTATTGGCTATCTTCTTTCAATAATGATTTTTGTTTTTTGGCTGAAATGGTCGGTGTGATTTTTATACGATCACAATTCTAAAACTGATTCAATTACTCACTAAAAGCCCACAGCAGTGAATGCGTTTTCAAAAGAAATGTGTTCTTGTTTGTTATGTACTTATTGTGTAGTCATCAGGATAAAAACTGGCAATCTAGCTGAAACTGACATATACAATGGCCCTTTCATACCTTTTAAAATACAGTTCTTTTAAATTTGTTCAGTATTTAAGAGTAATACTCAATAACATGTAAAAAAATTAGCCTATTGTAATCCAAATCTATCCTAATCACTGCTAAATAATATATATTGAGGTTGTATATAGACATGATGGGTATACTGTGTATCTTGCTCAATGAGTATATTGAAAATGTTAATATTTTTAAATTTATTGTTTGTTTGTTTTTTTCAATAGTTGCATTTATTGATTTTAAAAGCATTGTTTTCCAGTTTGTCATAACAGTGCATTTCCAGTTCTTGAATTTACATTATTGAATTCTCAACTGGGATTGTGCCATGGAGTTTAATAATGCGGTCATGGCGGTGTAATTCCGCTTGAAAGCAAGGTCTACCCGGCTACAATATTGCAATACAGTGGTTTCATTATTTACAGTTTCAGAACTGTTAAAATTCCATTTTGGAAGTTAGAAGTAGTCCTTCTAATAAAAACCGTAGTCTTCTTTGTGTTTCAGATGTATATAACAACAAACTTGAACATGTTGCTTGTAAGATAAATAAATGCAAATATGGAACAAACAACAATACTTTAACCCCTCAACGACACACATTGTACAGGGTATGTCACACACAAACTGGTCTTTAAAGACCAGTGACGTACCCTGTACATCGTTAGGGGTTTAGAGCGGCTGGAAGCAATCCTGATTGCTTCCAGCCGCTTTCAAGGTATTGCTGTGATGCCTCGATATTGAGGCATCACTGCAATACTTTTTTTCCAAGACTGATGCAGAGAGAGACACTCTGTGGCCCTCTCTGCATCAGCCAGCGATGGTGCCGATTGTTTTGCTGCTGCAGGGAGGCGGGTTGGCAGCCCATCACTACCCGGCACCCGGTTCCTGTATGTGCAATGTGCACGCAGGGGGCGCATGCGTGCATGTGTGTTTGCGCGCGTGCAGCAACCACTGCCACCAATGTAATTGAATGGGAAGGAGGGAGAGGGAGGGGGAAAAATAATGATCAAATGATCTGGGAGGGGGAGAGGGAGGGCTGTATTGAGGACGGACAGCTACAGTACAGAAAAATTATAAAATTATAAAAAAAAATTAAATTAATTTTTGGGAGGCAAACTGTGTACTGGCAGACAGCTGGCAGCAAATAGGTAGTGGGGGAGGGTTAGAGAGCTGTTTGGGGGGATCAGGGAAGTTGGGGGCTAAGGAGGATCCATCACAGCTGAAAATATATTTAAAAAATAAATAAATTAATTAAAAAAGCCTTTTATTTTAGTACTGACAGACTTTCTGCCACTACTTAAGATGGCAAAGACAATTATGGGGTGGGGGAGCAAAGAGAGATGTTTGGAAGGGATCGGGGGTGGGATGTGTCAGGGGGGAGGCTGATCTCTACACTAAAGCTAAAATTAACCCTTCAAGCACCCTACAAGCTACCTAATTAACCCTGTCACTGCTGGGCATAATACAAGTGTGTTGCACAGCGGAATTTAGCGGCCTTCTAATTACCAAAAAGCAATGCTAAAGTCATATATGTCTGCTATTTCTGAACAAATGGGATCCCAGAGTAGCATCTACAACCATTTGTGCCATAATTGCACAAGCTGTTTGTAAATCATTTCAGTGAGAAACCTAAAGTTAGTGGAAAAAGTTAATGATTTTTTTTATTTGATTGCATTTGGCGGTGAAATGGTGGCATGAAATATACCAAAATGGGCCTAGATCAAAACTTTGGGTTGTCTACTACACTACACTAAAGCTAAAATTAAACCTACAAGCTACCTAATTAACCCCTCCACTGCTGGGCATAATTAAAATGTGGTGAGCAGTGGCATTTAGCGGCCTTCTAATTACCAAAAAGTAATGCCAAAGCCATAAATGTCTGCTTTTTATGAACAAAGGGGATCCCAGAGAAGCATTTACAACCATATGCGCCATAATTGCACAAGCTGTTTGTAAATAATTTCAGTGAGAAACCTAAAGTTTGTGAATAAGTTAGTAAAAAAGTGAATGATTTTTATTATTTAATCGCTTTTGGCAGTGAAATGGTGGCATGAAATATACCAAAATGGGCCTAGATCAATATTTTGGGTGTCTACTAAAATATATATATATATATATATATATATATATATATATATATATATATATATATATATATGTGAAGGGTTATTTAGGGATTCCTGACAGATATCAGTGTTAAAATGTAACTTATGCAAATTTTGAAAAAAAAAAATGGTTTGGAAATAGCAAAGTGCTACTTGTACTTATTGCCCTATAACTTGAAGAAAAAAAAGAAAAAAACATGTAAACATTGGGTATTTCTAAACTCAGATTTAGAAACTATTTATCATGGTTGTTTTTTGGTGGTTGTAGATGTGTAACAGATTTTTGGGGTCAATTATAGAAAAAGTGTGTTTTTTTCAAATTTTTCATCATATTTTATAATTTGTTTTATAGTAAATTATATAATGTGATGAAAATAATGGTATCTTTAATGGCGAGAAAAACAGTATATCATATGTGTGGGTACAGTAAATGAGTAAGAGGAAAATTACAGCTAAACACAAACACTGCAGAAATGTAAAAATAGCCCTGGTTCTTAAGGGTAAGAAATTGAAAAATGGCCTTGTCCTTAAGGGGTTATACATGTGTATTACATACAAATATGTCATAAAGGATGTTTCTGGGCTTTATCAATGCCTTTAGGTGATGCATTTGAGAGTAAAATAACCTTGAAAGCCTATTAAAAAGTATTATTATTATTATTGGTTATTTGTAGAGCACCAACAGATTCTGCAGCGCTATAAATATAGGCGGTATACGAGGTGACATTTATAGGGATCAAATGGGTAGAGGGCCCTGTCAAGAGTCACACTGTTGTAGTCAGCTCCTAAGAAGGTGATCTACAAACAGCTGGGCTCTTAGGTTTACATGCTAAGGGGGTTCAAGGGGATAGCAATGGAGGAGATGAACTGGTTTAAAGAAAGGTTAGTGTAGGTTGTATGAATACCTGAACAGTAGAGTCTTTAGGAAGTGCTTGAAGCTTTCAAAACTAAGGGAGAGTCTTGTGGAGCGAGGCAGAGAGTTCCACAAGATAAGACCCAGCCTGTAGAAGTCCTGTAAATGGGAATGTGAGGAGGTAACAAGAAAGGAGGAGAGTAGGAGGTCATGAGCAGAACGAAAGGGGACGGGAGGGAGAGTATCTGGAGACAAGGTCTGAGATATAGTGGGGAGCAGTGCAGTTGAGGACTTTGTATGTCAGAGTGAGAATTTTGTGTTTAATCCTGGAGGCAAGAGGAAGCTAGTGAAGGGATTGGCAAAGAGGTGCAGTAGATGAAGAGCAATGTGTAAGGAAGATGCTTCTGGCAGAGTCATTCATTATGGATTGTAGAGGAACTATGCGGCAGCTAGGGAGACCAGAGAGGACAGAATTGCAGTAGTCAATGTGATAAAGGATGAGAGAGTGGATTAAATCATAGTTGTGTCTTGTGTAAGGAAATGTCTCATTTTAGAGATGTTTTTATGGTTGCAGTGGCAGAATTAAGCCATGGACTGAATGTGAGGACTGAAAGAAAGATCTGAGTCAAGTGTGACCCCAAGACAACAGGCATGCAGGGTAGGGACAATGATAGAGTTGTCAATAGTTATAGAGAGATTATGGTGGAAATTTTGGAAGAAGGGGGAAAAAGGAGCACAGTTTTGGAGAGATTTAGCTTGAGGTAGTGAGAGGACATGCAGGAAGAGATGTAAGAAAGACAGATAGTGACACGGGTTAGCAAGGAAGGAGATAGGTCTGTTGCAGAGAAGTAGAATTCACATTCCAATCAATTAGTAAACTTATTTTTATATATGTTTCCAGAAGACCACAAATTTAAAACCAACTCCTTTATAATAGTTAACCACAACATATTTCAGGACTCATATTATAGATGATACAGAGAATCTCTATTTTCCCCCCTTTAAAACACACACACGCACAAACACACAAACAACTCAGGTGCACCACGTGAAAGATACAGTAGAAAAGATGGTTTCCTACTCATGCTACATAGGTCTGAGTTTGATATTAAGGAGATAAGTCTGCAATAATCATACACAAATGTGGTCTTAGTGAAATAATTGCTCTTAGTCATCAATAGTAATCAAATTAATTAACAATCCTCACACGGGCGGCACTAATTTAATTATCTAGTGAGTGGTGAGCTGACTCACCTAGGAAGTAATTGAACTCTATAATTGAGATAAAACATAGAAACTATAACATTCTTAAACAATATGATGTCATACCTGTAAGAGAACTTTAGACGCACTCAAGGAGCGTTCCCATACAGCCCACTCACCAAGGCTGCATGATTCATTTTAGAAAAGAAAAATAAAGTAAACTTTGAATTTAATACTTTTTGGTACAATTTTAATTCTGTAATTTGAAATCCCATCGAATATTAAGTAGGATTTTACTTTTTTTTTTATTACAACTTTACATAAAGGAATACAAATCATATAGTTATAACATTTTTGTTGAATAACAGATGGAGGATTAGGGTAAGTCACTTTTCAAAATAATCCTTCAGTTTACGGATTATTATGTCAGTCCTTTTTTTTAGATGTGCTGGGTATCTGAGAAAGAGAAAAGTCCCTGATTGAATTGCTTGTTTGACATTTGCTAATGTTAAGCTTTATCTCAGCAAGGTTTAAAACAATTCTTAAACAACAGTAATTAACATCAAAAATAGGAAAAAAAACAATGAACAGGTTAGAATCTTGAGGATAAGTGGACAGGCAGTACCTGGTGACCGTAATTACATTTTTTATATTTACTAATAAAATTTAGCATTTTGCTTCACAAGTTTAATATGATTTTTAGTGTATATTATTGGTACAGTATTTAAATATATACTTTTGTTTGCAAATTTTACCTTGCAAACCACTTAAAGTGACAGGAAATCCCAACATTTTATTTCATGATTTAGATGTACTTCATCCTCTTGTTATCCGTTGCTGAAGGAACAGCATTGCACAACTTGCAGCTAGCTGAACACATCTAGCTAGCAAATCACAAGAGACAAATGTGTGCAGGCACCAATTAGCAGCACCAATCAGCAGCGAGCTCAAATTAGTGTGGGATATGTGTGTATTCTTTTTCAACAAGGGATATCAAGAAAATGAAGCACATTTGAAAATAGAAATACATTTAAAATTGTCTTTAAGTTACATTCTCTATCTAAATCTTGTAAGATTTATTTTAACTTTCCTATTCCTTTAATTTTTGTTTTGTCTTATATATTAATTCATTTATTTAGGACCCCATAATAGTTACTCTGAAATGGGATGAAACATAAACATACATCACAATGATTTATTTAATGATAGATAAATATATCACAACGAGTTATTTAATGATAGAAGAGAAAGAAATATAAGAAAATATATAAGGAACTAGGGTGTAAATGTATAAGATTTATACGTCAAATTATGTTAAAAAAAAGTTTAAAAAGCTTTAACACTCTCACATGGATACAAAAAGGAAACATACTAATCAAAAGCCATAAAATATATGTTTTAATATTCAGCACAGACACTGCACAATAATTTGTAATTGTACTGTCATCATATACCAATAACGCAACAGAACATTGCCCTTCTGGCAGAACACTTGTTGCTGACATTGTAGACTACACCAATTAATTTTTATTACAAGACAAGAGGTTTATTTTCTGCATAAACTTCCTTTTATAACTCCCATAGTAGCACAGAAAACTAAAACATCAACATTTTGATGAAAATAGAACTCTTAAATGGTCAATTTGAACAAAGTTTACACCATCTAATGCCTAACACAACCCTTATTTCTCACATTTCTTCCCTGTCCTAACTGGTGGCAGATAGTCTCACTTTCTGTGTTATTATCAATAATATTTTTTATGATTTATGTTTCCCCCTTTTGTGGGGACATTGTTTAATTTCTATTTAAACACTGCTTTATTTTATTTTTTTCTGCTTTAGTGTTTTTTTTTGGGGGGGTTGGGTGTGGGGGGGTTGCCTTTAGCTTTACTTGACTCCCATCTTATTTTACATCAGTATTTGGATTAGATTTACCCTTTATCAATGTTTTAAGAGGAAGATAATTAAATCAAACTGTGGATCTTGTCTGAATTTTAAAGCATAAAATTAATACAAATGACTATCCACAGCCAAGAATTATGTTACGTATGAAAAGTTTTAACGCTCCAAATTTGGATTAATTAAACTATGGTAAAATAAAAGTTCTAAAATTACTAAAGTTACTAATACACATAGGCAGTTGTGTTTATTTGTTGCAAGCATAAGTGAACAATTAAACTTTTTTTTTTTTGTTAGTTACACTGAAGCATGATGCAGTTAATGGTAAACAATTTACTCAAATTCCCTAACTTTGAAAAATAATTGACTCAAAAAATAATCCTGTATTGTTGTATTGGATTTATTAAGTGTGAAGGTATATATATTTATAACGGACTATATAGGTTCTCATGGCAAAAATTAAAATCCTCAGCACATTTTTGTTTTTTTACTATCAACGTCAATAAACAGAAATATCTTTTTTAAGACATTATAGATTGGTTAACTGAATAATTAAACTGTCAAATTCATATATTTAAAGGGTGTTCACCAAGATACCAGATGGATGATTAAATCACATAATTAAGAAGATGGATGTTGATGGAATCAGCAGCTTAAAAATAATAATATAAAAATATTTTGTTTGTGTACACACACACATATATATATATATATATATATATATATATATATATATGTTACATGTGTAACTGGAAAAATCTTATTTATAGATTATTTAAAATAGATCTTTTATTTGAGTGATTTTATAATGGATTGCACATATTTTTGTTATAACACCATGTTATTTGCATTATGGTTTGTAGAGTAGATAGATAGATAGATAGATATAGGGCTTCATGTACTAAGTCGTCAATTAATCCGACATTGTAGACGCGGATAAACTCACCATTACTCGCCGCAGGCGAAATGGTGTCCGCTGTCACTATGTACTAATAATCCCCCATAAATAGACACGTTTAGCCCGCCGTGAGCAGTGGCGGATTATTGATAAATTTGACGCCTCGCTCGCCGTGACTATGCTAATGTAGTTAAATGTCAGTAGAATTATATGACCAATTATTAACACGTGACATGCAAGGTGTCAGAAACGTCATAGTAGTCGCGGGAAAATAATTTGGCTACTATAAAAGTGCAAGTTTTCTAAACAACTGTATTATTGTTCCAATTTTGAACAGTGATTACAGAGCGTTATTTTTGTAATATTTATTTACAAATTGGATATGGATCTGATACCACTTCAAAATCCAAGAATCCTCACTTTTCGCATCAGCAAAACGTAGTTTTGATTGATATGATTATTGACTCTTATGATTATTTATAGATTTATATACACACACATGGTTTTACAAAGAACACCAGAAAAAAAAGGAGTATATTTGATAATACTAGGTGTTCTTTTTGAACCATGAAGGTTTTAACTTTGGTTTCCGCATCCCTTTTATTATTATTGGTTATTTGTAGAGCGCCAACAGATTCTGCAGCGCTAGCCCTTTATGCATATCAAAAGTAGTGATGTCGCGAACCTAAAATTTTGCGTTCGTGAATGGCGAACACGAACTTCTGCAAATGTTCGCGAACCGGGCGAACCGCCATAGACTTCAATGGCCAGGCGAATTTTAAAACCCACAGGGACTCTTTCTGGCCACAATAGTGATGGAAAAGTTGTTTCAAGGGGACTAACACCTGGACTGTGGCATGCCGGAGGGGAATCCATGGCAAAACTCCCATGGAACATTACATAGTTAATGCAGAGTCTGGTTTTAATCCATAAAGGGCATAAATCACCTAACATTCCTAAATTGTTTGGAATAACGTGCTTTAAAACATCAGGTATAATGTTGTATCAATCAGGTAGTGTAAGGGTTACAGTGACAGACCAAACTCCCCGTTTAACGCACCGCAAACAACCGCAAACAGTCCATTTGCACGACCACAAGCTCCGCATGGGAGTGCCCCTGTTTTTGGTCAGATTTTTAAAAGGACTGGGCACTTTGGCATGAAGATTTACATTCACTTTAACCTTCCAAAGATACATCCAGGTATGGTATCATCATCTTATTATACTCATTGGTAAAACTTAAGGGGACAGTCAAGTCGAGATTGAACTTTCTTGGTTCGGATGGGGCACGCAATTTTGAGCAACTTTTTAGTTTGCTCCTGTTGTCGATTTTTCTTCGTTCTTTTGGTATCTTTGTTTGAAAAAGCAGGAATGTACGTATGGGAGCTGGACCGATTTTGGTTCGGCACCTGGGTGGTGCTTTCTGATTGGTGTCTAAATGTAGCCACCGGTAGGCAGGAGCTGCCCAGGTTCTGAACCAGGGATGAGCCGTCTCCTAGGCTTACATTCAAGTGGAGATGCCAAGAGAACGAAGAAGGTTTGATAAGGGAAGTAGATTGGAGGGTTGCTTGGAGTTGCGTGCTCTATGTGAACCGTGCAGGTTTGGTTTTGACTAGACTGTCCCTTTAAGAACCTTATAATTAGAATTAAGATATGTTAAAAATTCCCTGGCCTCCAGTTTGGGTATAAAAAATATATATACACACCAACGTATCTTAATGATAACAGTATTAATTTACATTTTACATTCAGCTTTGAAAAGGAAGTTATTCCTTACCTTGATGTCTATTTAATAGGAGATGCTGCTAGTCATAGTGTAAGTACTACACTCTATAGAAAGCCAATAGCTTCTAATACAATTCTTCATGCTAAGTCCTGCCACCCCAGGCATACAGGCTTTGGGGTAGCTAAAAGCCAATTTATTAGATTGAAAAGGAACTGTTCCTTAGAATCTAATTTTATTAAGGAATCAGAAGTGTTAAAACGACAACTTCAAGACAGAGGCTACTCTACAAAAGTAATTAACAGAGCATACTTAGAGGTTAGTAGGCTGGATCGGTCACAAATGTTACATAACGTACAGGGAAACCCTCAAGCCAAATTTGACAGCAATAAAACTAAGTTTATCACTAATTATAGTTCTCAGTTTGGAGAAATATGTCACATTATTAACAAGCATTTACCAGTATTAGCAGGAGAAGATAGTTTACAGGATGTGGTCAAAGAAGGAGTTAACTGCATATCCAGGAAGGGTCGCACAATAGGTAATATTGTGGCTCCAAGCTCATTAAGAAAACAAATTACAATAGGTAGCAGTTGGCTGCTCATTAAAGGACACTTTAAGTGTCATTTTCGAAATTGCATAGCATGTAGTCATGCAACTGTAACGGACAGATTCCAGTCCAAGACTACCCAGAGAGTATTTCTATCAACTAGCTGCACGAATTGTCGCACTAAATATGTTATTTATCTTGTTGAATGCACATTGTGCAACAAGCAATACGTGGGGTGCTCCTCACGTGAAGCACGCTCACGCATTAGGGAGCATCTTAACAACATAGATAAAGACATAGATGTGTCAGATCTGGTACACCATTTCATCCATGAGCATAACAAAATAGTCAGCAGCTTCAAATGGCAGGTCATAGAAAGTATTGTACATACTCTTAGGGGAGGAGACAGAATGCAGAAATTATTACACAGAGAGGCTTTTTGGATTTTCACATTGCAAACAAGACGTCCAAAAGGATTTAATGCAATAGGTGATATTATAAACCATTGGCAACATAAATAAGTAATCTAGAACCAACCTCACTTAATATTTCTTTGAATATATATTACACAAACTTGTAATATATAAATGTTCACAATATGTGACAGCAAGTCTCTGTTGCATGTGTACATACATACATTTCTTTGACCATTTAGTACTTTATTCTTAAATCTAAGATAAATTTAAAATCAAAAATTATAAGCAATGATCATTTTATATTGTTAGATTTAATCTAAGTAGCCATTTTTTGAAATGTGAGGGCTCATGAGGCATTACTTTGAAACTAATCTTAGTCTTAAATGTCCCCCGTGCATATATGATACAATATCTACATACATACATTTCTTTAACCAAATAGCACCGTATTCTTAAATTTTAAATTAATCTATAAATTGAAGTCAAAATCAAAGAATATTTGGTAGTGCTGGTTTCAGTAAATATAATATGTTTTGCAATATGAGGGTTTATGTGGCATTTCATTGAAACTAATTCTTGGCTTCAAATATTTTTTTTTTTTCCCTCCCTCCATCTTTTTATACATGACACAAATTTTATAATTTGATAGTCATTACAAAAGTTATTTCATGTGTACCTACAATCTAACAGTCATCGATTATAGTGACTACATGTGTATTATGTATATCAAGTGATTGTATATCAGTTGTCATAAATGTCTATGCCGTTATTCTTTGAATTAAATGTCCCTTACTCAACAGCTGAACACCCTTAATTTTTTAATGGACCAGCCCATTTAAGGGTGCTAACGGAACAGTCTGTATGGTCTATGAATAAGGCTCTCTACCAGCCGAAACGTGTAAGACCGACTGGCTGCTGTTGAGTAACGGCACATTTTTCCTATTTTTATTTTTCCCCTGTTTTTTGAGTATATTTTGTCCCATTCTTCTTTTAAAGAATAAATTTACCACTTTGTTTCTAAGAAATTTGCCGGATTTGTCTTTGTTCTATGATATATATATATATATATATATATATATATATATATATATATATATATATATATATATATATATAGTTTGTATGCGTTAATTTTATTCTGAAGGAGTTTATTGTTGAAAAAACTTGATAGCTCCCACCAACTTACATAGAGATTGGGGGAAAACTAAGGCAAAATTAGCCCACATAGCCATAATCAATCTATTGACGACAATAAGAGTTTCAAATAGATTGACTTTTGCTGTTAGAACAAAACCTATATGCGCCAACACCAATCACCAGCTAGTTTCCCAGTAGTGCATTGCCGCTCATGATCCTAGGTTTACTCTTCAACAAAGGATACAAAGAAAATCAGGCACATTATAGATTATTGTTAAAGGTAAATTGAAAGGTTGTTTAATATTGCATGTTCTGTCAGAATCATAGAGGTGTAATTTTGACTTTACTGGTCATTTTAAACAGTTGATAAACTTTCAGTGTTAGCTGGAAAACGTTTTATTTGTTATTTTTTATGTTTATCAATGTCTTTACTTTGTACTTGCATCTCCCCTACCAGACACCTATTTCTGCATTATAAATGTATAGTGACAGTTGCATCTGAGAAAAATAACCTAATTTTGTGAAAAGAACCTTTCTTTTTAACAGACATAACATTTTCAGATGTACTACCAATGATAATCACTGTGGGAGAAACAATGAACCAGCCCATATTTTTAAATGTCTTTGTAGTGACCCTTGAATTGTATTACCTGATATTATTGATCTCTCACGATAGGGTTAAATGCATAGGTAAAGTCCCACTTCTATATGCAGCTCCTGTGCAGGGCACAGCCGGTCCACAATCAGTAGGTTTCACGACCTAGCCAATCATCTGTTGCCGTTTCTGAACATGACAGACTTACTGCTTCTGAATGGGGCTTTAATTACATATTTAACCACTTTGCTGGGATTAAAATTGTATTTATATAGAAGAGCCAGTTCTATCCTATGTTCTGTTGAAATATAACATGCCTTTTAATGTCCTTTTAAATGTTGTATCATTTAAATATTGGTTTACAGGTTTCTACTGAAGACTAAATTGGAGAAGCAATTGTATTTACATACTATTTGCTTTCATATATTATCTGTATGCCCTTCTAAAACATGGATTGCAGACAAGGTTCTATTTTTATTTTATTGATCATTTTTTAATTGCGTCTTCCATTACCGCTTCTAATTGTTTAGTGAAGCACACTTATCTGTGTATAGTGAGCTGCCATTTAGTATGGAACTCTTCTTTCGGACACAAAAAAATGTTCATGTACAGTTTACAGCATAAATGTTTCACTGGGATATTTAAAAGTAATAAGACAATAGCAAGTTTGGGTTTTTATATTTTAGCAGTTTTTGATATAAAATGTTGTCAAGGTATATGTAAGGTTAATAAATATATATTTTAATCATATATTTTAAGATTAATACATGTATATACATATTTTTGATCATGTGTTTGACTGGTCAGTGGAAGATGATTCAATTCATTCTTAACTTGGGACTCCTGTCCCATCCTCCCACATTCAGTGTGCAAAAGTGAAGAGGGAATCCAAGTGAAAACAATAAACATTTGGTTTGTTTAACTTTAACAGCAATTACAAGGAACCATATGCATGACTGCATGGAATTGTGAGATAAAATCTCTTACCCCTCAAGATTCTGACTCAGGCGACATATTTTGTAAGAAAGTAACATGCTTTGTGAAAACTTTGACCATTTACTTTTAGATGAATATTGACCCCATGATATGTAAGTGGGACAATAACAACTTGACAGAACACGTTTTAAAGTATACTCTTTGGAACCATTGTTAAAAGATAGCATTCTGATGCCTAGATCAGGACACAAGCTCACATATGGACTTCTTTCCCAAGATGTAGCCGGTCCGTCTGTGTATATTTGAAACTGAAAACATCTTTCAAAAGAACTGACAATTAGCACGAGTTTGTTAAGTGACTCATGCTATGTAACTGCTGACACTGAAATATACATAAAGTTAGACATTGCGTCTGGATTAGGATAACACAGAGAAAGCACATGGCTTACATTGTGATTTCAAAACAACTGTATTTAGATTTTAAGTAAAATTAAATACATTTTGAAAAAGAACAATGCCAATAGTTCATGTGTGTTTGAAATAATTCAAATAACCCATATATGTATATATATGGAACAGAAACATACTATATTAAATAAATAATTGCTGTATTGAATAATAACTACATTGATAATTTTGCAGATAAACATATCAAATATATGCCCCAGACTATATTGAATATATATCTGTGAGATAGATTTAAATCTGTATAGATTAAATAGCAATTGTGATAGTCCCATGTTTGGATGATATATAACATGTTTTTTTCTGTGTTCCAGATGGGGCTAAAAGATACCAAATACAAGATCGTCTGTATGGAATAATAACCGCTGTGTCTCTATACTTCTCAGACATATAATAATTCATGCATGCAGAATTTGTTAGAAATGTGAAACATGCTGTAATTGTGTGAATACATATATAACAGATATATAAATGCCATTAATCTTGAATAGTTAGCAATATAAATTATTTTAATATAAAATTTTGATGTTTCATGTCAAATTGATCAGAATAAAAAAATGTAATATAATACAATACATATAAACATATAACTTAATAATGTAAGTAAATTGTGACAGTTATTACCCATTTTAAAGAAATATTTTAAATGCTAGAAATGTTGGTTAAATGTGAATCTGTATGTATTGTCATACTGCCCCCCGGTGTTGCAATGCCGGAAGGCTTTTTGGCTGTTTTAAAAATGAAATTTCAAAGAGCCAATCCGAGACAAGGTTTCCGTGTGGGCGTAACCAAACCAGATCTCTAATGATTATAAAAGAAGAAGGTTAAATGCAAGAGTGGAGAGTTTTTTTGGTGATTGCTTACCCTGGTGACTGATAACTGGTGAGCATACTTGGGACACAGTCATTCAAGCAAGGAGCTGAAATACTAACCATGATCTATTCAAAATAACTTTTCCTTCAAATGAGGAGATCTAAGATATTTGGAAAATATTGAATTACAATTTGGTTCAGACTGGTGATGTATGATTTCTAACTTTAATATTTTAAGCAAAGGTTATTGATAATATCGTAGTCAAATTGTAGTTAAGCAGATTTAAAGAAGCAGTTTGTATTTCAAGTTAGTATTTCATAAGCCTGTGTAGTGTTAAAAGTTTATTTTTGTATGCTAAGGATTTCATTTAAAGCATTTGTCCAATGTAAGAATATATGTACTTTAGTACCCTAATTAGAATTGTATTGCTCGATATTAGTAGCTGTGATATTTTAGTCTCATTGTGTTAATTTTGAATGAAAGGATATTGTAAATCAGGCTAGCTTTAAAGGTAAACTTTTATGATCTTAGAATCTCATTGTACTAACAGGGTGAACGTTTACTGTGAATAAGATAGATTTTTATGAATGTTGCATAGCCTATTTGAATTGTTTTAAAGGCATATAGTGTCGACTCATATTCTAATTCTCACCAATATTTATGTATCAACATGTTCATAGTTATTTACTAATAATAAAGAATTCAGATATTTATATTAATTTTGTTGTCTTAGTAGAAGTATATTGATTGTGGGTTCAGTCTAAAGAAAGATTGTTAAATATATTCCCTGCCATATACTCACACATTGTTTGGAGAATACTGCTAAGATTTTTATAAATATACTGACAATGTTTGTGTGTTTTTATGCTAGATTTTGTTAATATTTTTCTTGTGTGTTTTCTGTTGTGTTGTAACATGTGAAATAAAAAAACACTTTGTTTATAAAAAAAAAAAAAAACTCTGCATGTCCTCTATCAACAAAACATCTGTAAAGCGTCCTGTCCTTGCCGGCGTGGTCGTGGGAGGAGGAGGATTACTTTCACCTCTTCCCCTGTCAGATTCCCATTGTGCTGTGACATCACCCTTATACGCTGTGTAAAGCATACTTTTTAATTTATTTTGGAACTGCTGGCAGTCCCTGAAACGCACACGTTGTTGTTTTTTTTAAATGTACACTACTGTTACTAAACAAGATATGAGTTGCACTGGTGTGACAATGTGCCCTGGCACGCCCTGAAACGCACACGTGTGAAGGAAACTGAATGTTATTATTTCACATTTAAAAAAAAAAAGGTTTTTTTTTTTTAAATGTACACTACTGTTACACCAGATAGGAGTTGCACTTGTGTGACAATGTGCCCTTGCAGGCCCTGAAACGCACACGTGTGAAGGAAACTGACTGCTATTATTTCACAGTCCAAAAAGTTTTTTTTTTTTTTTTTTAAATTTACACTACTGTTACTACAGATATGAGTGGTGGTGGCACTAGTTGGCAAGTGGGCCTGGCACACACGCTGGCAGGCAGGCAACTGCAAATTTACACTACTGTTACAACAGATATGAGTGGTGGCACTAGTTGTCAAGTGGGCCTGGCACACATGCTGGCAGGCGGGAAACTGCAATTAGATTACACTAGCAGACTGATGTTTCACAGTCAAAAAAGTTTTTTATTTTTAAATTTACACTACTGTTACAACAGATATGAGTGGTGGTGGCACTAGTTGGCAAGTGGGCCTGGCACACACGCTGACAGGCAGGAAACTGCAATTAGATTACACTAGCAGACTGATGTTTCACAGTCAAAAAAGTTTTTTATTTTTAAATTTACACTACTGTTACAACAGATATGAGTGGTGGTGGCACTAGTTGGCAAGTGGGCCTGGCACACACGCTGGCAGGCAGGCAACTGCAATTAGATTACACTAGCAGACTGATGTTTCACAGACAAAAAAGTTTTTTTTTTTCAATTTAAACTACTGTTACAACAGATATGAGTGGTGGCACTAGTTGGCAAGTGGGCCTGGCACACACGCTGGTAGGCAGGCAACTGCATTTGATTACACTAGCAGACTGATGTTTCACAGTCAAAACAGTTTTTTTTTTTTAAATATACACTACTGTTACAACAGATATGAGTGGTGGCACTGCAGGCAGGCAACTGCAATTAGATTACACTAGCAGACTGATGTCTCACATTCAAAATTACACAGGCAAAAAAAAAAACAACTGATGTTCTAGCCCTAAAAAGGGCTTTTTGGGGTGCTGTCCTTACAGCAGAGATCAGATGAGTCCTTCAGGACTGTAGTGGACACTGAATAAACTAGCCTAGCTATCAATTTCCCTATGAAATCAGCAGCAGCTACACTGTCCCTCCTCTCACTAACAATGCAGCTTCCGAATGAATCTAAAATGGCTGCTGTCCAGGAGCTGGGAGGGTCTGGAGTGTCTGCTGCTGATTGGTGGAAATGTGTCTGCAGACTGTGAGATACAGGGTCAAAGTTTACTCAATGATGACGAATACTGTTACAACAGATATGAGTGGTGGCACTAGTTGGCAAGTGGGCCTGGCACACATGCTGGCAGGCAGGAAACTGCAATTAGATTACACTAGCAGACTGATGTTTCACAGTCAAAAAAGTTTTTTATTTTTAAATTTACACTACTGTTACAACAGATATGAGTGGTGCTGGCACTAGTTGGCAAGTGGGCCTGGCACACACCCTGGCAGGCAGGCAACTGCAATTAGATTACACTAGCAGACTGATGTTTCACAGTCAAAAAAGTTTTTTTTTTTCAATTTAAACTACTGTTACAACAGATATGAGTTGTGGCACTAGTTGGCAAGTGGGCCTGGCATACACGCTGGTAGGCAGGCAACTGCATTTGATTACACTAGCAGACTGATGTTTCACAGTCAAAACATTTTTTTTTAAATATACACTACTGTTACAACAGATATGATTGGTGGCACTGCAGGCAGGCAACTGCAATTAGATTACACTAGCAGACTGATGTTTCACAGTCAAAATTACACAGGCAAAAAAAACTGATGTTCTAGCCCTAAAAAGGGCTTTTTGGGGTGCTGTCCTTACAGCAGAGATCAGATGAGTCCTTCAGGACTGTAGTGGACACTGAATACACTAGCCTAGCTATCAATTTCCCTATGAAATCAGCAGCAGCTATACTGTCCCTCCTCTCACTAACAATGCAGATTCCGAATGAATCTAAAATGGCTGCTGTCCAGGAGCTGGGAGGGTCTGGAGTGTCTGCTGCTGATTGGCTGAAATGTGTCTGCAGACTGTGAGATACAGGGTCAAAGTTTACTCAATGATGATGAATACTGTTACAACAGATATGAGTGGTGGCACTAGTTGGCAAGTGGGCCTGGCACACATGCTGGCAGGCAGGAAACTGCAATTAGATTACACTAGCAGACTGATGTTTAACAGTCAAAAAAGTTTTTTATTTTTAAATTTACACTACTGTTACAACAGATATGAGTGGTGGTGGCACTAGTTGGCAAGTGGGCCTGGCACACACGCTGGCAGGCAGGCAACTGCAATTAGATTACACTAGCAGACTGATGTTTCACAGTCAAAAAAGTTTTTTATTTTTAAATTTAAACTACTGTTACAACAGATATGAGTGGTGGCACTAGTTGGCAAGTGGGCCTGGCCCACACGCTGGTAGGCAGGCAGCTGCAAATAGATTACACTAGCAGACTGATGTTTCACAGTCAAAAAAGTTTTTTTTTTTTTTAAATATACACTACTGTTACAACAGATATGAGTGGTGGCACTGCAGGCAGGCAACTGCAATTAGATTACACTAGCAGACTGATGTTTCACAGTCAAAAAAGTTTTTTATTTTTAAATTTACACTACTGTTACAATAGATATGAGTGGTGGTGGCACTAGTTGGCAAGTGGGCCTGGCACACCTGTTGGCAGGCAGGTAACTGCAATTAGATTACACTAGCAGACTGATGTTTCACAGTCAAAAAAGTTTTTTTTTTAAATTTAAACTACTGTTACAACAGATATGAGTGGTGGCACTAGTTGGCAAGTGGGCCTGGCACACACGCTGGTAGGCAGGCAGCTGCAATTAGATTACACTAGCAGACTGATGTTTCACAGTCAAAAAAAGTTTTTTTTTTTTAAATATACACTACTGTTACAACAGATATGATTGGTGGCACTGCAGGCAGGCAACTGCAATTAGATTACACTAGCAGACTGATGTTTCACAGTCAAAATTACACAGGCAAAAAAAAAACTGATGTTCTAGCCCTAAAAAGGGCTTTTTGGGGTGCTGTCCTTATAGCAGAGATCAGATGAGTCCTTCAGGACTGTAGTGGACACTGAATACACTAGCCTAGCTATCAATTTCCCTATGAAATCAGCAGCAGCTACACTGTCCCTCCTCTCACTAACAATGCAGCTTCCGAATGAATCTAAAATGGCTGCTGTCCAGGAGCTGGGAGGGTCTGGAGTGTCTGCTGCTGATTGGCTGAAATGTGTCTGAAGACTGTGAGATACAGGGTCAAAGTTTACTCAATGATGACGAATAGGGGGCGGATTGAACATCGCATATGTTCACCCGCCGCTGCGAACACAAACAAGCTATGTTTGCCGGGAACTATTCGCCGGCGAACAATTCGCGACATCACTAATCAAAAGTGATCACTTCCCTTGAAACTTTATCAACTGGGCTTATGGTAATTAGAATTAACACTCAGCCAGATTACGAGTTTTGCATTATGAGCTGTGCGGTGCTAACGTGCAGCTTTTTCTCACCACTCACTTACCTACAGTGCTGGTATTACAGGTTTTTTTAAACCCGGCGTTAAAAGACAAGAAGTGAGCATTTAGCAAAATTGTGCTCCATACCGTTCTCCAATACCAGCGCTGCTTAAGTCAGCGGTGAGCTGGTCATATGTGCTTGTGCACGATTTCCCCATAGACATCAATGGGGAGAGCCGGCTGAGAAAAAGTCTAACACCTGCAAAAAAGCAGCGTAAAGCTCAGTAACGCAGCCCCATTGATTCCTATGGGGAAACTAAAGTTATGTTTACACCTAACACCCTAACATGAACCTGAGTGTAAACACCCCTAATCTTACACTTATTAACCCCTAATCTGCTGCCCCCAACATCGCCGACACCTACATTATATTTATTAACCCCTAATCTGCTGCCCCCAACATCGCCAACACCTACATTATATTTACCCGTAATCACCCTCTCCCAACGTCCCGCTAAACATAAGTCTAACCCTCACCCTAACACCCCCTAACTTAAATATTATTTAAATAAATCTAAAGAAAATTACTATAATTAACTACATTATTCCTATTTAAAACTAAATACTTACTTATAAAAGAAACCCTAAGATAGCTACAATATAACTAATAGTTACATTGTATCTAGCTTATGTTTTATTTTTATTTTACAGGTAACTTTGTATTTATTTTAACTAGGTAGAATAGTTATTAAATAGATATTAACTATTTAATAACTATCTATCTAAAATAAATACAAAAGTACTTGTAAAATAAAACCTAACCTAAGTTACTCTAACACCTAACACTACACTACAATTAAATCAATTCCCTCCATTAAATACAATTAAATAAATTAAATTAAATTAGCTAAATCACACAAAACACCTAAATTACACAAAATAAAAAAACAAATTGCAAGATCTTTAAACTAATTACACCTAATCTAATAGCCCTATCAAAAAAGCCCCCCAAAATAAAAATAACCCCTAGCCTAAACTAAACTACCAATAGCCCTTAAAAGGGTATTTTGCGGGGCATTGCTCCAAATAAATCAGCTCTTTTACCTGAAAAAAAATACAAACACTCCCCCCAACAGTAAAACTCACCACCCACACAACCAACCCCCCAAATAAAAGCCTAACTTACAAATACTAAGCTCCCCTTGCCCTGAAAAGGGCATTTTGATGGGCATTGCCCTTAAAAGAGCATTTAGCTCTATTGCACCCCAAATCCCTAACCTAAAACAATAAACCCACCCAATAAACCCTTAAAAATCCTAACACTAACCCCCGAAGATTCACTTAACGGGAGAAGTCTTCATCCAAGCAGCAAGATGTCCTCAACGAAGCTGGCAAAAGTGGTCCTCCAGACGGGCAGAAGTGGTCCTCCCGACGGGCAGAAGTCTTCATCCAGACGGCATCTTCTATCTTCATCCTTCCGACGCGGAGCGGCTCCATCTTCAAGACATCGGGCGCGGAGCATACTGTTCAAACGACGTCTCCTTTGGAATGAATATCTCTTTAAATGAGTCATCCAAGATGGCGTCCCTTAGATTCTGATTGGCTGATAGAATTCTATCAGCCAATCAGAATTAAAGGGACATGAAACCCAATTTTTTTCTTTCGTGATTTAGAAAGAGCATGTCATTTTAAACCACTTTCTAATTTACTTCTATTATCTAATTTGCTTCATTTTCTTGATATCACTTGCTGAAAAGCATATCTAGATATGCTCAGTAGCTGCTGATTGGTTGCTGCACATAGAGGCCTTGTGTGATTGGCTCACACATGTGCATTGCTATTTCTTCAACAAAGGATATCTAAAGAATTGAGAAAATTAGATAATAGAAGTAAATTGGAAAGTTGTTTAAAATTGCATGCCCTATCTGAATCATGAAAGTTTAATTTTGACTAGACTGTCCCTTTAAGGTAGAAAAAATCCTATTGGCTAATGCAATCAGCCAATAGGATTGAGCTGGCATTCTATTGGCTGTTCCAATCAGGAACTATATAAGGCTTCTATATAAACACAATAAACACACCTTTATGGGTGTGTTGTTCAATCACAAATTGTTCAATTACACCTGCCTACATTACACTGTATTGCGTAGACTACACTGGATACACATAGCAACAATTAACAAACATTAAAATAAAAGAGTTAAAAGTAACCAAACAACCTAAAAAGTATCCCAACTTACACAGAGTTATAGATTATTGAGCCAAATGCAGAAACAGAGAAAATCGACATAGCACCTTTGATAATACTGACATCGACATATGAGAATTAATAGCAGGCAAAGAAAAAGTGCAAGAAGATACAATCACCTAGATTATGAGTTTTGAGCGCTATAGGGAAACTAAAGAACACAACAAGGGCCCGATCCGATAGTCAGCGTTGCCCGCAAAAGCCGGCGATGCTTAATTTTGCACGGGTTTGGTATCCTATATACGGTGTAACCTAGGAGTTACGCTCGTATATTTCTGCCTTCGCCCATAGTTTTTTGGGCCATAGGCAGGTATACCAAACCCGCGCAGTTTGGTATCCAATATACAGGGTAAAGACTTACGTGGCGAAAATGGAGAAATCTTACTCCATTTTCACCTCGCCACAAAATGCAGCCTTAGTAAGCCTTACGCTGTCTATTAGAGCCCCGTAATTCCCTAAACTACCTGCTAAATAAAACCTAACACCGAACGCATGCGTAATGTCTATCTACCTGTCAACCGCGATCTGCTAAATAAAACTTAACACCTAACGCATGCGCAATTTCTATCTACCTGTCAACCGCGATCCCCTGCCGCAATCCCTAATAAAGTATTTAACCCCTAAACCGCCGCTCCCAGACCCCGCCGCCACCTACATTAAAAGTATAACCCCCTAATGTGATCCCCATACACCGTCGCCAGCTACATTACCTACCCCATAATGTGAGCCCCTTACACCGCCGCCACCTACATTAACTACCCCCTAATGTGAGCTCCTACCCCGCCCCCAGCTATATTACCTACCCCCTAATGTGAGCTCCTACCCCGCCGCCAGCTATATTAAAATTATGAACCCCTAATTTAATCCCCCTACACCGCCACCAGCTATATTAATTACATTAACCCCTAATTTAATCCCCCTACACCGCCGTCAGCTATATTAATTACATTAACCCCTAATTTAATCCCCCTATACTGCCGCCAGCTATATTAAATGAATTAACCCCTAATCTAAACCCCTACACCGCCGCCAGCTATATTAAATAGATTAACCCCTAATCTAATCCCCCTACACCACCGCCAGCTATATTAACTATATTAACCCTAATTATATTAGGGTTAATATAGTTAATATAGTTATTATTATATATATTAACTATATTAACCCTAATTATATTAGGGTTAATATAGTTAATATCGTTATTATATTATATATATTAAGTATAATAACCCTATCTAACTCTAACATCCCTAACTAAATTCTTATTAAAATAAATCTAATTAATATTAATATTATTAATTAAAATATTCCTATTTAAATCTAAATACTTACCTATAAAATAAACCCTAAGATAGCTACAAAGTAATTAATAATTACATTGTAGCTATTTTAGGGTTTATATTTATTTTACAGGTAACTTGGTATTTATTTTAACTAGGTACAATAGCTATTAAATAGTTAATAACTATTTAATAGCTACCTAGTTAAAATAATTACCAATTTACCTGTAAAATAAATCCTAACCTAAGTTACAAATACAACTACACTATCAATAAATGAAATAAACTACAAATATCTAAACTAAAAAACAATTAAATAAACTAAACTAAATTACAAAAAAAACCCCGCTAAATTACAAAAAATAAAAAAAGATTACACGATTTTTTAGCTAATTACACCTATTCTAAGCCCCCTAATAAAATAATAAAGCCCCCCAAAATAAAAAAAAATGTCCCTACCCTATTCTAAAATACAAAAGTTAACAGCTCTATTACCTTACCAGCCCTTAAAAGGGCCTTTTGCGGGGCATGCCCCAAAGAAATCAGCTCTTTTGCCTGTAAAAAAAACCATACAATACCGACCCCCAACATTACAACCCACCACCCACATACCCCTACTCTAACCCAAACCCCCCTTAAATAAACCTAACACTACCCCCCTGAAGATCTCCCTACCTTTTCTTCACCCAGCCGGGCAGAACTATATTCATCCGATCCGGGTGATGTCTTCAATCAAGCGGCAGAGAAGAAGTCTTCCATCCGGCAATGTCTTCAATCAAGCGGCAGAGAAGAGGTCCTCCATTGGGGCGAAGTTTTCTTCCAAGCGGCATCTTCAATCTTCTTTCTTCGCTCCTCCGATGCGGAACATCCATCCGGCACGAGGACTTCCCGACGAATGAGGTTCCTTTAAATGACATCATCCAAGATGGCGTCCGTCGAATACCGATTGGCTGATAGGATTCTATCAGCCAATCGGAATTAAGGTAGAAAAATCTGATTGGCTGATTGAATCAGCCAATCAGATTCAAGTTCAATCCGACTGGCTGATTGGTTCTGATTGGACTGGAAGTCATTGTGCCGGATGGATGTTCCACGTCAGAGGAGCGAAGATTGAAGATGCCGCTTAGAAGAAAACTTCGCCCCGATGGAGGACCTCTTCTCTGCCGCTTGGATGAAGACATCATCGGATGGAAGACTTCTTCTCTGCCGCTTGATTGAAGACATCGCCCGGATCGGATGAAGAGTTCTGCCCGGCTGGTTGAAGATCTTCAGGGGGGTAGTGTTAGGTTTATTTAAGGGGGGTTTGGGTTAGAGTAGGGGTATGTGGGTGGTGGGTTGTAATGTTGGGGGGTGGTATTGTGTTGTTTTTTTTTACAGGCAAAAGAGCTGATTTCTTTGGGGCATGCCCCGCAAAAGGCCCTTTTAAGGGCTGGTAAGGTAATAGCGCTTTTAACTTTTGTATTTTAGAATAGGGTAGGGACATTTTTTTATTTTGAGGGGCTTTATTATTTTATTATTTATTATTATTTTTTGTAATTTAGTTTAGTTTATTTAATTGTTTTTTAGTTTAGATATTTGTAGTGTATTTAATTTATTGATAGTGTAGGTGTATTTGTAACTAAGGTTAGGATTTATTTTACAGGTAAATTGGTAATTATTTTAACTAGATAGCTATTAAATAGTTATTAACTATTTAATAGCTATTGTAACTAGTTAAAATAAATACCAAGTTACCTGTAAAATAAATATAAACCCTAAAATAGCTACAATGTAATTATTAATTACATTGTAGCTATCATAGGCCTAGATTTAGAGTTTGGCGTTAGCCGTAAAAACCAGCGTTAGAGGATCCTAACGCTTGTTTTTTACGGACTCCGGTATTTAGAGTTCAGTTACCGACACTCAAAAATCACCCAACGCACAAATCTCTACCGACAGCTCAGACCCAGTAGTTAACATATACCGACAAAATAAACATCCACGAATCACAAAACAAATATTACACAAACTACACTTACACTCATACAAACACTACACTATATTTATTTTTCAGATTTAATAATTTTTCATCAAAATACAAAGGATCAAAGTTGCGAGATCTCGGGTGTTAGAAAAAAAACAACACAAATCCATTTTGCCATTGGCTTACATTGACAGACGGGAAAACAAACTCATATAGCTTCATATAACTAATAATATTATCACAAACATACACTCATCGATGCATACAAACAATATACACCACATTACATACACAAAAAAGTTATTTATTACAAAATGAACACGATTTAGTTACTTTTTTACAAAAGCTCATGACGTCACTCACTTTACGAGGAAAACCAGTCTTTGAAAAAAAAATTTACCAAAATTTAGAGCCTCCATTGACTTCTATGGGGAAGACGTGCTCGTGCACGCGAAAGACAGATTTCCCTAACGCACGCAAATAGCGTAGACCTAAAAACTCCAAATACCAGCGCTAGAAAATACTTGCTTTTCTGCGTTAGAGCCAGCTATGATAAATAGATCAAGAAATGACTATTTCCCTATGGTGGACTTATGGATTGTACTTATTGTATATTCACAACAGCATTAAATTGTTTCATACTTTTACATTACATCAACTACAAATCAACATCACTAGTAACAAACTTTTTTATCCAAAAAAAAATCACATTTAAACGGACACAAAAATAATTAAAACATTTCAGGATTCACAAACAGTACACAATGGGAAACACCTCTCATTTACCTTTATTATTGCATTTCATTTATTCAACTCATATGCTTGCAGCAACTGCATATCTAAATAGGCTTAACACATGATCAGTCATGGATGCACATACATTACTTTTACCATACACTCATACATGTGCATTCAAATGATGGGGGAAAAACACATTACATTCTCTCTAGGAATCACAAAACAGAACATATGGATTTTACTGTACTTTTAACATCATGATTCCATCACCAGAAACCATTAGGAATTACGTACAAGAAGAACATCACTACACCAGATTACAGATGTCACTTTATGGGAAGGAACAACAATGCCAGACCGCCATATAGAAGTCAGCATATGTTGGACACAATCACAATATATACGTAGATGTACATAACACGCATCACCCATCACGCAACCACAAAGCACACATTTCGATTTTATTCAGCACACAACAATGTAGCACAATACAACAACACAATGAGGATTTCAGAACTACATAGGCAGGTTAATAATATGATGACGTCATTAGAAGATTCAACCATACACATTACAGATTCACGACTGTACCGACACCTTTCTGAACTTTAACACTCAATACTACAATACAACATTATATTGACAGCTCGGCAATATTGACAGCTCGGCAATCACTTATATATATAATACTACAGATGACAGCCGGAAGTTATTCAGTATTAGTGCCATTTGAAAGGGACGCATACAATATTGACAGCTCGGCAATCACTTATATATACAATACTACAGATGGCAGACGGGAAGTTCAGAATTATTATTGCGATTTGAAAGGGACGCGTACAATATTGACAGCTCGGCAATCACTTATATATACAATACTACAGATGACAGCCGGAAGTTCTTCAGTATTAGTGCCATTTTAATGGGATGCATACAATATTGACAGCTCGGCAATCACTTATATATACAATACTACAGATGGCAGACGGGAAGTTCTGAATTATTATTGCGATTTGAAAGGGACGCGTACAATATTGACAGCTCGGCAATCACTTATATATACAATACTACAGATGGCAGATGTTACTTTATCGTTTACAAACAATGTTGCAGCAACATTGATCGATCACATTCGATGCACATTATACACAACTATGCACTTTCATTCATGTTAGCCTGGACGTGTGCTTGTTACTATAAGATCGCGTTTAAGAAATATTGATTACGCATATGATCAAACATTACAAACATGCACTGTATGTGTGATATTTGACACTTTCACATTGAGATTCATTGTGGGAAAACAACATTTCAGCAAACAACAAAAAAACGCCCACTGTGAAAGCATTCGCGCCGCTCACATACAAACAAGTGAATACAATTAGCAATCATTACAAACTCACTACCATTGGACTAATTGTACTATAAATCCCACAAACAACATGGCCAATGTATCACTTGTGATCCACATCAGATCAAGTGCATACCTTGTTACGCTGTTTTGAAAGATGGATGACGATGACATGGTAGACACTGCTGGTGCTGCTATTGGCGAACTAGCTGTTGATCGAATCAGGCAGCCTCGGCGGCTCAGACTGAGACGAAGGGGTCGTGTGGTTCGAGGTCCTCGTGTCTACAGGGTGAGACCCACCTTGGAAAACATGAGCGACTTTGAGGTTTATGATAAGTATCGGCTCAATCGCGAACAGCTCATTGGCCTTTATGATCTTCTTAAACCTCATTTGGAGCCAAGTATAAGAATAAGGACTGCTGTTCCCGCCATGAGTAAGATGCTAAGTTGTCTATACGTCCTGGCCTCCGGGAGTTTTCAATCCGGAGAAATGTACATGCATGGCCTGTCTCAAGGTACATTCTCTGTGGTGTTTGATAACTTTCTGGATGCCATGGTACGTATCAGTAAGCACTACATAGGATTCCCACAGAATGATGGTGATTGGAGGCGCCTGAAGCGGGAATTCTTTGATATTGCTCAATTGCCCAATGTCTTGGGAGCCATAGATTGTACCCACATTGCGCTACATGCTCCAATTGATGACTTGCCCTTCAGAAATCGCAAACATTTTCATAGCCTCAACGTGCAGTATGTTTGTGACGCACAGATGAGGATTATGCATGTGTGTGCAAATTTTGGAGGAGCTTGTCATGATGCCTGCATCCTCGCTCAGTCGTCCCTGTGGAGACCGTTTGAGGAAAGACAAATGCCCCCTGGTTATCTCGTTGGTGAGTATTTGTGCACAACATGGTTAATTAGTTTGACAATTGCCATTGTAGTTTTAAAATGTTAGCGTAATGTTCAGCTATAGGATGCAATTTAACCATGTATTTTTTTTTCCGCAAATGTCTAGTTTTAGTTCAATGCAGATATGTAGCATGTCTTACCTTAAATGCTCAGATAGAGAATGCAATGTAACCATTTAGTTTCAATTTTACACAAGGTGTGGTTTAGGAGAAATACGCATATGTAGCATGTCTTAGCTGAAATGGGAAGATATTAGCTAATGCAATTTAACCATGTCATTGTCTCTTTCCGCTAATGTCTAGTTTTAGTTCAATGCAGATATGTAGCATGTCTTACCTTAAATGCTCAGATAGAGAATGCAATGTAACCATTTCGTTTCCATTTTACACAAGGTCTGGTTTAGGAGAAATATGCATATGTAGCATGTCTTAGCTGAAATGGGAAGATATTAGCTAATGCAATTTAACCATGTCATTGTCTCTTTCCGCTAATGTCTACTTTTAGTTCAATGCAGATATGTAGCATGTCTTACCTTAAATGCTCAGATAGAGAATGCAATGTAACCATTTCGTTTCCATTTTACACAAGGTCTGGTTTAGGAGAAATACGCATATGTAGCATGTCTTAGCTGAAATGGGAAGATATTAGCTAATGCAATTTAACCATGTCATTGTCTCTTTCCGCTAATGTCTAGTTTTAGTTCAATGCAGATATGTAGCATGTCTTACCTTAAATGCTCAGATAGAGAATGCAATGTAACCACTTCATTTCCATTTTACACAAGGTCTGGTTTAGGAGAAATATGCATATGTAGCATGTCTTAGCTGAAATGGGAAGATATTAGCTAATGCAATTTAACCATGTCATTGTCTCTTTCCGCTAATGTCTAGTTTTAGTTCAATGCAGATATGTAGCATGTCTTACCTTAAATGCTCAGATAGAGAATGCAATGTAACCATTTAGTTGCCATTTTACACAAGGTCTGGTTTAGGAGAAATACGCATATGTAGCATGTCTTAGCTGAAATGGGAAGATAGAGAATAATATTGAACTAGATTATTATTTTAAAAAAAAAACCCATCTGTTAGTGGATTATCGTGTACAAAAAGTTTTATTGGACTCAACATACTATTTTGAGGATTCAGTTTGAATTATGTTCTGTTCATAATTTATAGGTGATTCTGGGTACATGAGCCGGCCTTGGCTTCTTACCCCGTTGCGTAGCCCGAATGATGTGTCTGAGGAGCGCTACAATAGGGCTCATAAGAGAACCAGGGCGGTGGTTGAACGGATGTTCGGGCTCCTGAAGATGAGGTTCAGGTGCCTGGACAGGTCGGGAGGAGCCCTCCAGTACAACCCAAAGAAGGTGGCAAAGATCGTTATAGCCTGTAGTGTCCTGCATAATATTGCACAGCGGGCTGGGATGCTGCAGGGCGTCCAGGTGCAACGAAACCTCCTCAGAGATGAGGAGGATGATCCTGTTTTAGAGGGGCCATTCCGGGACGAGGGGCTCAATGTCAGAGCAGACATCATCAACCGCCACTTTAGACGGTAAATAATAGAAGTTAGACTGGAGTATTGTCAATAGATGTGAACTCTAGGGAAATGACAAGTAGAGAATTGTGCGAACAGGTTATGATTGTTCATCAAATGCTAAAAAAGGGTTTCATTTATTAATATAGGTGATGCTCTGGGCATTGGGTCCTGTAGCGAGTCTTTGCCACCTGGTTTTTAAAGAGGACATCAGCTGGTAAGTATAAATGTATGGACTGTTGCTGGCATGAATTGTACACAAATACATCATATGGCATACATTTTCAAAACTAGTATTTAGTTTACACATTACTTAAAATGTAAATACTCAGAAAGGGATCCTCTAGCATAACTATCCTCTAGCATGACTATGGTTCAATGTCACACATTAGAGGTTCGTTCTGCTCAATATGACTCATCTTCACACTTGATAGAACATAACACAAGATGCTACACACGCTTAGTAAGCTAGTGACAGAAATTTATTCTGAAATGGGGGGTGGTAGAGGGGCACAGAACTGATTCACACACTTGTAGTAATTTTTATTAAACTTTTTCTGCCATTAGGGAGCTGACTTAATCTAAAGACTGAAAGGGAAGAATTAGAAGCCTGACAGTGAAGATTGCCCAGACTGACAGTGGACAAAGCTAAGATTGAAATTGAAGTATACCAATGGGATCATGCCTGGCATTATCTTTCCAATCTGCTGACCTTGAAAACCATACAAAGACATGTTCACATGGTAAGTGCCAACTATTTGATAGAATAAGGCTGTGGAGGCATCCTATTGGAGACACTTAGATTATTTTCTAATTTTTAGATGGTATTTCACAGTCCTCTATTTTTGAAATGATGAATAAGGCACCTATTGAAGATCAACTGTTTACCCCTGAATTGACTTTCAAAGACCATGCATTATCCAGGTTGGTGTACCAATGCATGCTAGTTAAGAATCACAGGAAGAATGTTGAATATTAGTAGCTTACATACATTAGTCATATTTAGTTCATAATTAGATATTTAGGGATCGCAATCAGACACTTAGATGATTTTACTTTTTTAGATGGTATTTCAGTCCTCTATTTTATGAACTGATGAATAAGACACCTATTGAAGATCAACTGTTTACCCCTGAATTGACTTTCAAAGACCATGCATTATCCAGGTTGGTGTACCAATGCATGCTAGTTAAGAATCACAGGAAGAATGTTGAATATTAGCAGCTTACATACATTAGTCATATTTAGTTCATAATTAGATATTTAGGGATCACAATCAGACACTTAGATGATTTTACTTTTTTAGATGGTATTTCAGTCCTCTATTTTATGAACTGATGAATAAGACACCTATTGAAGAACAACTGTTTACCCCTGAATTGACTTTCAAACACCATGCATTATCCAGGTTGGTGTACCAATGCATGCTAGTTAAGAATCACAGGAAGAATGTTGAATATTAGTAGCTTACATACATTAGTCATATTTAGTTCATAATTAGATATTTAGGGATCACAATCAGACACTTAGATGATTTTACTTTTTTAGATGGTATTTCAGTCCTCTATTTTATGAACTGATGAATAAGACACCTATTGAAGATCAACTGTTTACCCCTGAATTGACTTTCAAAGACCATGCATTATCCAGGTTGGTGTACCAATGCATGCTAGTTAAGAATCACAGGAAGAATGTTGAATATTAGTAGCTTACATACATTAGTCATATTTAGTTCATAATTAGATATTTAGGGATCACAATCAGTAAAAGGAATACATATTATAGTTGATATAGAGGTATTTGAATGGACATGAAATATTACATTTATGTTCAGCATACATATATATATTTATTATTGGAATGTGATATACATTATTATGTATAATTCGAAATTCTGATATTTAAATTTAATTTTTATTACACAATATAATGGTATGTTTTATTTTATTTATTTTTAAATTTAAATCATAAATATCTTGATAAAATGTTGAACAAAGTTAGAGCATAGACACAAGATGATTGTAAATGTATTTTATGAATATTTGACAACGTGTGTATTAACTTTGTAAAATTTTGTTTTTTAATTTCAGATTGTCATCTGATGACTTCCAGGAATATTTTTTTGTTTTTGTTTCAAAAACTTTTTATTTTTTAAATGGTAATAATCAACATTTTATTATTAATAAATACACTCTTTTGAACAGATTATAATAAATATCCATATAATCTGTCAATAAAAAACAATTTGACTCCCATGACTGGTAGTTGTCTATTTGACAAGCACATGCATAAGATCAAATAATGCATTAATTTTAGAAAATCCACTGATTAAGAGAATATTAAATTAAACTATCTTTTTTAAATTAATTGGGGAGTGAGATCCATTGATGCTTTTCTTTTTAAATTCTTAGATGTTAAAATAATTTCGGATATGTAGTCAAAATTTTACATAAATTATTTCGTTTCACTTTTAAGAAGGGGAAGTGGTTCACTTACATTAAAGTGACAGTGTTGTTGAATGTAAAATTAATTTTATAAGATCTTGTATCTTCCTTAGGTATCTCAAAACATTATTTTATTAAATTTATAAATTTTTACATTTATAAATGGTAGGTCATTTAACTTCATATTTTTCACAAGCTAGTTATTGGATGCCATGTTAATAGATTTTATTTTCTAGTGGAGTCATTTAAAGGGACATTTAACTATAGTTATTAATATTATGTAGTTTTTAAAATCTTACCTCTTGGGTTAGACATCACATATCTATATATAATTTTCATTCCCCTTTAGTTTCTTTTGACAATGTTAAATCAACATTCAAAATGTTTTGGTCCTTAAAGGGACATTCACAAAGTATATTGTGTCTTGATTTTAAAAAAATCATAAAAGAATTTAAACATATTTAGAAAGTACTATAGAATTACATTCAGTCTTTAAATATACTTCGAAAAATATACATCAATGCACATATCTTAGTCAATTACATAAGGCATCTATGTGCAACCAACAATCATCATCAAAATAGCCTATGTAGATATGAATTTAATCCAAAAATATATATAATTACAATCTGATTGAATACCAAAACATATTAAGTTGTTCAAATATTATAATCTTATCCAAAATGCATACATAACATATAGCTTAATGTCCCTCTAAGCTGAAGACTGCGAAATACATCCATTACAATATATATTTCAGTCAGTGTGTAAAACAATCCAGAAGTTAATCTAAATATGCTTTACTCATATGTTATACTAATTTAGCAAAAGGAAGGTGCCTATGTTTATGATTTTTCAAGCATTATTGTGAAATGTCTCTTTAAAGGGACATGAACTCAAAATATACTTAAAGGGAGACAGTTAAAACATTAATGATTTATACATTCTGAATGAGTATTCTATTTTAAGCAACTTTAAAAATTGTCTCATATTATCAATGTTCCTCGTGATGTTGCTATCATTACTTTACAAATAAGGCATTAAATAGATAATTTATTTGCTTCAGTACTCTGGACAGAACTTGTTTTTTTGGTTGGATTAATTGATCCAACAATCATCAAGGACAACCCAGGTTTTTTGCCAAAATTGTCCGTAATCTAAAATATCATTATTGATTTGCAAAGAAAGATAACAAGATAATTCTTAACATTTGAGAATCGGATTAAATTATAAAGTTGCTTAACATTTCATGCTCAATCTGAATCACAAATGCTAAATTTGTTTGGACAGTGTCCCTTTAAGAGATTTAAAGAGTGTATTTACTTCTCTTCTTATCTTGACATACTTTGCTTGAAAAGCATATCAAGATAGGCTCAGTAGATGAAGATTGGTGGATGCACAGAGATGCCTTATGTGATTGGCTCAACCATGTGCATTTAAATTTCTTCTGTTGAGGATATCTAAATACTAAGATAAATTGAGTTACATTTTAAAGTCTAAACAATTTTCTATCTCTACAGATCATTTGATACAATTGTTTGTTTGTAATGTCTATTTAAAAATAAAGACGCCATTGCACAATAACATATATGAGCAGTTCAGACAAATACAAGC
The DNA here is from genome assembly GCF_027579735.1 of Bombina bombina. Classification (NCBI taxonomy): domain Eukaryota; kingdom Metazoa; phylum Chordata; class Amphibia; order Anura; family Bombinatoridae; genus Bombina; species Bombina bombina. The sequence goes on along the minus strand of NC_069503.1, from coordinate 1,031,749,705 downwards.
TCGAGGTTTATTTACTAATAACAAACAAACCTGTAGTTTAACATTTATAAACAGATTATCCAAGTTACTGACATTATAACCTGAATTTGAACATTCAGAAATATTGCGTGGGAAATGGAACTTGAAACAACAGATTTGCATCTTTAAACATTAGAGTCTAATGTCACGCAATAGCACACAATCAATGTGCATTATGAAATACATTTAATAGAGCAATGTCAATACTTCACAATAAGTCAACAAATTGATTTAATGAACAATAAAGACATACAATATTAAATGTGTATTTGTATTAAAGAAACAGACCGTTATTAAACCGAAAAATGTTTACAACATTTAATAATGTGACAGTATTAGATTTTAAAGAGAATTTAAACATTAATATTTAACGGATCACGGATATTAAATCTGCGTCACACATATCCGCATGACAGGCCCATGAGTTACAAATAAGTCTACATGAAAAATTAAGTAACAGCACCACCAGGAGGTATGTGTAAGGAAGTTACTAAGATATGAAACATTAAGGAACGGCCAATCCGAGGTTCATCACACAAACACAACTTGAGTCAGGATGGTCTCACAGACATTCTAACAATATTTCAAACTTTTATCCAATCAGATGTACAGATTACTTGTCCCTTGGTGCATCTCATGTTTACTTCACCATATAAAAGTCCATTACACGTTGCCATCTTTGTCAGTTCTCTAATGCCTGCAGGCAGTATATATCATATATCCAAATATATTCTACAACCCAGCAGGCATGTCACTTCCCAGGTTCACCAAGCAGGAGAGTGCTGCACTGGTCCACGCCGTCAAGGACTTTTATCCCCAGCTGTTTGGGAACAAGAGGAGGTCAACAGATGCGCCTGTTAAGAAGGCCCTCTGGGAGTCTATCACCAATGCGGTTCAATTGGTGTGTGACGTCCAGAGGAGCCAGGATCAAATCATGATGAGATTCGGAGATATGAGGTTGCGCTTGACAAAAAAGTCAACCTCATAAGGGACTGGGTACAAGCCCGTAAAAGAGGGGGCCAAAGAAAGGCCCCGCAGAAACTATACCTACTCCCTTATGAGGTGACTTTATGCGAGCTCCTCAATCTCCGGGTCTCCAAAAGATTTAGATCCTCGCCATCCTCGGCCTCCTCTTCTTCCCTCCCAGCTGCGGGATCTGAAAGTCCTTACGCGGGGGCCAGGGCAGCTGCTTCTCCGTCCGGTGGCCTGGGAGGAGATGAAAGAGAATCTGAACCAGGTAACTATCCAACTTCATATAATAATTTAATATTGGATTTGAATTTTAGAAAATGTGTATATAGTCAGATACTAAACCTATACAGATCTCACAACATACACTACATATGATGTTTAGAGATCTGATTTTAGATTAGTGACACATGAAATAGGAATGATGTTTCTTGCGCTCTACAGAATATGCGTCACAGAGCGAAAATTAAATTGCGCATACACGTTAACATGGGTTTGCTGTAAGTGGCATTGCTTTATACATGTTGGTCAAATGACGGATGCGTAATTCCACTTGGAATCATTGCGCAATGATCGCGAAAATGGAATTGCGCATACACATTAACATGGGTTTGCTGTAAGTGGCATTGCTTTATACATGTTGGTCAAATGACGGATGCGTAATTCCGCTTGGAATCATTGCGCAATGATCGCGAAAATGGAATTGCGCATACACGTTAACATGGGTTTGCTGTAAGTGGCATTGCTTTATACATGTTGGTCAAATGACGGATGCGTAATTCCGCTTGGAATCATTTGCGCAATGATCGCGAAAATGGAATTGCGCATACACGTTAACATGGGTTTGCTGTAAGTGGCATTGCTTTACACATGTTGGTCAAAATGAAATGTGAAGTATTATATATGTGAAGAATACAGTATTCTTATTTTCAATATTATACATAATAAAAAAAAGAAAAAGCAGAATCAAAATAAATTATAACATATGCCCATCAATTGATGAGAATGAAATAACACAAAAAAATAATTAAAGCTACAGTAAACAACACAACTGATTGAAAATAAGAGTACAGGATATATTTATCAGGAATTTAACTGAGGAAATAATTAACTCATGGGACTACCAAAAGATTAATAGTTTTTAATTGATTTGCTAATAATGTAAAGATTTTAAACATGGCATGATTTGTATTAATGATATCCAATCCTCATTTAATATATTACAGATCTGGATGTTGGTGCTGGATGCTCAAGCCAGGGCTTGTCACAGTATGGTATGTCTCATTTTATTTGACATTTGTCTTAGAAACATGGACAGAACATTACATACTAAATCCACATTGTTCAATATTTATATGTATCTGCAAAATGGATTTTTTAAATATTTGCAAATAAGAATAAATAAAACAAAAATGTAGGATTACATTGTAAGACTACTCTGATTTTGTTTGGAATTTAAGATATCCCATCTATTCTGGATGTCTTAATTTTAATGTAAGATTCTTTGAATGTCCAATTTATATTCTTCCCTTGTGTATTGCTTAATATTATTTGTATACATTTTTAAAAAATACACACACTTTTGCATATGTTTTGATTTTAAAAATATAGATTCCATTTTTGAAATTGATCACGTCATTTAAGGGACATGCCAACTAAATTTTACATAGACTGATTTTTAAACGTTATTTTATTGTTTTGTTTAAACATTTTATGAGCTATATTGGTTCAGTCTATTGTTTTAGTTCTTCTAAAAAAAAATGTATTTTGGTTTAGGTTAAACAATGCATTACTGGTATTATCTGGCTGTTTTTTTATGCATAAATTGGCATTTTGACAAAAGTTAAAATCATGTGTTCAGATAACAGTAGTACATAGTTTCAAAAAGTATACAATTACACATTTAGAGCTTCATGTCCCTTTAATAGATGAAAATTAAATAATTCTTAGGATATCCTTAAATAACATATTAGATTGGAATTGCATGCTCAATCCCATTCATTACATTAACATATGGAGTAGAGAATTCATTAACACCAACATTGTCAAATCAATATATTTTTATATTAAAGGGACACTGAGCTAAAATTATTAATGTTGTCATTCAGATAGAGCATGCAATATTAATCAACATTTAAATATAATACTATAATCATATGTGAAATATTCTATAGCTAAATGTATTTTAAAATCAAGAATGTACGTTTATCTGCAGATCAATTTTGGTTGACCAACCTGGGTTTTTATTGATGATTGGTGGATACCTTAAACAAACAATATTTATTGAATCCAATATTGCTTATCTGCCTTTAAGATTAAAATGTAGCAACATTCAAATTATAATAGGAGTCAATGTTAAATCATTTGGAACAGTTTGAACAGTGAAATCAATGATTGAAATAAATCATGCCAGTCTCCCTTTAATAAACAATAGATTCATTAATCTTTACATTCTTTGGATTAGACAATATTGATATATAATTCACATATTCACTGTTGGAGTTACTTTATAGATATAAGCATACTCTAACAGCACCATGATTACATATTTGTACTAATCAATTTGGTTTGGTATTGTGATCAATATGTGTTGTGTCCTAAACAAGATTACTGTACATTGCACAAATGGCTCGATGTGCCACATGTCTTTGTTTATATTTGTCAACAGCTGTTATTTAAAATGTGGTTTGTGTGTTTTCTTTTAAGAACATTGATCAATGGGTATATTTAGATATGCAATAGCATCATATGAGATGAGTTTGATGTCTAATATAGTCAGAAATTAAACATATGTTCAATACATCATTTTTAACAGAATCCCCTTGATTCAATCAAGCATTTTTTTGGATAATGACTGCTCTATTCTTCATATTTTCAAGTTGATTATTCTTAAAAATCGCTACAGATGTGATTTAGTGCTATCCCAAATGTGTTCACTAATATATATCTATATCATTCATAGAGAGAGTTGGTGTGGGGAGCCCAGAGGAATCCAGCACTGACACAGAGCTGCCTTTGCGGTCTTCTGGTAAGTCCATTGACTCATTTATATGTCATTGAAGGTGTATTGGTAATCAATATTATGAGCATGATTCTGATGAAGCATAACATTTGAAACAAACATATAATTTACTCCTCTGATTATATATTAATTTTCTAGGAATATTGAAAGATTAATAATTGAAACTTTCTTAGTCTACACCTTTGTTATTCAGAAGATGTATAGCATATGCTTGTTTCCATGTTCATTTTTGACAACAGTCATCAAGTGATACACACATGAGAAATCTTAAATGTTCTATGTACTATGCTTTTATGATGTTAAAATTAATACAAACAATAAATCTAAAATCTGAATCATTGAGAATAACAAATCTAATGTCATTTGTATGCTCCATCAAAATGATGTAAATCATAACTTTGGGTGTGTATATCTTTAATGCAACATTGATGTGTGTCTTTGAGCAACAGTAACATATGTTATAATATCTGATCTTAATGTGTACACAACATGTTATGTTTTACAGAGATTGATTTAACATGTGGGACGGAGGAGGAAGAGGCTCCCTTGAAGTCTGATGGTATGTGAAATATATCTATCATGTTTCCAACATGTTGCTTTATTGGAAATCATTTTATTGAAGACATTCAAAGTCTACAGCTTTTGCACTTTAAAAAGGAATATTATTTGTCTGTTCAAATACACTACTGCCCCCTTTCTATATCAGGCAGCATGAAAATATGCTTGGATTTTTTTTTTTTTATTTCTAATTCATGCCATCATTATGTCACACGCATATTCCAGGCCAAACCACAATAATAATGTTATAATTGTACAGACAGTCATTGATATTTATCTGAGTGCCTATATGCATACCATATCCTCATGTCATAATTGTTTAGAAATTCAAACACACTTCTAAGTATATTGAAAACATAATCAATTTGAAATGCGTTGATTTGATTTCATGATGTATGATATGTTAATATATTTGTATTATTTATTTCAGATGGATCCTCCACCTCTGGTCATCTGTTTTCCGCCCCTGCCCAGTCCCCTGCCCAGTCCCCTGCCCAGTCACAGACCCCTGCCCAGTCACAGACCCCTGCCCAGTCCCCTGCCCAGGCCCAGACCCCTGCCCTGGCCCAGACCCCTGCCCAGGCCCCTGCCCAGACCCCTGCCGGCCCTTCCCATTTTTCCTATCCTGTCCCTCCCAAAAAACGCCACTTCACCCCCCTTCGCCGCTCTCCGTGTATTTTGGCCCGTACAGCTACCCCAGCTGCCCAGACCCCAACTCATTACTCCCCAGCTGTACGGCCTACCCCGGAGCAGCAGCTCATCCATCCCCAACCCAATCCCATCCCTCCCCAACCCAATCCCATCCCTCCCCCCTGTCTCAACCTTCATTGTCCTGGGTGTCAGATTGTCCTTCCCAGGCACAGCTGTAAGTATCATTCAAAATCCACATTATAAGATACTTAAAGGTACACTGAATGCAAATTGTTTCTATTGTGATTCAAATAGAGCATGCAATGTTAATCAAATTTATAATTTCCTACTCTTATGAATTATTCTTCATTCTCTTGCTATCTTTATTGAAACAAAGAAATGGCTAGAATTAATTTTAAATCGAAAATAAGTCTGGACATCATTTCTTTATTGTTGGATGAATGTATCCATCAATCAGCAGGGACAACGAAAGTTGATAAACAAATATGGCCTGCCCTATAAACCTACATTCTTGCATTCAAAATCTAGCTAGAGAATTCTAACATTTAAAGAATATGTGTATTTTTTTATTATTTGTAATGTCATGCTCTATCTGAATCAGTCAATTAAATATTTAGGTTCAGTGTCCCTTTAATTTGATATCACAACATATACCAATCACCACTACTTGGATCCAACAATTTATGTACAAATGTTGATACATTATCTCTTGTCTAACCCAGTGGGAATGTAATTTCTTCAGGTTGCTATGTATACACAGCTTGTCCTCAACGCCAAAATGTTTAAGGATAGGTGTGCCTACCACAGTATAATTCAAATATTTAAATTGCTAATGTAAGTACAATGTAAATCCTTTAACAAGATTTTATACACTCAAGCTGTATAAGTGGATCATCGAAAACCAATTAAAGGGGACAACATGTTTGAGTAAACTGTCCCTTTAATGATTTCGGTCTGTCTGAATAACATATTTAATGTGTAAATAATAAATTTCAACAAATTGATGTAAAGAATGATTTGTCTTTATGATGACAATGTATCTTTGCTTATTTTTTCTTCTGTTGTGTAATTATCCTTAATATTTTATTTATTCTTTATTTTAGGCTGTGACTCAACATGGCTCATGCTAGAAGGTATAGCACATGTAGAGCAGGCTGTGTTGAGGAACGCAGCTGTCCTGAGAGGGATGAACGACACCATGCAGGCCCATCTCCAGGTTCAGCATTTGACTGCGGCAGATCATGCGATTAAATTCAAGGCCTGAATCTGGAGCTGGACATGCACAGGACGATGAAGAGGATGACCAGTAAGTGGAAGATCTGGAGATGATCCAAGGGCGCAGATAAGAATCCTCCGTCCACATGTTGATGTTTTTTTTATGGTTGCCATTTGGCCTTTTTTTCTGTTTATTGTTGTGCCTGTTGCACTCTTTTATCTTGTCATATGGCTCCAATGGGGCTATGCTGGCCCTTGGCAACTCTCTTCATGGACTGTGATGCACTCTGTTACCTTGTCATATGGCTCCAATGGGGCTATGCTGGCCCTTGGCAACTCTCTTCATGGACTGTGATGCACTCTGTTACCTTGTCATATGTCTCCAATGGGGCTATGCTGGCCCTTGGCAACTCTCTTCATGGACTGTGATGCACTCTGTTACCTTGTCATATGTCTCCAATGGGGCTATGCTGGCCCTTGGCAACTCTCTTCATGGACTGTGATGCACTCTGTTACCTTGTCATATGTCTCCAATGGGGCTATGCTGGCCCTTGGCAACTCTCTTCATGGACTGTGATGCACTCTGTTACCTTGTTATATGGCTCCAATGGGGCTATGCTGGCCCTTGGCAAGTCTCTTCATGGACTGGGATGCACTCTGTTACCTTGTCATATGTCTCCAATGGGGCTATGCTGGCCCTTGGCAACTCTCTTCATGGACTGTGATGCACTGTTACCTTGTCATATGTCTCCAATGGGGCTATGCTGGCCCTTGGCAACTCTCTTCATGGACTGTGATGCACTGTTACCTTGTCATATGGCTCCAATGGGGCTATGCTGGCCCTTGCCAAGTCTCTTCATGGAATGTGATGCACTCTTTTACCTTGTCATATGTCTCCAATGGGGCTATGCTGGCCCTTGGCAACTCTCTTCATGGACTGTGATGCACTGTTACCTTGTCATATGTCTCCAATGGGGCTATGCTGGCCCTTGGCAACTCTCTTCATGGACTGTGATGCACTGTTACCTTGTCATATGGCTCCAATGGGGCTATGCTGGCCCTTGGCAACTCTCTTCATGGACTGTGATGCACTCTGTTACCTTGTCATATGTCTCCAATGGGGCTATGCTGGCCCTTGGCAACTCTCTTCATGGACTGTGATGCACTCTGTTACCTTGTCATATGTCTCCAATGGGGCTATGCTGGCCCTTGGCAACTCTCTTCATGGACTGTGATGCACTCTGTTACCTTGTCATATGTCTCCAATGGGGCTATGCTGGCCCTTGGCAAGTCTCTTCATGGACTGTGATACACTCTGTTACCTTGTCATATGGCTCCAATGGGGCTATGCTGGCCCTTGGCAAGTCTCTTCATGGACTGTGATGCACTCTGTTACCTTGTCATATGGCTCCAATGGGGCTATGCTGGCCCTTGGCAACTCTCTTCATGGACTGTGATGCACTGTTATCTTGTCATATGTCTCCAATGGGGCTATGCTGGCCCTTGGCAACTCTCTTCATGGACTGTGATGCACTGTTACCTTGTCATATGGCTCCAATGGGGCTATGCTGGCCCTTGCCAAGTCTCTTCATGGACTGTGATGCACTCTGTTACCTTGTCATATGTCTCCAATGGGGCTATGCTGGCCCTTGGCAACTCTCTTCATGGACTGTGATGCACTGTTACCTTGTCATATGTCTCCAATGGGGCTATGCTGGCCCTTGGCAAGTCTCTTCATGGACTGTGATGCACTCTGTTACCTTGTCATATGTCTCCAATGGGGCTATGCTGGCCCTTGGCAACTCTCTTCATGGACTGTGATGCACTCTGTTACCTTGTCATATGGCTCCAATTTTCCTGATCTTTACCAGATTATTTATAAACGTTGTTGATGTTTTCTGACATACTAATAAAAGACATGTCATTGCACGATTCTTTGTCCTCCTTATTCATGTCATAGCTTGAAATCTCTAGTTTATCTTGTTAATCCTTAAAGGGACCTACCAAAAATAATGGTGTTTCCTGAATCATATATGTAATACAATTGTAAATGACTTTAAGATTAACATCTCCAATGTAATTTTTATTTTTCTCTTTATATTTTTTTCTAAAAGCTTTATCATTGCATGATTACGATTAGCATAGTAATTATTTTATATATGTATATATAGATTGTTATATATGTATATTTCAAATTTCACATCCATGTGTGTATTTATAAACTCTGCATGAATTGATGCACCTTTAACAAATGATCTGAGGATTGATACAATGATATAATCCCTGTAAAGTGTTCATTTTATTGAAATAGTATTGTCTCTGTGTATCCTCTTTTTAAAAATAAAAATCATGTCCCTTTAAGTGATGGTGAGCACAATTGTTAATGAATGTATTTCCATTTCTAAAGCGTTTTTGTCCTTTTTACATGAACAAGGACATATAATCTTATTAATAAACAATCTTATTGTAATGTTGACAGCACATGTATTTCATTTTCTATTCTATCTTATTGTAAAAGTGTAACCAAATCAATCTCTGTGTGTAATGCGCATATTTTAGATGAGGAATATGTTTTTCAAAATATTGTTAAAAAATACTTCTCCTCCCATATATGGCTATAGGTAGTCTGACCATATTTCAACTTGAATAAATGACACGTTTGATCAATACATGTGTCATTATTGTTATTCCCAAACAATCTAAACATATCTTAAAACATCAATGGCATATGTATTTCTCATGTGTATATTTTAAGTGTTAAAGATATACACCATAGCTATAGTTAAAGGGACAGTCAAGTCTGAAAAGATGATTCATGATTTCGTGACATTCCTAGATAGCAATCTAGACACATACTAGTTACAAAAATATAAATACGTTTCTTAGTGATATGCCAAGCTGTCAACTGAGTCCTTGTATTGGCTGCGTTTTTTCAGCCATCGCGGATGCGCCATGTTGCTTAAGACGTCACCTGCCAGGCTGTCCAATGATTCCTTGTATTGACTGACGTTTTTACGCGATCAAGGATGCACCTTTTATTGGATGGCGTTTTTACGCGATCAAGGATGCGCCTTTTTTTGTTTGCGTTCTTACGTGATCAAGAATGTGCCTTTTATTGGATTGCGTTCTTACGTGATCAAGGAAGCGCCATGTTAATTAAGACGTAAGGTAAAAAAACGTCTGATTGTATTACGTAGTCCCGCAATATTTGTTTGTGCACGTTAAACACGTTTTTGAATGAGAAGACAAGTTTAAAAACATTGCGAATATGGATTGTTTGCATCATGTTACATTGTTGGCCCATAGCTGATAAAGACCACCACATTCTCTTTTGCTGGATGTCTGGTTGAATAAACGAACGAAAGCAAAATGTTTTCATGCATATGATATTTCGAGGCAAGTGCAAATCTCTATAGTCCATGTTGTTTAATATGTTTGTCAACAATATGTTCCTTTTTCTGAAAAATGACTGTTGTGTTTAATGTTAAAGATATCTAATTCATAAATATGCGCTATTGTGTTAGAATAAAGTAATCAATATGCATTTATCTTTATCATATGCTAAATATATGATGCCGACTTCTTCTAAATGTAATTTTGTCGTATATTTTATTAAAGGTTCATTAGACACTCACATTATAAATCAAAATATTTTATCTCTAGTTAGATAGTCCATTGTTTAACAAATACACGTTTAATTTTGCTTCTGTTCAAATAAAATGTAAGTAATTTTCAGACTCCTCGCCAAGCCTCTAAGTTTCATGTGAGTACCATCTCCAGCTTTCTCCTGTTTGTGTAAAGGGTCTTTTCATATGTTAATGATGGGGTATTGTCTTGTTTTACGGTTGTAATGGAGGTTCATCTATATTTTCAAGAGAGCTAACCCGATTTTCTTTGAAAGTGTTTAAAGCTTTGTAATATTGATATCAGTATATGTTAATCTTGTTGTTTCTAGTAGTGTCTATTATATACAGTTCTGTTAAAAATATAGTATACTGTCCCTTTAATGCAAATGTTTATTTTTGTATCATGTATGAGTTCCACATTGGTTAATCTCCAAATATATTATTGTTAGCATATTTTCACCCCCCACTCCTAAAAGGACTTTAAACCATATTCATTGTTAAAACAAATGTCTTTATTAAAAAAAAATTAACACAATAATGTCTCTTTAAGAAAATAGACTTTATTTAACACGTCAATATAAATCTGTTTTCAATATTTATTGTTTGAACAAGTACATGTAGATATACCAACAATCTGCAAATATATGTTAGCATATGTAATTTTGTTAAATGAACAGTTTAGAAAACAAATCATGTTTTGCATTATTATAAAAGTCAATTTTGTAATTTCAATGATATCAAAGGTTTCTTACCAATTAATCATTTGTCTGTGTTTATTTTAATTTGCTAGCTAAACGTATGAGATTTGTGTGCTCATTTCTTAGAGCTTGAAGAGTGCATGTAATCATTATGCAATTTGACCACTAGAGGGCATGTGGATAGCATTTGTATATCTAAAACCTTGTGCTCATACACTATATTATTTACCATGTCTAAAATTGATGTCTAAAAATGTTGTTATGTCAGAACAACAAACAAGTGGTCATTTTTCATAGTCATAGATACAAGGGTAAGCACATAAGTCACACATATTTCTCCATGTTTTGTTGTTTCCAACTTGATAATGCGTAATACAGTGTTTTCTTTGTAATCAATAATTTTTTGACTGTCCCTTTAAGCTGTGTTATTGGCATTCAAACAGTAATATGCCATCATGGATAATTGTAATGGTAATTTTGTTTGCGATTAGGGAAACAGTTTGGACATCACATCACAGAAACCAATCAATATCATGAACAAGGATAGTTATGTGATGTGGTTTTCACACACTTATAACCCACACTCTGCAAACAATCTGCCTCCATGGACCCGGTCCCATAGAAGTAGATTATATACAGAGTGTGGTCCACAAGTGTATGAAAACAACATCATTACATACCTATCCATTACACATTAAATAAAAATAACATTAAACATGAAAACAAATACTTACTTCCTCTTCCTTCCCCTCTTCCCACGGGGCTGAGGCTCTGGGAGGGTCAACTGCCGACTCCGACGAGTTCTCATTGGATATGTTGTGGGAAGAGTGGAAGGAAGAGTACTGGGACGACCAAGGTGAGGAGAAGGAGATGGCCCGGCAGGAGGAGATGGCACGGCAGGAGGAGCTGGCCTGGCAGGAGAAGATGGCCCGGCAGGAGAAGATGGCCTGGCAGGAGAAGATGGCCCGGCAGGAGAAGATGGCCCAGCAGGAGAAGATGGCCCAGCAGCAGGAGGCCCAGCAGCAGGAGTCCCAGCAGCAGGAGGCGGACCAGGAGGCAGACCAGCATGCGCATCCCGGAAAAAATTAAATATCTCTTGGTGTAGATTAAAGGTTCTGTTTTGCCCTTCTTCTATTCGAGTAAGTATGTTTATTATTTGGTTTTGGCCTTCAATTATTTTGTTTTGTCCTTCAAGAATTCTAGTTCGGCCTTCTATATTTTGTATCCGGGAGTTACGCATCTGGTCTATGTAGTCTAGTAGAACCCGCACCTCCGCTATTTCCTCTTGTTGTGCTTGGCGGGGTACCCGTGCACGGCGGGGTGCCCGTGCACGGCGGGGTGCGGGTCCTTGAGGGGCCTCTGGTTCCGCGGCCTCCTCCTCTGCTTCCGGGGCCTCTTCATCTGCTTCCGTGCCCTCTTCGTCACGGGGGGCCTCTTCCCTCCGAGGTGGAAATTCCTCCTCACCACTCTCATCCCGGGGAGAAGGAGGAGACTGTATTTGCTGTGCTGCCTCCTCCCCAGACTCTGTATATTTGAAAAATAAAGAAATGTATATATTAGCATATTTCCAAATCAAGCTTTAAATGACTTAGCTTACGATACAATTACAAATGCAGAATCATTAATCCACTTTGAAATCTAACAATCAATATGATTTCCGCATTTTCTAAACCGTGTTTGTGATATGTCTGTTCAATCTGAATGTTTTAGCGTTTGTTTTCAGTCTGTTTAAATGCACACCTAACCTATAGCCTAGATACTGATGTAACCGCAAAGTAATTGTGAATGCTTGTAAACAACGTTATAGCATTAATCTGATCCTTAAAGGGACATGAAACCCAATGTTTTATCTTTCATGATTTAGAAGCATACAATTATAATCAACTTTCTAATGTACTTTTCTTATCTAATTAGCTTCATTCTCTGGATATTCTTTGCTGAAAAGCATATCTAAATATGCTTAGAAGATGCTGATTGGTAGCTGAATATAGCTGCCTCCTGTGATTGGTTCACCGTGTGCATGGCTATTTCTTCATTAAAGTATATTTAAAGAATGAATCAAATTAGGTAATATAAGTAAATTGGAATTTTTTTGAAAATTGTATTCTCTACCTCAATCATGAAAGTAAAGGTTTGCGTATAGTGTCCCTTGAAATACATTCGTATGTGAATTTATTCTTAAATGAGCTTACCGTCAGATGAGAATGGCAGGTTCCCGGTATCAATTCCTCCGATACCGACTACATCCACCTCAGAGATGCTGGGATGCAACATTTCCTCCCATTGGCAGTACTCGATTTCCAGTGCAGGGCCGCCACCGGTTCCTGTGGAATGTCGGGCCTCCAGGCTTAACTTTTTCTTGAGATCCATCTTGCAGTCCCGGTATCGATGTTTTATAGAGTCCATATCTCTATTCCGTCCACCCACGGCATTGACTGCATTCCTTATCTCATGCCAGAGCTTCCTCTTCTCAGTCGGGGTGGTCTTCTGATGCTGCAGCCTCCTATACCTGGCCATATAGGCCTCTACGAGGGCCTCCTTCTCCTCCATTGAAAACCTCGCCTCCCTAGTCGCCTTGGTCTTCCCCTGTGACGATGCCCTCTGTTTCCCGGACTGTGAAGCCATACTCTCTCCGCCACTGGGCCCAGCCACTTGTTCATCTTGAACCAAGTGGCTGGGTCCACCCACCGCTTCCACCCCCGCTTCCTGCCCCCCTTCCTGCTCCCCTTCCTGCCCTGTTCCTCTCCCCCTCCCTCTTCTCCCCACTCTACCTCTCCCCTGCCTGCCCTCCATCTCTTCCCTAAACTAAACCCCAACTAAGCAAACCAAAAGTGAGTGTGATCAAATGAAAGGGGGTCAAAATAAAGAACTAAAAAGACCAAAAAAAGTGCTGAAAGTGTGAAAGGGATATAAATAAAAGAGGGTAAGGAGTATTTAAATGAACAAAATGAAGAAGAAGACAAAAAGGAGGATATGTAAACTAAATGTAACTAGGGGATGGGTATGGTATGGGGTATGGGATAAGAGTAAATGGGATTACAGGGAATGGGACTACAGGAAATGGGGTATGGCGTGTAGTATGAGATGGTATGGGGTATGGAGTGTATGTAGTGTTATTGATAAGTGTATGTATGTATTGAATGTGTTTGCGTGTAAATGTGTTAAGTGTACAGAAAAAGCACTCGCTCGCTAACTCACACTACTACTAATTCTCACTAACTCACACTACTACTAATTCTCACTAACTCACACTACCACTAACTCTCACTAACTCCCACTAACTGACTCTATCACACTACCACTAACTCTCACTAACTCCCACTACCACTAACTGACTCTCTCCCACTACCACTAACTCCAACTCACTCACTCACGATAACACTAACAACTGACTCTCTAACACTAACACTAACTCACTCACAATAATGCACAAACTCTCTAATCTTAAACCTCCAATCTCCAAAGACCCACCAGCAACACAGTCAAAGAAGCCATGCTTGTGTGGTGCTTATATACCCTGTGTAAATGTTTAATGATGTACCGATTTGCGTTGTAAATTGTGTTCATGTGTGCTTTATTAGCAATTAGTATTTGTGCAATGTGTATTAGGTGTGTGATGATGTCATAGTGCTCGTTTTCTATAACATTGACCAATAGTATTATGTTTAAATGTGAATTTGCGATGGTGTGGTATTAGTGAAGTGTTGTATATGTATGTTTGTCCTAATATATAGTGATATTGAATGCGATTATTTTGCTAGTGTATGTATTTTTTTTATTTTTCTTGTTGTTATTTTGCGTATTTCCGCATCTTAAAGTATATGCGTATTCCCTGTATTTTATTTCAATAAAATTCCCCCCACTTGTGAATGTGTAATGCTTCTGTGCTTTGTTTAGTGATTGTTGGTGTGACATTTGCAGCGTGTTATTGTTGTGCATGATGTGGTATGCGTCATATGACCGAGCTGTGCGTATTTCTCGCAAGATTGAGTGTTAGATGAAAAAAGCGTGTTTGTTTGCATTTCCATTGATCTCTATGGGAGACTGTCTAACGCGGGCAGGATTCCGCGTGTAAAATACACGCGTTAGGAGTATCGTTAGAAGTTTTTTTTTAACTCTAAATACCGGAGTCAAACAATGCCGTGCGTTAGACATAAACCACGCGTAGCGTTAACAACCCATCTACCGCCAAACACCAAATCTAGTCGTTAGGGTTTATTTTATAGGTAAGTATTTAGTATTAAATAGGAATATTTTAATTAATATTATTAATATTAATTAGATTTATTTTAATAAGAATTTTTTTAGGGATGTTAGAGTTAGATAGGGTTATTATACTTAATATATATATATAATATAATAACGATATTAACTATATTAACCCTAATATAATTAAGGTTAATATAGTTAATATATATATAATATAATAACTATATTAACTATATTAACCCTAATATAATTAGGGTAAATATAGTTAATATAGCTGGCAGCGGTGTAGGGGGATTAGATTAGGGGTTAATCTATTTAATATAGCTGGCGGCGGTATAGGGGGATTAGATTAGGGGTTAATGTATTTAATATAGCTGGCGGCGGTATAGGGGGATTAGATTAGGGGTTAATAATTTTAATATAGCTGGCGGCGGTGTAAGGGGCTCACATTAGGGGGAAGTTAATGTAGGTGGCGGCGGGGTAGGAGCTCACATTAGGGGGTAGTTAATGTAGGTGGCGGCGGGGTAGGAGCTCACATTAGGGGGTAGTTAATGTAGGTGGCGGTGGGGTAGGAGCTCACATTAGGGGGTAATATAGATAAGGTAGGTGGTGGCGGGGTCCGGGAGCGGCGGTTTAGGGGTTAATAACTTTATTAGGTTGTGGCGGGGTCTGGGAGTGCCAGTTTAGGGGTTAATACATTTTTTATTGTTAGGATAGTGAGGGGGGATAGCGCATAGAGGGTTAGACGTGTCGGGCTATGTTTGGGAGGCGTGTTAGACAGTACGGGTGATTTTATAACTTAGTCAGGTTTTGCAGGCGCCAGCAGTTTCTAAAGCGCCGTAAGTTACTGGCGACTCCAGAAATTTGTACTTACGCAGATTTCTGGACATCGCTGGTTTATTAGACTTACGGCACTTTAGCATCTGACTGCGCCGTATATAGGATAGCTCGAGTTGCGAACTGAAACTACGGGCGGCGGGGTTCCCTCGCATGCGCCGCAAACTACGATATTTATCGGATCACGCCCCAAAAGTGGCATTATTTTTTATTTTATTTTTTTATTAGATTTTTATTGAGGTTATTACACAGTACAAAAATTAGATATACATGTAATAGAAACATTGAAACAAAGTACATATACATTCTGTAAAGTCATACATTTGCCTACATTCCTGCATAACAGTAGAAATGACAGTAACTAAGATTATTAATAGGCAAAACTGAAACCTCTTTTTAGGTGATACCAATCCCTCTCATGCTACAATGAGCCACATATGGGCCCTAATACATTCTGATTATCTTTAGAGGGAGTATAATAAAAAGTCTTACTAAACTAGGTAAGAATTGAATGTAGCTGACCTATCTTGCTAAGCCCAGTGGGGAAAATATGATCAGCACTGTATTAGAGTGTAAGAATTGCTGTTAAAGGAATGGTAAAGGTTGCGGCATAGACAAGAAAAGTCGCGTATTTAGTTCTCCTAGACAAGGAAACACATTAGAGTTTTTTTTTTTGGGGGGGGGGGGAGGTGGGAATTTATATGTAGTAAGTTATATGAGTTAAATAAACAGGCTATAGCCATACAGAGCAATATTACTCTACATAACAATGAATGGGCCTATGAGACCCTGAGGAAGAGTTAGAGAGGAGTGGGTTACATGTGAGACCAGTAGCTTGCCTAGCACCATGGGGCTATAAGTTTCTTGTTCTCAGGCTAGCAGCAATGCAATACTAAAGAAATAAGGGTTACAGGTAAAGTTTTGCTCCACTATATACGATGGCTACTACATCCAGTATAGTTATGATAAGATACATAGTTCTTTACTCAGACAGAGGGAAAAATATTGTATATTCATATAAGAACATGGGAAACTATTGTCTGGAGGTTTAGGACAAGCATATTTAAATACCCTATCTAAGTGGAGAGTCTCATGAGCAACTGAATGACTAGTAAATACAAGGATAGAAAGTGCAGATTTACAGGTAAGGCCTATATTATATCTAGTAGGGTATGACCTAGCTGCCAAAGCTTAGAGATTTGGAAAAACTTCCTTAAATTATTTAATATACAGTGAGAAAGGAAATAATGGGGGATAGTTATCAACGTGTCAACTTTCCTGCCTTCACCGGCCCAATACACCTGCCTAAGCTTGCCTACCATCGCCGCCGCGGACCTGAAAAAATTTGCCTAAGTTATCAATAAATCTGTCAAAAAGACGCGCTCTTCGGCTTTTTTACAGCTTTATTGCTAGCCTGTCACTAAGCACCCAAACTAAACTACACTATTCTACCCCCTATACCGGCGCCCCCGGAGCCCCCCGCAACTAAATAAAGTTAGTAACCCCTAAACCGCCACTCCTAGACCCCGCCGCAACTCTTATAAATGTATTAACCCCTAAACCGCCGCTCCCGGACACCGCCGTAACCTACATTATACCTAGTAACCCTTATCCTGCCCCCCCTATACCGTCACCCTCTAATAAAGTTATTAACCCCTATCCTGCTGATCCCGCACCTCGCCGCAACTAAATAAATAGGTTAACCCCTAAACCGCCGCTCCCTGACCCCGCCGCAACGATAATATATGTATTAACCCCTAAACCGCCGCTCCCGGACCCCGCCGCAACCTATATTAAATTTATTAACCCCTATCCTGTCCCCCCTACACCGTCGCCACCTATAATTAATTTATTAACCCCTATCCTGCCCCCCACTACACCGCCGCCACTGTAATAAAATTATTAACCCCTAAACCTAAGTCTAACACTAACCCTAACACCCCCTAACTTAAATATTAATTAAATAAATCTAAATAATATTTCTATTATTAACTAAATCCTATTTAAAACTAAATACTTACCTTTAAAATAAACCTTAATATAGCTACAATATAAATAATAATTATATTGTAGCTATGTTAGGATTTATTTTTATTTTACAGGTAAATTTCAATTTATTTTAACTAGGTACAATAGCTATTAAATAGTTATTAACTATTTAATAGCTACCTAGCTAAAATAAAGAGAAATTTACCTGTAAAATAAAAACTAACTTAAGTTACAATTACACCTAACACTACACTATACTTTAATAAATTAATCCTATTTAAAACTAAATACTTACCTGTAAAATAAACCCTAACGGCTAGATTTAGAGTTTGGCGATAGCCGTCAAAACCAGCGTTAGAGGCTCCTAACGCTGGTTTTTACCGCCTGCTGGTATTTGGAGTCAGTCAGGAAAGGGTCTAACGCTCACTTTCCAGCCGCGACTTTTCCATACCGCAGATACCCTTACGTCAATTGCTTATCCTATCTTTTAAATGGGATCTTTCTAACGCCGGTATTTAGAGTCATGGCTGAAGTGAGCGTTAGAAATCTAACGACAAAACTCCAGCCGCAGAAAAAAGTCAGGAGTTAAGAGCTTTCTGGGCTAACGCCAGTTCATAAAGCTCTTAACTACTGTGCTCTAAAGTACACTAACACCCATAAACTACCTATGTACCCCTAAACCGAGGTCCCCCCACATCGCTGCCACTCTATTAAAATTTTTTAACCCCTAATCTGCCGACCGCACACCGCCGCCACCTACGTTATCCCTATGTACCCCTAATCTGCTGCCCCTAATACCGCCGACACCTACATAATATTTATTATCCCCTAATCTGCCGCCCCCAACGTCCCCTCCACCTACCTACACTTATTAACCCCTAATCTGCTGACCGGACCTCACCGCTACTATAATAAATTTATTAACCCCTAATCCGCCTCACTCCCGCCTCAATAACCCTATAATAAATAGTATTAAGCCCTAATCTTCCCTCCCTAACATTGCCGACACCTAACTTCAAGCATTAACCCCTAATCTGCCGACCGGACCTCACCGCTACTCTAATAAATTTTTTAACCCCTAAAGTTAATTCTAACCCTAACACCCCCCTAAGTTAAATATAATTTAAATCTAACGAAATAAATGAACTCTTATTAAATAAATTATTCCTATTTAAAGCTAAATACTTACCTGTAAAATAAACCCTAATATAGCTACAATATAAATTATAATTATATTGTATCTATTTTAGGATTTATATTTATTTTACAGGTAACTGCATTTATTTTAGCTAGTTAGAATAGTTATTAAATAGTTATTAACTATTTAATAACTACCTAGCTAAAAGAAATACAAAATTACCTGTAAAATAAATCCTAACCTAAGTTACAATTAAACCTAACACTACACTATCATTAAATTAATTAAATAAATTAACTACAAATAACTACAATTAAATACAATTACATAAACTAACTAAAGTACAAAAAATAAAAAAAGCTAAGTTACAAAAAATAAAAAAAATAAGTTACAAACATTTTAAAAATATTACAACAATTTTAAGGTACTTACACCTAATCTAAGCCCCCTAATAAAATAACAAAGCCCCCCAAAATAAAAAAATGCCCTACCCTATTCTAAATTTAAAAAGTTCAAAGCTCTTTTACCTTACCAGCCCTTAAAAGGGCCTTTCATGGGGCATGCCCCAAAGAATTCAGCCAATCAGATTTTTCCTACCTTAATTCTGATTGGCTGATAGAATCCTATCAGCCAATCGGAATTGAAGGGACGCCATCTTGTCCGTCGGGAAAGAAGGATGTTCCGCGTCGGCGGAATGAAGATGGATCCTAAAGAAGAAGATTGAAGACCCCGCTTGGAAGATGACATCGCCCGGATCGAAGACTTCTTCAGCGCCGCTTGGAGGATCACTTCATCGGATGGAAGACTTCTTCAGCGCCACTTGCAGGATCACTTCATCGGATGGAAGATTTCTTCAGCGCCCCTTGGAGGATCACTTCTGCCGCTCCGGATCTCCTCTTTGGTTCCATCGCTGCTCGGCTGAGTGAAGACGACTCAAGGTAGGATGATCTTCAGGGGGGTAGTGTTAGGTTTTTTTAAGGGGGGGTTTGGGTTAGATTAGTGGTATGTAGGTGGTGGGTTTTAATGTTGGGGGGGTTGTATTTTTCTTTTACAGGCAAAAGAGCTGAATTCTTTGGGGCATGCCCCATGAAAGGCCCTTTTAAGGGCTGGTAAGGTAAAAGAGCTTTGAACTTTTTTAATTTAGAATAGGGTAGGGCATTTTTTTATTTTGGGGGGCTTTGTTATTTTATTAGGGGGCTTAGATTAGGTGTAAGTACCTTAAAATTGTTGTAATATTTTTAAAATGTTTGTAACTTATTTTTTTTATTTTTTGTAACTTAGCTTTTTTTATTTTTTGTACTTTAGTTAGTTTATGTAATTGTATTTAATTGTAGTTATTTGTAGTTAATTTATTTAATTAATTTAATGATAGTGTAGTGTTAGGTTTAATTGTAACTTAGGTTAGGATTTATTTTACAGGTAATTTTGTATTTCTTTTAGCTAGGTAGTTATTAAATAATAACTAGCTAAAATAAATACAAAGTTACCTGTAAAATAAATATAAATCCTAAGATAGCTACAATGTAATTATTAATTACATTGTGGCTATCTTAGGGTTTATTTTACAGGTAAGTATTTAGTTTTAAATAGGAATAATTTATTAAAGTATAGTGTAGTGTTAGGTGTAATTGTAACTTAGGTTAGTTTTTATTCTACAGGTTAATTTCTCTTTATTTTAGCTAGGTAAGCTATTAAATACTTAATAACTATTTAATAGCTATTGTACCTAGTTAAAATAAATTAAAATTTGCCTGTAAAATAAAAATAAATCCTAACATAGCTACAATATAATTATTATTTATATTGTAGCTATATTAGGGTTTATTTTAAAGGTAAGTATTTAGTTTTAAAAAGGATTAATTTAGTTCATAATAGAAATATTATTTAGATTTATTTAGTTAATATTTAAGTTAGGGGGAGTTAGGGTTAGTGTTAGACTTAGGTTTAGGGGTTAATAATTTTATTACAGTGGCGGCGGTGTAGTGGGGGGCAGGATAGGGGTTAATAAATTTATTATAGGTGGCGACGGTGTAGGGGGGGCAGGATAGGGGTTAATAAGTTTAATATAGGTTGCGGCGGGGTCAGGGAGCGGCGGTTTAGTGGTTAATATGTATAGAGTAGCTTGCGGTGGGCTCCGGGAGCGGCAGTTTTCAGGGTAATAACTGTATTTAGTTGCGTCGGTGTAGGGGGGGCAGATTAGGGGTGTTTAGACCCGGGGAACATGTTAGGGTGTTAAGTGTAGACATCTCCTATAGAAATCAATGGGATGTCTGGCAGCAGCGAACTTGTACTTTCGCTATGGTCAGACTCCCATTGATTCCTATGGGATCCGCCGCCTCCAGGGCGGCGGATTGAAAACGAGGTACGCTGGGCCGGAAAAGTGCCGAGCGTACCTGCTAGTTTTTTTATAACTAGCAAAAGTAGTCAGATTGTGCCACACTTGTGTGCGGAACATCTGGAGTGACGTAAGAATCGATCTGTGTCGGACTGAGTCCGGCGGATCGAAGCTTACGTCACAAAATTCTACTTTTGCCGGTCTCTAGCCTTTGATAACTAAGGCGGATCAGCCTCGCCACAAATACGCTGCGGAATTCCAGCGTATTTGAGGTTGACGGCTTGATAACTATTCCACAATGTCTGATATGAATAGTGCAGGACCAGCCTGCTCATGAAAACCTTATGGGTATTTTGAAGTTTTGAGATGATGTAGAATTTTTCTTCGAAAAGAAGCATTTGTTGGATGAGGAACGAGAGATGCCAAATCACTCATTGAAATTGCTCATGGACATTGCTAACCTCCTTATAGAAAGATATATACATGCGGGGCAATAATAACCATATGCAGTGATAAGGCGGTAAATAAATAATACAATCGCTCATGCAATTGATATGTAGGGGTTGAAGAATGCTGAAACTATCTTTAACACTACAATTATTTCAGTGCTATCGTAAAGAAAAAAGGAAAGCTGTATTTCTATACCTAAGTTGTCCTAGATCCTATCCCCTGGGCACGGGCCCTGTACCCAGCAAGAATCTAATCATGACTCGGCAGCAGATTACAAGCTGTTCTCATTCCATATATTTTAGCTTCAGCCTTTTAAGAAGGTAGTGCGACTTGTTTTATGTCAAAAATATGCTTATTAAACTATGAATCAAAAGGGGCTGACTAGGATATGAAGATAAACTATGGTGGCACCTCAATTAAAAAGTAGCTTAAATAATGTAGTAATGTAATAAACTAGGCATCTCCAATCCTCCTACACCACATCTGTATTCCTGTAATGTAAGAGTATAGAGACTCCCGGTGATAATGTTTCTCACTGAATTATCAGTAGTAGGCACATAGTATGAAATGGAGTAAGCATCAAACATTAATTTATCCTGTATTCAATAGAAAGTTGAAAAGTAAAGTAGATTTCTAGAGCTAAGTAGTACAGAATTAGGTTACTAAAATACAAACAAAGAACAAGCATAATACTTTAACTACCATGAAAGGTTAAATATATATATATGTAAACAAACATTCATGATGTAACATATCTTCAAAACTAGAGCCTATAATAGGAGCATTGTAATTATCTTAAGATATTAGGAGCATTGTAAGGTGATGGGTGCTAAGTCCTGCAAATAAGGTAGGAACAATTACAAAAAATTACCACCAAAGCAGGTAGCCATTTTGTCACCATGAGTTTAACTATTTTAACAAGGTGAACTTTAATACACATTACACATCATTACATCACTTATTAAACCAGCATAGAATGTTTCTAAAACAAAATAGTAAAGAGTTATGTTGCTAAGATCCCAACTTATAAAAAATATGAACCTTTAGATATCATATGCGCCAAAAATCAACTGGTTCAGAGATCTACTTAACCAGGCACAACTATTAATTGGTAAGTTCACATATAGCTAATAACCACAGTACCTTCAATAATGTAATTACCATTAAAGTATTACTCCATTGTGCATGGTAGAACATTAGGTAAGGCAGTATATGTTAACTAGCAGCAAATAGGAGACTATACATACCACATAATAGTAGCTAATAAAAATACAGTAACTTGGGGGGCGTGACTAAGCTGCAGACAGGACTAGACGCATATTTTTATGGCTCCCCTTTCTACCTCCAAAAATAGAGTTATTAAAACACTATTTCCACAGCTGTATACTGCTATAACTCTTCTTGCCTTACTAAGAGCCAAATCCTACCCTGATGAAGCAATTCGCATAGTGATTTTATCCACCGGAGGACTTTTATCAGCGCGACTAGTATTATGGCAGCCTAGCTCACAATTCCATCTAACCCCCCCTCTCCCGGTCTGAGGGCTAACTGGGTAGAGCGGTACTTTTAATCTCTGGTACCTAACACAAGGAGCAATATCTCTCAAACTAACTTTATCCCTCCTATATAATCATGGATGGGGATTCCTGTGCACAGATGCGTGCATTACTCATGGCCTTAGACTGTAAAATGTCTCGCAATTTTGAGGATATCTCTAACATACTAAGAGCTGCCAGACCCCAAGGTCCTAATGCCGAGAGTCCACTGACGGATCATAAGGAAGACCATGCGCCTCCCAAGACCGATCCTGAGCTAGGCATGGTGAAGTCATCGAAGCGGCGCGAAATCACTATCGGCCCCAGAGGTACAATACTCCCATGCGCTCAACCCGGGCCTGAATTTGCAGCTAAGACTGCAGAACTACACAAGACACCTTACACAGCCACGGCCCGTTACGGAGGAGCGTGTTGTGGAATTCAGGATATGCCTTTTCGCGGAAAAGAGAGGTTTGCGGTACAGGCTTACGACACATGTGGGGATAGAAATTATGGTCAGTGTTTCCCAGAGAAAATGGAGACCCACATGCCCACTAGATATGGGCCTAATGGCGGCTTACAAATCTCCATACTTCACTCCAAAGAAACTCTCTTTACTATGATGATTACGCATAACCGGCTGGGCCCCCTCATTTGCCGTGCTTATTACTTTACCCCATTGCGGAAGAGAGGAGTCGGTTGACTGTAAAACAGATACTAGCTGGCCGTTGCTGGGCATGTGGTTATCCCTATGTACATATCTCTCCATGTTAATATATCCTGCTCTAAATTAGGTTTACAATAGAACTATGGACTCTCCAGTTACATTTAATTTTTTTTCTATATTGTTGAATATTTCTGTGTTATATTATAATGCATCCTGAACACTTAAGCAAATAGTAAAATTCTTATATCCAGTTGTTAATAGCTACTAAAACAAAGGGAAACATACAGGCTAGTGAAGGCAAACTATATACAATTTGCATTTGACACGAGATAGTAGAACCTTGACCACTATGTTTTGTACAATATTAAGAAGGGGCTAAGTTTTTTTTTGGTTTCTTTCCTGTGTGCGTGTCTTATTTTCTGTTGCTTTGCTTTTTGGTATTTATGCACACTATGTTATGCCTGATTTTGGATGCACATGCATACACTATTAAACTCTGCAGCTTTGCCTGCACATGATACGTAGTTCACCTAAAGGTGTCTGTCTGGGAACTCAAGTAGCTGCAAACATGCTATAATCAGGGGCAACCTCCTTACCATATATATACTCTTTAGCGCCTATACAATCTCAGTGGCTTTTACTATTGTTTTTATAAGCTTTCATGTGTGTCCTAATGTGCTCATACTACGCTTACCCTAGCATAGCATAAACTTTACACAGTGCAGGTAATCCAGAAACCAACTCATGATCTGATGCTTGGTATTAGGTTTTAACGGAACCCCTTTATACAATTACATAATTGACATAGACTCTTCTGCGCAATTACCTTACGTAGTCCATTTCTAGTTACATCTCACTTGTGTTAAAGGAAACTGAAGTTTACATTTTTCTACTATCTGAAAACTACTATAATTTCATTGCCTATATAGCCCCTAGTAATTACTGAATATATTTCATCTGGCAACCAAGACATATTGTGCCCAGATGAAACCCCTATATCTCTGTGGTTTTCCCCTATCTACTATGCCTTCAGAGAGACATCCCTCTAAGACTGCTCCTCATTATGTATATCACTCTGAATTAACCAGAGCCAACACACTTTATCTACTGCTAAAGCCCTGCCCCCCCCCCCCCATTATATCTTCTTACAGAACAGCTTAAGCCTGTTGATTTTTCCCTCCCCCCCCCACATCTTTCTATGCTAAGGTCCAAAAGTGGCCACACCAGAAACAAGTTTCCTCAATATAGCATACATCAGTATCTATAGGTCCAAAAGTGACCTGCTAAGTCAAAGAGGAAGTAATTATAGTAAAAAATATAAAATAGAGGTTTCAAATTATCACCCATAATCAGCTATTGTGATGTTTTGCTCTTGTAATATGCTATTTAGAAGAGTTAAGTTCTTTCTGTTATTTGTGTTGTATGATATCTGATCTATATTGTATACTTCGCATAACCTCAATAAAAATTTTACAAAAAAAAAAGAAAAAATACAGTAACTTAGCTGAGACAAGCCCATAACTCCTGAGGGTATGAACTTCAGATTATGCTGAAAAGGAAACCCCTGTGACCAGGAAAGATATATTCTGTAATATGTGCTGCATTACATATATGACAACTGAGCTAGATAGAGTAAATATTATCAAGACCAGTAAGTCCTTAACATCGTGGTGAACTTAAGACTTCAGCCTGTTACAAACAGTCAGTGTGGGGGCACTATAAAATGTCTGCTTTAGGAGAGTAATGAATGCACAATAAAGATACCATCCGCTCAGAGTGACAAACCAGCATTTTGTGCTGAACAAAACAGAGGGCTAACGTTATGTATGTTAAACATATTACAGGCTGTTAATGTTCCAAGAGTACTCGAATGATCCAAAGGCAGTCAAATACGTTTTTTTTACCAAAACAAGCAGCTCTGCTGTGACCACATAAAGCATGGTGGAGTCAGTATTTGGCAGAACAGTTCATCTAGCCAATTCCTCTGGGGATCGTTAGTTGGACCGCAGCAGCTAAGGACAGCTGAGCGCGTCTGCCCGGTAATGAGAAAATGTTTAGTGGAGTAAGGTGAGAGCTAGCCCAGTCTGCAGTATCATCCATCCCAACCGCAGGCGATGGCTCCAGAAGTAAGTACAAGCCTCCGTAAGAAACGTGTGTTGCCGTGTTGTGCTGGTGCACTCTGGCTTAACGGGGGACAGGCAGGAGATGCGAACATCGCCTGGGGGTGTTAGATGTCCTGTCTTGGGTGATTTGTCCACGGCATCTCTAAGCAGGTGCGCCACTACAAACCCATATTCTGCTCCCATATCTCCAGAAGATGAGGAGCACCCGGGTCCCAAGACGTCATCCCCTCGCGGGGAAGTTATGTAAATGGGCGTGCGGGCAGCATGGTCCTCAGACTTGGTGTCTACTTGCTGGGGCGCCAAAATGATTGGGCGCTCAAACATACTGCAGCACTCATTCAGAAATTAAATATTTGAGCTGGAACAATCCTTGGGTTCGGTTTTTATATATTTTGTAGCCGGAGCTGCTGAAATGTGCGACTGCTCTGCTTCCTAGTTGGCTCCGCCCCCCCAAGTGGCATTATTTAACCCCCTATAGCGCTGCCATTACAAGTTTAAAAAAACCTGGCTTGCGCGGGCGATATGGAGATTTTGAGCTCCATACCGCACCAAAAACAAGCGCTGTGTTTGAAGTGTTTGTGCACACTTTCCCTATAGACATCAATGAGGACAGCCCACTAAAAAAAAGTATTACACCTGCAATCATGGAAACAAAAGCTCCGTAACGCAGCCCCATTTAAGTTTATGGGGGGAAAAAATGTTTAAACCTAACACCCTGACAGAAACCCCGAGTCTAAACACCCCTAATCTGCTGCCCCCAACATCGCAGACACCTGCCTACAGTTATTAACCCTTAATCTGCTGCTCCCGATACTGCCGCCACATAAATAAAATTATTAACCCCTAATCTGCCACTCCCAATATCACCGCCACTATACTACATTTATTAACCACTATTCTGCCACAACCCAACATCGCCCCCACTATACTAAAGTTATTAGCCCCTATTCCACCACTCCCCAACATTGCTGCAACTAAATAAAGTTATTAACCCATAAACCTCTGGCCTCCCACATCACTAACACTAAATAAACCTAATAACTCCAAAACTGCCAGCCCCCCACATCGCAACAACCTAAATTAAACTATATTAACCCCTAAAAATAACCCTAACCGTAACCATAACCCTAAACCTAACCCTAACACCCCCTAACTTTAACATAATGAAATTAGATCTAAATTAAACTTACAATTATTAAATAAATAATACCTATTTAAAACTAAATACTTACCTGTGAAATAAAACCTAAGCTAGCTACAATATAACTAATAGTTATAGTGTAGTTAGCTTAGGTTTTATTTTTATTTCACAGGTAAGCTTGTATTTATTTTAACTAGGTAGACTAGTTAGTAAATAGTTATTAACTATTTACTAACTACCTAGTTAAAACAAATACAAACTTACCTGTGAAATAAAACCTAAGCTACCTTACACTAAAAACTTAAATTACAAAAAAAACTACCATTAAAAAAATAAAAAAATGAAATTATCCAAAAAAAATAAAGATTATTCCTATTCTAATACCCTTTGAAAAAAGAAACACCCAAAAATAAAAAGCCTAATCTAGAATAAACTACCAAGGGCCCTTAAAAGGGCCTTTTGTAGGGCATTGCCCTGAGTTAAACTGCTCTTTTGCTACAAAAACAAACACCCCCTAACACTATAAAAACCCCACCGCCCAAACTACCAGGTGTCCTTAAAAAGGCCTTTTGTAGGGCATTGCCCTAAGTTAAACAGCTCTTTTGCTACAAAAAATCCACCCCCTAAAAAATACATTACACAAAATAATAGACAAATTATCAAAAATAAAAAAAAATATTCCTATTCTAATACCCATAAAAAATACCCCAAAATAAAAAACTAATCTAGAATTAACTACCAATGGCCCTTAAAAGGGCCTTTTGTAGGGCATTGCCCTAAAGATATCAGATCTTTTAGTGAAAAAAAATTACAAAGACCAACTAACATTACAAAGCTCCACCGACAAATTAAAACATACTATCTAAAAAACCTAAGCTACCCATTGCCCTGAAAAGGGTATTTGTATGGGCATTGCCCTTAAAGGGGCATTTAGCTCTTTTACTGCTCAGACCCTAAACTAAAAAAAAACCCCACCCAAAAAAACCCTTAAAAAAAAAGCCTAACACTAACCTTCAACTTTTAAAGTGTCAGTAAACTTTAAAAATAATGATATATAATTCTGCACATAGGGCAGAATTATATAACATTATATTAGTCAAACATTATAAAACATAATTGTACCCTATTAATTTTTTTTTAAAAAAAAACGCTGTTTTACAGACCCGCTCTCTGTACTCTGCTGAGCGGGTCTGTTATATTTACTCAGCGCATCGGGCCAGCTGTATAGTCACAGCCCGGCCCGACCGCGCCATAGCACTAAGTGCAGCTCGCTCCTGCTGTCAGACAGAGCAGGAGCGAGCTGCACTTAGTCTTAAAACTGAACTACCAATAGCCCTTAAAAGGGCCTTTTGCGGGGCATTGGCCCAAAGTAATCAGCTCTTTTACCTATAAAAAAATACAAACAACCCCCCCAACAGTAAAACCCACCACCCGGCGGGGGGCGGAGCTAACCGTCAAGCTGGAAAGACATGTTCCACAAGAGCTCCTGGCTTTTCTGCTGAAAAAATAGTTTATAATTTGAAAATGTGGGCACCAAAGTGTCTATTGTTATAGATTTCACCACCAAAGACCTAGGAGCTCTTTACTTCAGAGAGTTTGCTACTAAAATTTCAAAGACCAAGCTGATTGCAGCACCAAGACTTTAATGCAGAGCCGCAATCTCTGAGTTAACACTCTCCTGTCGGGTGACTGTGGAATTTGGAATAGCTGTGTTGCTCTACTCCGGAGGGTTGGGGCTCCACTCTGGAGTAACCGGTCGACACCTGACATTAACGACGGGGACTGTGGAACTCAGATAAACCAGAACACCATCTGCTCCACGCGCCACTCTGGCGCTCTGTTTCCGTCTGAACTCTCTCTTACCTGGCTGTTCTCATCTTGCGGGGACTCTCCCTGACTGCAACATCAACTGGAGCTACAAACTGAGGGAGAACCCTCAAATACTTCTAAAGTGCTCTCGGACCAAAAGTGCGCCTCTTGATCGTTGGTGCGAAAACCCGCCATCTTAGCAACCGCTAGTCTTCCTCCACGACGGTCACCTGAGCTCCCGGCACCTGAACCTTCTGTCTAGAGCATCTAGTCTCAGAGGGGTAACGAATTGGGTTATTGAAGACTCCTCCCTCAGCACTATCTAAAAAACCTAAGCTACCCATTGCCCTGAAAAGGGTATTTGTATGGGCATTGCCCTTAAAGGGGCATTTAGCTCTTTTACTGCTCAGACCCTAAACTAAAAAAAACCCCACCCAAAAAAACCCTTAAAAAAAGCCTAACACTAACCTCCAACTTTTAAAGTGTCAGTAAACTTTAAAAATAATGATATATAATTCTGCACATAGTGCAGAATTATATAACATTATATTAGTCAAACATTATAAAACATAATTGTACCCTATTCATTTTTTTTTTTTAAAAAACGCTGTTTTACAGACCCGCTCTCTGTACTCTGCTGAGCGGGTCTGTTATATTTACTCAGCGCATCGGGCCAGCTGTATAGTCACAGCCCGGCCCGACCGCGCCATAGCACTAAGTGCAGCTCGCTCCTGCTGTCAGACAGAGCAGGAGCGAGCTGCACTTAGTCTTAAAACTGAACTACCAATAGCCCTTAAAAGGGCCTTTTGCGGGGCATTGGCCCAAAGTAATCAGCTCTTTTACCTGTAAAAAAAATACAAACAACCCCCCCAACAGTAAAAACCCACCACCCGGCGGGGGGCGGAGCTAACCGTCAAGCTGGAAAGACATGTTCCACAAGAGCTCCTGGCTTTTCTGCTAAAAAAATAGTTTATAATTTGAAAATGTGGGCACCAAAGTGTCTATTGTTATAGATTTCACCACCAAAGACCTAGGAGCTCTTTACTTCAGAGAGTTTGCTACTAAAATTTCAAAGACCAAGCTGATTGCAGCACCAAGACTTTAATGCAGAGCCGCAATCTCTGAGTTAACACTCTCCTGTCGGGTGACTGTGGAATTTGGAATAGCTGTGTTGCTCTACTCCGGAGGGTTGGGGCTCCACTCTGGAGTAACCGGTCGACACCTGACATTAACAACGGGGACTGTGGAACTCAGATAAACCAGAACACCATCTGCTCCACGCGCCACTCTGGCGCTCTGTTTCCGTCTGAACTCTCTCTTACCTGGCTGTTCTCATCTTGCGGGGACTCTCCCTGACTGCAACATCAACTGGAGCTACAAACTGAGGGAGAACCCTCAAATACTTCTAAAGTGCTCTCGGACCAAAAGTGCGCCTCTTGATCGTTGGTGCGAAAACCCGCCATCTTAGCAACCGCTAGTCTTCCTCCACGACGGTCACCTGAGCTCCCGGCACCTGAACCTTCCGGCTAGAGCATCTAGTCTCAGAGGGGTAACGAATTGGGTTATTGAAGACTCCTCCCTCAGCACAAGCCTCCTCAGAGCTCCGGAGGGTCGAGGCTCTGCTCCGGAGCTGAGGCTGTCTCTCTCCCACTAACTCAGGATCCGGACCTGGCTGCCTGTCTCTGTGAGTGGCCGGGAGGCATCTGGCACTGCCCTTCCTTTGGCTCCCATCTGACCTGAGGGACCAGCTTTTTGGCAACTCTCCAGCTGAGACACGGGTAAGCCTGCACCTACATATACTTTACAGCCCTTGGACCTGAACAGTGAGGGGACTCGATTTGTTCCCCCTCCCTCCTTTCACATCAGTCTACCCCCTTTATTAATGTGGGTCTGCAAAGGCCAGCCAGTGTGTTTTACAAACCTTCTACTGCTAAGACCTTACTTCTATATATGTTAACCCCCAGGGACTCTGCAGACATACTTGGCCACATCTTGTATGTACTTTACAAAGCCCTTACTGCTGAGTGAGGCAGGCCCTCTTTGATCATCTCACCTTCCCTGTGAATTCCCATACCTACAAGTTATCCAGCACAGCTAATGGTTCCTCACATTGGTTAATTTTCAAGTCTGCCTTGTGAACTGGACATTTTCCTACACTCTCAACTCCATAGTGACTGCCCATATAGCTGTGCCTGGACTGTGCAACTATTGCCATCTTAGAGCTTAGTTTATGTGCTACTTCTATTAGGCTGCTGCGTCAGCATATACATCTCTGTAGCTTAGGCTCAGAGTAGAGTGTTTTTTACTATCTCAGTATATATTTGTTTCTTGGGTATACATGTATGCTTATCCTGCATTCTAAGTTCTATCCTCATCCAGGGACCTTAAGCTATACTTCAACTAAATTGCATTGGGGTACATTATAACATAGCAAGCTGCTATAGGTTGTAATTACATTACCTGTGTATAAGCAAGTCAGGGGTTAGGAATATCCCTCCGTCTCTAATCAGCCCCCCTAACTTTCTCGCTGGCGCCAGTAGTCAATAATGTAAAGGGACTAACCACTTGAGGTTCAGGGCTCACAGTTGGCCCATCTGCTAATCTACTTCCTCAGCTGTGGCTGCAGCTTAGATACCTCTGTAACCCCTCAAAGTAGAGTGTTGTATATGTTACCTAACCTTCTCCTTTTTTCCACAGGGTGATGATTTTGAAATCACCTTACATATTTGATACTAACAACTGTAAACCTTTTTACTCTGTATTCCCGGACACTCTCTCCATCCCTTTCACGCTGTACACAAGTGCAGTGGGTCATACCCCCACTCCCATTTCCGACTTGGCCTAGCGAGGGCACCTCCCCCGGTGAGAGTGCATCCAAAGTTTAAGCCCCAACCTAAACTTCCCCATCAGTGTCCCTAGCTGGCTAAGACTTACCTTATCCCTTGCCCAGCCTAGATGCCCCTCTGGCACACTACTTAATATAAAAAAATAAATAAAAAAAAAAACAGAAAAAAAGGGGGGCTCCCATGCCCTGCCACTTTTTCTATTATATCACATAGACCTTCTAACCCTATAGTTACTACGCCAATCCTTCACTATTAGTTTATTTACCTAAGCCGTAGTGTTAACTTGTTACTTAATTTTAACTTCCTTATTATAAAGGTGTTGGAATTGAAGTTTTGTGTACTACGGGCCACCGTAAAGTTGTATAAGTAAACCTTGATATCCGTGGTCACACTTACTTGGTTTCTGCTGCGGGAGGACCACCAGCTGGCTCTCCCTTTCCAGCTCAGCTTGTCTGAGTCGGTCACTCCCCCTTCCCTTTTTCCCTTCCTTTGGGTCGTATCCACTGTTCCTGGGCCAGTTGGGGTGTGTGGGTTTTAGTGACCACCTCGCTCAACCTGTGCTGGGGGGTTCCGGCGGGCCCCTGCGTGGTGATTGTCTCTACCTCCTCCTTTGCAGGTAGTGTTTTGGTCTGGTTTTGACCGTGAGGGGGTAGGAGCCGGATGGAACTTCTAGGCCTCACTCCCTAGGTACATGCTTATTCTCGTTTAAGTGTAACCAATGTGCGTTAATGTAACATAACTAAATCTGTCAACCTAACTTAGCCATACATTGCCTGGTCTGTTTAATATCTTGCTTCTAGGATTGCTCCTTGGGTGGCCAGACAGTCGCTCAACCATAGCGAAAATGCCCCACACTGCTAGGCAACAGTCTAGAGCTCCTGGTCCAACTAAGAAAACAGTCTTGGACCATTTTGCTCAGTCAGTCAGGAGACCTGAAGAAGATTCACATGATGACCTTAGTGAACCAGAATCGTTTGAAGAGAGGTCCCAACCTGATGCTACTCCACGTTCCAGATCTCAACAGAGGAAACTCTTAAAAAAATGTTTGCACAGCAAATGCGCTCCATCACAAAGGAAATCCAAAGGAGCCATGCTGAGCTCAAAAAGGACATTGGAGAAATCGGAGATAGAGTGGACTCTCTAGAAAGACGCCAAGATGATATCACCACGGACTAGACAAATTTGCTTGCGTACTCTGAGTCGCTGGCTGATCAGTTGAGCCAACTTGAATTCAAACTGGCGGATGTCTAAAATCGTGCCCTGCGGAATAACATTAGATTCCGGGGCATTCCGGAAGATGTTTCACCCGCGGACTTGCAGAGCTACTTATCGGAGCTCTTTAATAATTTGTTGGATACTACTGAAGGTATGACCACCACGATGGAGAGAGCTCACAGAGCCTTACGACCAAGATCTGTCTTGCAAGACAAACCTAGAGACGTCATTGTCTGCTTTCACAGCTTCCTCTTCAAAGATAAGCTCATGCAGGCCGCCTTCCGTAAACCACCACTGGCAGAAAAATTTCAAAATCTTCAATTACTACCAGATCTATCGGCTCACACTCTACAAAGTCGCAGACTATACCAACCAGTCACCTCTGAGTTGAGAAAGGCGGGTCTTAAATACCAATGGGGCTATCCAGCCAAGCTGATTATCACTAAGGAAAACCAAACTCATACCGTATCATCACTGGCCCAAGGCTCCACTTTACTAGCAC
Organism: Bombina bombina; assembly: GCF_027579735.1. Lineage (NCBI taxonomy): Eukaryota > Metazoa > Chordata > Amphibia > Anura > Bombinatoridae > Bombina > Bombina bombina. Next base: position 1,031,716,152 of record NC_069503.1, on the reverse strand, counting down.
AATGGGGCCTCACAAAAGACAGTACAGTGGAACCTGCTCCTGTCAAAGCAAGACTGAGGGCCACAGCACCCAACTGGCCTCCTAAAGACCAGGGAGCTAAAAGACTGAAAATCCAAACAGTACAGGACTCTCAGGAACCCCCGGAGGCTCTATCTTGACCACTGGGCAGGGCCAGATGGTAACGTTGCTCTTTACTTGAACTTCTGTTCCTTTTTTGCTCTTTCTCCCCAGCCTAGCCAAGAAAAGAAACCCCTGACATATGAAGTGTCCAATTGGACCTAAATAAAACCAGATTTCAACCTGGCTGTTGATGACTCTAGATATCCTATTACCTGTTGTTAACCTCTTTATAGCAGGCAATGTTGCACCAAAATGTCACAAGGGGTCACCCTAGCGCAGGTTGAGCGTTTGTACTCCGCTGGGGAAAAACTGACAATGATTTATGTTTACACATTACTTCACCAGGGCACTACTGATTGGATGCCTCTATATCATAGATATACACAAACTATACACCCTATCATTAGGGCACCGTTAATTAGATGCCCCCATATTATAGATACACACGAGACTTATCTTAATTATTGATGGAGTGGGGCCAGATAACCCAGCCCCTCCTCATATAGCTCCCCCCCCATACAGGTAGCCAAAGCCAGGGTTCCAACTAGGTGGACTATTTCCACCCCAAAACCCAGTACAGTTCTGCAGGATATATAATTTAATCAGAATCTCTTAAACAACTGCACTTCCATTGTTCCCTTCCCCTTCCCTTACATCACCATGACAATGGCAAACCGAATTAGATTTCTTACCCACAACGTGAGAGGCCTTAATTATCCCCACAAATGAAGTCTTCTAGCCAGGGAGCTCCAGCATCATAATCCTGATGTTGCTTTTATACAAGAGACGCATTGGAAACTAGATTCCCCACAACGCTTTCAATCCCGTTCCTACTGGATACCTGACCACTCTCCCTTTACTAAAAAAGCTAGAGGCACGGCCATACTTTTACACCACAGAGTAGCCTACGAACCCATTCAGGCTCTTAAAGACCTGCGGGCCAGATACACTATCTAAATCTGTAAGCTAAATCACGTACTGCATACACTAGTCTCCATCTATCTCCCTAATTCCCACCAACCCGCATGCCTCCGTAAAATCCTTCAATTAGTGGACCAGTACAGACAAGGATGAGTTATTTTGGCGCGTGACTTCAACATGACTTGGGACCATTCCTTAGACCGTTAAACCATGACTCCCGACAATACCAACCCCCAGGCAAACAGTATCTCTGCTAAGTTTCGGAGTGTAATGTCTCACTATGGATATTTTGACGTGTGGAGATCCTTACACACAAGGGAAAGAGACTATACCCATTACTCACATCCCCATAAAATTTACTCTCGACTAGACCACATGTTTTGTCAAGCGGAGACCTTGGACTCATGGATGTCATACGGTCGGAGATTGCTTTAAGATCCTGGTCAGATCACGACTTACTTTTAACTGACTTGCACCCCACGGACAAGCCATTTCCTCGGGCAGATTGGAGACTCCCATGCCATATTCTGACAGATATTGCCTTTAGAGAGGAACTGAGGCGTGACTTATCTGAATTACTTAGCTGTGGCCTCCATGGTAGTTTGCTACATATATGGTGGGAGTGTCCCATCATTAGACCCCTGTGGGAAAGAGGAATACGTACCCTTGCTGATTACGGCTTTAGAGTTTCTGCTGGTCCAGCACTTGCCCTTCTCCATCTAGGTCTTCATGCCCTTCCCAGACACCAGAGTCTCTTTGGCGTCTATCTCCTGGCCTCGATTAAAACTAATATAGCCCGGGCTTGGAAAAGAGATGCTCCTCCTAGCTGGCAGGATATCATCCACACAATGGCTTATCTGTACACTATGGAAAAGGCGATATACTTTGATCTGAATAAATCTGACCTGTTCGAAATGGCTTGGGCTGATTGGAAGAACAACCACCTATACTTTGTGGCACCCACAAGTCCTGGCGAATGATGCTCAAACTGACAGTTAATTATCTGACTATTCTCCCTGATGGATAGCGTACACAGTTACCTAGAAGTACTGACTGTAACATACCCCCCCACCCCCCCACCCCACTCCACACATATGTGCCCTCTCCCCCTATCCTCCGCCATTCTTTTCTCTACACTCAGAATATCTAAGCTGAAGTGCTCTACTGTATTACCACGGATCCGCTCACCCGTGTGAGAAATAACTTGTACATTGTCTCTGTACAGGGTTAGGCCAACTTGATGTATTTGAATCCGATTTGATTTCTCCTGCTTGTTTGTTTCAGTTGTTTTCCTTTTCAAATGTGCAGAATTTTTTGTGTAGGGTCAGACGACCCATTATTCTATTTATTTATAATGTTGAAAAAGGGGTCCTGCGAGTCCCCAATTGTTATGTTATGGTTTTGCAAAATCTTCAATAAAAATATTTTTTTTAAAAACCACCACCCACACAACCAACCCCTCAAATAAAACCCTAACTAAAAAAACCTAAGCTCCCCATTGCCCTGGAAAGGGCATTTGGATGGACATTGCCCTTAAAAGGGCAGTTAGCTTTTTTGTCGCCCAAAGTCCCTAACATTAAAATAAAACCCAACCAATACACCCTTAAAAAAAAACCTAACACTAACTCCCTGAAGATCGACTTACCGGGAGACGTCTTCATCCAAGCCGGGCGAAGTGGTCCTCCAGACAGGCAGAAGTTTTCATCCAAGCCGGGCAGAAGTGGTCCTCCAGATCCAGACAGCATCTTCTATCTTCATCCATCCGGCGTGGAGCGGGTCCATGTTCAAGACATCGGACGCAGAGCATCCTCTTCATCCGATGACTGAAACAGAATGAAGGTACCTTTAAGTGATGTCATCCAAGATGGCATCTCTTAGATTCCGATTGGCTGATTCTATCAGCCAATCAGAATTAAGGTAGAATAAATTATATTGGCTGAAGCAATCAGCCAATAGGATTGAAGTTCAATCCTATTGGCTGATCCAATCAGCCAATGGAATGCAAGCTCAATCCAATTGGCTGATTGGATCAGCCAATAGGATTGAACTTCAATCCTATTGGCTGATTGCATCAGCCAATAGGATTTTTTCTACCTTAATTCCGATTGGCTTATATAATTCTATCAGCCAATCAGAATCTAAGGGACGCCATCTTGGATAACGTCACTTAAAGGTACCTTCATTCTGTGTTAGTCATCGCCAGAAGAGGGTGCTCCGTGTCAGATGTCTTGAAGATGGACCTGCTCCTTGCCGGATGGATGAAGATAGAAGATGCCGTCTGGATGAAGACTTCTGCCCGTCTGGAGGACAACTTCTGCCCAGCTTGGATGAAGACTTATGCCCGTCTGGAGGACCACTTCGCCTGGCTTGGATGAAGACTTCTGCCCATCTGGAGGACCACTTCGCCTGGCTTGGATGAAGACATCTCCCGGTAAGTCGATCTTCAGGGAGTGTTAGGTTTTTTTAAGGGTGTATTGGGGGGGTTTTATTTTTTAGATTAGGGTTTGGGCGGCAAAAGTGCTAACTGCCCTTTTAAGGGCAATGCCCGTCCAAATGCTCTTTTCAGGGCAATGGGGAGCTTAGGTTTTTTTAGTTAGGTTTTTATTTGGGGGGTTGGTTGTGTGGGTGGTGGGTTTTACTGTTGGACGGGGTTGTTTGTATTGTATTGTATTGTTATTTTTTTTCAGGTAAAAGAGCTAATTACTTTTGGGCAATGCCACACAAAAAGGCCCTTTTAAGGGCTATTGGTAGTTTAGTTTAGGCTAGGGTTTTTTTTATTTTGGGGGGCTTTTTTATTTTAATAGGGCAATTAGATTAGGTGTAATTAGTTTAAATTTCTGTAATTTGTTTATTATTTTCTGTAATTTAGTGTTTGTTTGTTTTTCATACTTTAGCTAATTTAATTTAATTTAGCTAATTGTATGTAATTTATTTAATTTAATTTAGTTAATTTATTTAATTATAGTGTAGTGTTAGGTGTAATTGTAACTTAGGTTACGTTTTATTTTACAGGTACTTTTGTATTTATTTTAGCTAGGTAGTTATTAAATAGTTAATAACTATTTAATAACTATTCTACCTATTTAAAATAAATACAAACTTGCCTGTAAAATAAAAATAAACCCTAAGATGGCTACAATGTAACTATTAGTTATATTGTAGCTAGCTTAGGGTTTATTTTATAGGTAAGCATTTAGTTTTAAATAGGAATTATTTAGGTAATGATAGGAATATTTATTTAGATTTATTGTAATTATATTTAAGTTAGTGGGTGTTAGGTTTAGGGTTAGACTTAGGTTTAGGGGTTAATAAATTTAATATAGTGGCAGCGACATTAGGGGCAGCAGATTAGGGGTTAATAAATGTAGGTAGGTGGTGGCGATGTTAGGGACGGCAGATTAGGGGTTAATAATATTTAACTTATGTTTGTGAGGCGGGAATGCGGTGGTTTAGGGGTTAATATGTTTATTATAGTGGTGGCGACATTGGGGGCGGCAGATTAGGGGTTAATAAGTGTAGGTAGGTTGCAGCGACATTGGGGGCGGCAGATTAGGGGTTAATAAATATAATGTAGGTGGCAGCGATGTTGGGGGCAGCAGATTAGGGGTTAATAAGTGTAAGATTAGGGGTGTTTAGACTCGGGGTTCATGTTAGGGTGTTAGGTGTAGACATAAAATGTGTTTTCCTATGGAAATCAATGGGGCTGCATTAGTGAGTTTTACGCTGCTTTTTTGCAGGTGTTAGACTTTTTTTCAGCCGGCTCTCCCCGTTGATACCTATGGGGAAATTGTGCACGAGCACGTTACACCAGCTCACAGCTGACTTAAACAGTGCTGGTATTGGAGTGTGGTAATGAGCAAAATTTTGCTCAACGCTCACTTCTTGTCTTTTAACAACGGGTTTCTGAAAACTCATAATACCAGCGATGCCTGTAAGTGAGCGGTGAGGGAAAACTGCTTGTTAGCACCGCACAGCCTGTTGCACTGCACAGTTGCACTGTGACTGAGCTCTGTAGCAACCCAAGGGTTGTAGGTTCGATCCCCGGCAACATCCACTCAGCCTTTCATCCTTCTGAGGTCGATAAAATGAGCAGCACCTTGAGACCCTTACGGTGATTAGCCGCGCTTTACAAGTACCCAATACAATACAATGCAATACAGCCTCTAGCGCAAAACTCATAATCTGGGTCTTTGTTTTTTATTTTCCGTAATTTTAGTGTTTGATATTTTTTGTAACTTAGTATTTTTTTTGTTTTTGTAATTAGATACTTTGACATTTTTAGAGTAGTGTTAGGATTTTTTTTTAATGTGTATTTTAGTTTATTTAATTGGTAGTTAGTTTAATTTTAGTTTATTATATTAGTTTAATTGGTAGTTTCAACTTACTTTTTTTAATTTGACAAGTAAGATTTAATTTAAGCTAGGGGGGGCACTAGGTTTAGGGGTGAATAGGTTAATTTAGTTTATTTCAATGTGGGGGCATTTGGTTTAGAGGTTAATAGTTTAGTTTAGTATATTTATTTGTGGGGGGCCGTCAGTTTAGGGGTTAATAGGTTTATTAAAGTGGCGTCCGATGTGGGCGGATGGCAAATTAGGGGCATATTAGGGGTAAATAATATTTAAATAGTGTTTGTGATATGGGAGGGTGGCGGTTTAGGGGGTTAATAACTTTAGTATAGAGGTGAAGATGTCAGGGAGCAGCGGAATAGGGGTTAATATATTTTTTTAAGTGGCAGTGATATTGGGAGTGGCAGATTAGGGGTTAATCAATTTATTATAGTGTTTGTGAGGCGGGAGGGCCTCAGTTTAGGGGTTAATAGGTAGTTTATGGGTGTTAGTGTACTTTTTAACACTTTAATTATGAGTTTTATGTTACAGCTTTCTAGCGTAAAACTCATAACTACTGACTTTAGATGGCGTTACGGATCTTGTCATTTTAGTTTGTAATGCTCGCTTTTTAGCCAGAATGCAAAACTCATAATACCAGGGCTATAGGAATCCAATTAAAAAAAAACGTAATTTTTAGGAGTGCGCTACTGACGTTGCATTACAGACTAAAAGGCTTGCGGTACAGCTATACCGACAACACTTGTAATGGCTGCATTAGGGAAAATGATGCGTTATGGGCCACAACGCTGCTATTTAACTCGTAATGCAAAACTCGTAATCTAGGTGATAGCAGCAGTTTTTGTGTCTTCCAATAGCTTGATATGATCATTTAGACAAATGTACTGTTATATGTCAGTTCTATATGCCAATCCCCAATATATATTTATATATTCAGAACAGATAATCTATATCTATTCAGACTATATTAACATTCTAACTAAGAAATATACACCTAGATTATGAGTTTTGCGGTAACAGGGGTGCGGTGCTAACGAGCAGTTTTTCCCTCACCGCTCACTTGCAGACAGCGCTGGTATTACGGGTTTTTAGAAACCCGGTGTTAGCCGCAGAAAAGTGAGCAGAAAGCAAAATTTTGCTCCACATCTCACCTCAATACCAGCGCTGCTTATGGTAGTGGTGAGCAGGTAAAACGTGCTTGTGCATGATTTCCCCATAGGAATCAATGGGGGAGAGCCGGCTGAAAAAAAACCTGCAAAAAAGCAGCGTTCAGCTCTTAACGCAGCCCCATTGATTCCTATGGGGAAATACATTTTATGTCTACACCTAACACCCTAACATGAAAACTGAGTCTAAACACCCCTAATCTTACACTTATTAACCCCTAATATGCCGCCCCCGACATAGCTGACACATACATTATATTATTAACCCCTAATCTGCCGCTCCAGACACCGTCACCACCTACATTATACTTATTAACCCCTCTGCTGCCCCCAACATCGCCGACACCTACATTATATTTATTAACCCCTACTCTGCCGTCCCCAATGTCGCCGCCACCTACCTTCACTTATTAACCCCTAATCTGCCGCCCCCAACGTCGCCGCCACTATATTAAAGTTCTTAACCCCTAATAGGAATAAATAGGAATAATTTAGTTAATTGTAGTAATTTTATTTAGATTTATTTAAATTATATTTGTTAGGGGGTGTTAGGGTTAGGGTTAGACTTAGATTTAGGGGTTAATACATATAATATAGTTGCGGCGACGTTGGGGGCAGCAGATTAGGGCTTAATAAATGTAGGTAGGTGGTGGCAATGTTAGGAATGGCAGATTAGGGGTTAATAAAATTTAACTAGTGTTTGCGATGCAGGAGTGCGGCGGTTTAGGGGTTAATATATTTTTATAGTGGTGGCGATGTCCGGTTCAGCAGATTAGGGGTTAAAAATGTTATTTTAGTCTTTGCGATGTGGGGGGGGGTCATTTTAGGGGTTAATAGGTAGTTTATGGGTGTTAGCTTACTTTTTAGCACTTTAGTTAAGAGTTTTATGCTACGGCGTTAGCCCATAAAACTCTTAACTACTGACTTTTAAATGCGGTACAAGGCTTGACAGGAGAGGGTCTACCGCTCACTGCTTATGGTAGTGGTGAGCAGGTAAAACGTGCTTGTGCATGATTTCCCCATAGGAATCAATGGGGGAGAGCCAGCTGAAAATAAGCCTGCAAAAAAGCAGTGTTCAGCTCTTAACGCAGCCCCATTGATTCCTATGGGGAAATACATTTTATTTTACACCCTAACATGAAAACTGAGTCTAAACACCCCTAATCTTACACTTATTAACCCCTAATCTGCCGCCCCTGACATAGCTGACACATACATTATATTATTAACCCCTAATCTGCCGCTCCAGACACCGCCACCACCTACATTATACTTATTAACCCCTAATCTGCTGCCCCCAACATCGCCGACACCTACATTATATTTATTAACCCCTACTCTGCCATCCCCAATGTCGCCGCCACCTACCTTCACTTATTAACCCCTAATCTGTCGCCCCCAACGTCGCAGCCACTATATTAAAGTTCTTAACCCCTAAACCTAAGTCTAACCCTTACCCTAACACCCCCGAACTTAAATATAATTTAAATAAATCTAAATAAAATAACTACAATTAACTAAATTATTCCTATTTAAAACTAAATACTTACCTGTAAAATAAACCCTAAGATAGCTACAATATAACTAATAGTTATATTGTAGCTAGCTTAAGATTTATTTTAATTTTACAGGCAACTTTGTATTTATTTTAACTAGATAGAATAGTTACTAAATAGTTATTAACTATTTAATAGCTACCTAGTTAAAATAAAGACAAATTTACCTGTAAAATAAAACATAACCTAAGTTACAATTACATCTAACACTACACTATAATTTAATTAATTCCCTAAACTAAATACAATTAAATAGAATTAAATACAATTATCTAAAGTACGAAAAAACCCCACTAAATTACAGAAAATAATAAAATAATTACAAGTTTTTTAAACTAATTACACCTAATCTAATCCCCCTAATAAAATAAAAAGCCCACCAAAGTAATAAAAAGCCCTACCCTATACTAAATTACAAATAGCATAGCCCTTAAAAGGGCCTTTTGCGGGTCATTGCCCCAAAGTAATCAGCTCTTTTACCTGTAAAAAAAAGTACAGTACCCCCAACATTAAAACCAACCACCCACACACCCAACCCTACTCTAAAACCCACCCAATCCCCCCTTAATAAAACCAAACACTAACCCCTTGAAGATCACCCTACCTTGAGAAGTCTTCACCCAACTGGGCCGAAGTGCTCAACGAAGCCGGGTGAAGTGATCCTCCAGACGGGCAGAAGTCTTCATCCAAGCCGGGAAGAAGAGGTCCTTCAGATGGGCAGAATTCTTCATCCAGGTGGCATCTTCTATCTTCATCCATCTGTCGTGGAGCAGGTCCATCTTCAAGACATCCGACTTGAAGCATCCTCTTCAAACGACGTCCAACTGAAGAATGAAGGTTCCTTTAAATGACGTCATCCAAGATGGCGTCCCTTCAATTCCGATTGGCTGATAGAATTCTATCAGCCAATCGGAATTAAGGTAGAAAAAATCCTATTGGCTGATGCAATCAGCCAATAGGATTGAGCTTGCATTCTATTGGCTGATCCAATCAGCCAATAGAATGCCAGCTCAATCCTATTGGCTGATTGGATCAGCCAATAGGATTGAACTTCAATCCTATTAGCTGATTGCTTCAGCCAATAGGATTTTTTCTACCTTAATTCCGATTGGCTGATAGAATTCTATCAGCCAATCAAATTTGAAGGGACGCCATCAGGGATGACGTCATTTAAAGGAACCTTCATTCTTCAGTTGGACGTCGTTTGAAGAGGATGCTCCACGTCGGATGTCTTGAAGATGGAGCCACTCCGCGCCGGATGGATGAAGATAGAAGATGCCGCCTGGATGAAGACTTCTGAAGGGACGCCATCTTGGATGATGTCATTTAAAGGAAACTTCATTCTTCATGTCCGGTTCGGCGATGTCCGGTTCGGCAGATTAGGGGTTAAAATTTTTATTTTAGACTTTGTGATGTGGGGGGGCCTCGTTTTAGGGGTTAATAGGTAGTTTATGGGTGTTAGTTTACTTTTTAGCACTTTAGTTAAGAGTTTTATGCTACGGCGTTAGCCGATAAACGTCTTAACTACTGACTTTTAAATGCGGTACAAGGCTTGACAGGAGAGGGTCTACCGCTCACTTCTTGGAAAACTCATAATACCGGCATTATGCAAGTCACATTGAAAATATAGGGTACGCATAGGGTCTGGCCAAAAAAGTGAGCGGTACACCTGTACCTGCAAGACTTGTAATACCAGCTTGCATTAAAAAGCAGCGTTGGGACCTCTCCACGCTGCTTTTTAAGGCTAACGTAAGACTCATAATCTAGCCGATAGCGGCTCCATCTTCAAGACATCCGACGCGGAGCATCCTCTTCAAATGTCATCCAACTGAAGAATGACGTTTCCTTTAAATGACATCATCCAAGATGGCGTCCCTTCAATTTCGATTGGCTGATAGAATTCTATCAGCCAATTGGAATTAAGGTAGAAAAAATCCTATTGGCTGATGCAATCAGCCAATAGGATTGAGCTCGCATTCTATTGGCTGATCCAATCAGCCAATAGAATGCCAGCTCAATCCTATTGGCTTATTGAATCAGCCAATAGGATTGAACTTCAATCCTATTGGCTGATTGCTTCAGCCAATAGGATTTTTTCTACCTTAATTCTGATTGGCTGATAGAATTCTATCAGCCAATCGGAATTGAAGGGATGCCATCTTGGATGACGTAATTTAAAGGAACCTTCATTCTTCATTTGGAAATTGTTTGAAGAGGATGCTCCACGTCGGATGTCTTGAAGATGGAGCCACTCCGCGCCGGATGGATGAAGATAGAAGATGTCGCCTGGATGAAGACTTCTGCCCATCTGGAGGACCTCTTCTTCTCGGCTTGGATGAAGACTTCTGCCCATCTGGAGGACCACTTTGCCCGGCTTCGTTGAGTACTTCGGCCAGGTTGGGTGAAGACTTCTCAAGATAGGGTGATCTTCAAGGGGTTAGTGTTAGGTTTTATTAAGGGGGGATTGGATGGGTTTTAGAGTAGGGTTGGTTGTGTGGGTGGTGGGTTTTAAAGTTGGGGGGTATTGTACTTTTTTTACAGGTAAAAGAGCTGATTACTTTGGGGCAATGCCCCGCAAAAGGCCCTTTTAAGGGCTATTTGTAATTTAGTATAGGGTAGGGCTTTTTATTATTTTGGGGGCTTTTTTATTTTATTAGGGGGATTAGATTAGGTGTAATTAGTTTAAAAACTTGTAATTATTTTATTATTTTCTGTAATTTAGTGTTTTTTTTTCATACTTTAGATAATTGTATTTAATTGTATTTAATTGTAGTTAATTTAGGTAATTAATTTAATTATAGTGTAGTGTTAGGTGTAATTGTAACTTAGGTAAGGTTTTATTTTACAGGTAAAATTGGCTTTATTTTAACTAGGTAGCTATTAAATAGTTAATAACTATTTAATAACAATTCTACCTAGTTAACATAAATACAAAGTTGCCTGTAAAATAAAAATAAGCCCTAAGATGGCTACAATGTAACTATTAGTTATATTGTAGCTAGCTTAGGGTTTATTTTATAGGTAAGTATTTAGTTTTAAATAGGAATAATTTAGTTAATTGTACTAATTTTATTTAGATTTATTTAAATTATATTTGTTACGGGGTGTTATGGTTAGGGTTAGACTTAGATTTAGGGGTTAATACATATAATATAGTTGCCGCAACGTTGGGGGCAGCAAATTAGGGGTTAATAAATGTAGGTAGGTGGCAGCGATGTTAGGAACATCAGATTAGGGGTTAATAAAATTTAACTAGTGTTTGCGATGTGGGAGTGCAGCGGTTTAGGGGTTAATATATTTTTTATAGTGGCGTCGATGTCCGGTTCGGCAGATTTGGGGTTAAAATTTTTATTTTAGTCTTTGCAATGTGGGGGGCCTCGGTTTAGGGGTTAATAGGTAGTTTATGGGTGTTAGTGTACTTTTTAGCACTTTAGTTAAGAGTTTTATGCTACGGCGTTAGCCCATAAAACTCTTAACTACTGACTTTTAAATGCGGTACCAGGCTTGACAGGAGAGGGTCTACCGCTCACTTTTTGGAAGACTCATAATACTGGCGTTATGCAAGTCCCATTGAAAATATAGGATACGCAATTTATGTAAGTGGATTTGCAGTATTTTCGAGTCTGGCCAAAAAAAGTGAGTGGTACACTTGTACCTGCAAGACTTGTAATACCAGCTTGCGTTAAAAAGCAGTGTTGGGACCTCTTAATACTGCTTTTCAAGACTAACGTAAGACTCGTAATCTAGCCGATAGTGTAGAATTAATTTCTCAAATTATCCAAAAATGTTATTGCAAACAAAACTTATTATGGATAATTAGTGGATATACTGTGGTCATTATTTATACTGTGATTATGGTCTTGATAAAGGCAGGTGACTCACCACAGGCATATCTGCTTAAGGAGCTGGACAGATGCAATTTATACTTTGTACTAAACGAGTATTAACGCTATGCTTAATACCCTGTCATAGTGCTTCTGTATACAGCACACATATGCTTCTCCTCATAGCTTTATTGAGCTTTAAGTAGAGAGCAGAGACAGGCGCAGCCCGATTCAAATGTAGTAAAATTTTATTGAGCGTAAGTGCACACATGCAGATGGCTACTTACAAGATAAAAGGAATAAAACAGCATATCAAAAGGTCTTTACATCCAGACTATGCTTTTGCTTGTATAAAAAACAGTGAGCAGTATAGAAGCCACAACAGCGAGCAGTAAAGGAGCCACAGATCCACTGGAAAACTGAAATCACCTGTTAGAGTATTTGACTGCGAGTGTACCTCACTATACAGACATACGGAGGATAACCACTCTCATACATCTGTTACACTGGCCCCTATTTATCAAGGTCTGGCGGACCTGATCCGACAGTGCGGATCAGGTCCGCCAGACCTCACTGAATACGGCGAGCAATAAGCTCGCCATATTCAGCATTTCACCAGCAGCTCACAAGAGCTGCTGGTACAATGCCGCCCCCTGCAGACTCGCGGCCAAGATTTGCCGCCAGCAGGGGTGTCAATCAACCCGATCGCACTCGATCGGGTTGATTTCCGGCGATGTCTGTCCGCCTGCTCAGAGCTTCATAACTGCTGTTTCTGGTGAGCCTGCAGGCTCACCAGAAACACGGGGCATCAAGATCCATACGGAGCTTTTGTAAATATGCCCCACTGTATCTAACAAGACCACTTTGAAAGAAAATAATCTTCCGTGATTGAGCAATCTGGATTGGATATCTAGTAGTCACGGGACTAAGAAGCCTCAGCCTTTACAGCAGTACACTCGCACACGATCTATAAGGTACCTTATAGCTATGCATAGTAAAAACAAATGCATTTGAAATAAATTCCTATCATCATCTTTTAAAAATGATCAAGGATTACCAAAGATTCCACTTTAAGATTGGATTATAGATATCCTAATCACATCTACCAAACAGACATAACTTGTGCACACACACTATCTATCAGGAAGATTATGAGTTATGCGTGATATAGGGCATTTAACGAATGCAAGAAAAGTTGCGTTCTAAGTTACCCTCTATAGCGCAGCCATTACAAGTTTTGAAACAGCCTGTTTGTGAATGCGATATGGTTGCATTGAGCTCCATACCGCACAAAATACAAGTTCTGTTTTGACGTGCATATGCACGCTTTCCCTGTAGACATCAATGGGGAGAGTGGGTTAGAAAAAAACCTAACACCTGCAATTGCGGAATCAAAAGCTCTGTAACGCAGCCACATTGATGTTTATGAAGAAAAATGTAACGTTTAAACCTAACGCCCGAACATAAACCCTAAGTCTAAACACCCCTAATCTGCTGCCCCCGACATCGCCGACTCTTACATAATGCTATTAACCCCTAATCTGCCGCTCCCAATATCGCCACCACTATACTAAAGTTATTAACCACAATTCCCTCGCACTCCAACATCGCCCACACTATAATAAATCTATTAACCCCTATTCCACTGCTCCCCAACATCGCCGCCACTAAATAAAGCTATTAACCCTTAAACCTCTGGCCTCCCACATCACTACCACTAAATAAACCTATTAACCCCTAAACTGCCAGTCCCCCACATCGCAACAACCTAAATTAAACTATTAACCCCTAAATCTAACCCTAAACCTAACCGTAACCCTAAACCTAACCCTAAACCTAACACGCCCTAACTTTAACATAATTAAAATAGAGCTAAATTAAAGTTACAATTATTAACTATATAATACCTATTTAAAACTAAGTAAAAATTTACCTGTGAAATAAAACCTAAGCTTCCTACAATATAACTAATAGTTATATTGTAGCTAGCTTAGGTTTTATTTTTATTTCACAGGTAAGTTTGTATTTACTTTAACGAGGTAGACTAGTTAGTAAATAGTTATTAACTATTTCCTAACTACCTAGTTAAAATAAATACAAAGTTACCTATAAAATAAAACCTAAGCTGCCTTACACTAAAACCTACCATTACAAAAAATAACAAACTAAATTATCAAACATAATAAAAATTATTTCTATTCTAATACCCTTTTAAAAAAATAAAAAAGGAGAAACTCAATGCTGCAGTGCCAGCATGGCATCCTTTACCACAAACATTCAGCTACCAAGCCAAAAGGAAAGCCATTCCATTGTCCACTAAAGATACCTAATTCCCAGAGATGAAGGATCTACTCTCTAAACTGATTCCTTAGACATTAAATTATTTTCTTTTCTCTTTATTCTCCTTCTTCTCTCTATTCCCACTATACTCTGCAACCTATTTACTATACTATATCTGGTCGTCCCATAAACCTGGAAAGATACCAACTGACTCAAGGACATTGGGTAACGTTCTCTGCACAGTACAGTTGCTAGTTTAAAATGTTACCATAGGTATGTTTATGTTGTCTTTCTGTTCTACCTGACTGTTTTTTTATTTTTCACAGGAAATGTTTATAACCCTCACTTGAACTGATGATGTTTTTGTTTGGCTTTATTAAATGAGGTTCTATTTACGCACATACTCTTTGAATAGCCCAGTTCTACATACAACTGTTTGAGATTAGACATGTTCATAGACGACGGTTACACTGATACGGGCAACTTAGGTGACTATAGCGGATTGAATCTTGTATTCTCTACATTCTCGGTTGCTGCTGTAGGGGCACTATACCCTGCTCAGTGATTGAGGGTGAGGAGCACAATTCACTGACCTTATTTAGTCCTTCAACCGTACATATACTCCATAGCAAGATTTTATTTTAGCGCTTAGGCGACTTAGAGTTCCCACTCTACTTCATTAATATAGCAGACAGAGATCCCCAAGGAGACTATTCAGGGACCCGCACCCCAACAGTGTGACAACCACACACTCCATCTACCTTGTCCTCAGAGGATATGACCCTGACACCATGCTTACACACCCCACAACCAATCACATCACCCAGTTACATACCCATCTATACCAAACGTATTATTGCAGAGGTTAATTTGACCCTAATTCCACTCTGGGTTATCTTGCAGATATAGTGCTTATGATGACTAAATAATGTTCTGATCACACTGTGTTTTGTTATAATATTCATGCTCTTATTTACTTATGTTGTACATCATACTAAAAGGACACCCTGCTCCTTCAGAACTGTGACTAATGTTGATGATGTTAGATTTACCAATGTGAAATGCTCTGTTTGTTGTTTACTCCCACCCTCGGCTTCGTCACTAGACAAGTTTGACCCGGGTGGAGACCTTCCCCGTTACTCCTTCCCCCTCCAGCACCCCCCTCCCACTCTATCTCATCAGAAAAACTCAATTTTAAATATCCCAGAATGATCTTTTGACAACTTTTTTATTCTTATAAGATCCCCTCACGCTAGTTCAATACAGATCCCACAGCACTTGGTCTGCCACATATGTATATCGCTCAGTGCACCACCACGAGCATTACATATACATTATATTTGCATCTCTCACCCCTCATCCCACCCCCACAACTTACGAGCGGCTCTTGCCCGCTGATCCCTCCACTTCAGCTCTTTTTATACATAATATTCTAAAAACCTGCGCTGACGTGTTGCTCTTGTAGATCAGATCCTTTGTAAAGTCCCTTCCCCCTTATTTTTTTTTCTTCCTCTCCCTCCCCCCTCCTCGTCCTCTTATAATGGCACAAATACGCATCTTGACTCTCAATTCACAAGGCCTTAATTCCCCCACCAAGCGCAGTTTCTTACTCAACATGCTTCATCATTCTAGAGTAGATGTAGCTTTTACTCAGGAGACACATTGGCTCACCAACACTGACTCTATACAAATTTACAAGAAATTTCCAGTCGTGATAACTGTCTCATATTTGTCTAAGTCCAGAGGAGTAGTGATCCTCATTAACTCTCCTATTACATATGAACCTATATACATAGAACGAGACCAACAAGCTAGATTTATCATTCTAATATGCAGACTAGATGATAAACTGGTCACTCTAGACAGAATGGGCCCTAAGGTCTCACAAATGGAAAGATCCATACATCCCCTCTTGGTAGCATTTCAGAACTTATTTAACCAATATGATCTGTACGATGTTTGGAGAGCCCTCCACCCCGGAGACAAGGAGTTCAACTTTTATTCTCCCCCACACAAATCTTACACTTGAATCGAATTCTTTTTTTTCTGAGTGCTAGTGCACTAGATCATGTCACTTATGCCAGGATCTCTCCTATATCCTGGTCCGATCACGACTCTCTTCTTATCATACTGGGCCCAAACCTCCCTCATTTATCCCCTCCCCGTGGCGTCTTAAAGATTTCCTAGTCACCCACCCCACCCTTAAAATGGAAACTCAAGATATTATTTCTGACTTCTCTACATTGAACGACACCCCATCTGTCACTGCTGAGATTCTTTGGGCCTCCCTTAAGGCATTCCTTAGTGGACACTACATTACGAAAGCATCACAGATAAAGAAAGCTCAGGGCACCTCCTTGGCGTCCCTAACTTGCCAACTCAGATCTTTAAAAAAATCAGCATTAAACGCCCAACTCACAGATATCACTAGGCAGATCAGAAATCTTGAATTTCAGAAAACACAGACTAACCTAGAAAAACTTAAGTAGGTATATTATTATAAAAGCAATAAGGCCTCTTTACTCCTGGCAATGAAGTTAAGAAATCGGACAGCATAAGCAAAAATAACCCGCCTCCTCTCACACCACAGAGTAGTGTCATCCCCGAGAATAATTGGGGAAGCATTTAGAGCTTTTTACTCTGGACTCTACAACTTAGAGTATTCTGACCCTACCCGGTTGCTCCCCATGGAGGACATTCACTCATTCCTACGTTCTCTAGATCTCTTGCAGTTAGCCCAGGAAGCTACTTCCGACCTCATCTCCCTGATCTCACTTGAGGAAGGACGTTTGAGCATTAAAGAACTCAAAATGTAAAAATTCCCAGGCCCAGAAGGCTTCACTGGGAAATTTTACAAAACCTATGACCCCCTAATTTCCCCCATCTTATGCAGAGCTTTTAATGAAGTAAAAAGTAGTGGCTGTTTCCGCAAAGAATATCTGGAAGCCATGATCACAATTATACTCAAGCCTGGTAAAGACCCCTCAGACTGTGGCAGTTATCGCCCAATCTCATTACTTAATTTAAACACTAAATTATACGCCAAAATTATCGCTAACCACCTCTCTAAAATAATTCCTACTTTGGTCCACCCGGACTAAGTGGGCTTTGTCCCCCAGAGTGAAGGGCCAAACTCTACGAGATGATTTCTGCACATACTTGTCAAAGCGGCTGAGAGGGAAGTGCCCATGCTCGCCCTGTCCCTCGACGCTGAAAAAGCCTTTGACAGGGTGAGATGGGAATACTTATGGGAATCTTTACGAGCCTTCAAGTTCCCAAATGAATTCATAACTTCTGTACAGGCCCTATATTCTACCCCGTTTGCTAAAGTTAGGCTTTCAATCTAGCTACTTTAAAATTTCCAACGGAACTAGGCAGGGTTTCCACCTCTCGCCGCTTTTATTTGTACTCTCTATAGAACCTGTAGCACGAGCCATTAAATTGGACCCAGACATCGCAGGTTTTACTATCCTGGAGTCTCAACATAAAATTACCCTTTATGCAGATGATATCACTCTCCTCCTAACCAACCCATCCAGGTCCCTTCCGGCCGTATTCAAACTACTCGCCCATTTTAGCACTATGAGCTACTACAAATTAAACATAGCCAAAGCTGAAGCTCTCCATACTAACATACCACCTCAAGAGCTGACACTTTTACAGGAAAAATACCAGTTCCAATGGTCTACAAATTCCATTAAGTTACTAGGAATTCACCTCAGTTCATCCACAACCACAGATAACACTAAAAACTATTGTGATAGGCTCCCCAAATGGTGAAAACTTCTCGATTCGTGTGAATAACGTGAGATCTCTTGGACGGGCAGGATAGCCGCAATTAAAATGTCCTTTATCCCCAAAATAACCTATTTGTTTCGATCCCTCCCGATTAATGTCCCCAGACCCATCCTTAAAAGGCTACATAGCCTTATCACTAAATACATCTGGAAGGGCAAAAGACCCAGAACCTCCAAACAGACCCTGCAAAGAACCTCTGCCAAGGGGAGACTTGGTTTACCAAACATTATCCTATATTATCAGGCTGCACGGCTAACTCACCTGATGAGATGGAGCAACCCAGCTCATATATCTTCGTGCAAGACAGTAGAACAATCCCTCCTGCCACTAGATCTGCATTTATCTGATCTACCTTGGATCCCCTCACACTGTAGGAAAGATCTTAAATCTAAGCACCCTGTGATCCTTGACACCCTACAATGCTGTGAACTACAAATCCAAATGACACTTAGATTTGAGGCTTTTTGCCTCTGCTCTATTGTTCGAGCATGGGGTTTCCCATGGACGAACCTCAGAGATGCTACTGAGTGGTAACAGAAGTGGACTCAAACCCTTGCGCTTAAAGGAACACTGTTGTTCCACTACGGCATATTTCTCGATCCCTCCTCCCACCATAAAATTTCCCAACACCTAGCATGGAAAAGAGAACTGAATTTTACCACTGACACTGACTCCTGGCACAAAGAAACTGTTGTATTGTGCAACTTTATGGGAACTCCATTACAAGCTCACAGTATGATGGCACCTAGTCCCTACAGCCCTACATAAAATTTACAGTAATCACGCCCCCCCATGCTGGAGAGGCTACGGCCAACTGGGAACTCAAAGTCACATCTGGTGGTCCTGCCCAAAAATTGAGCCTGTTTGGACACAACTTTTAGACATTATTGGCTCTCTGAACATTACTCCTACACTTAGCCCGCAAACATGTCTTCTCCACTTAGACTTTCTGGCATTATCTCCCGCTCAAAAATCTCTAACCATTTACCTCCTTATGTCCATTAAGCTTGAAATTGCAAAAGCTTGGAAGCAAAAATCGCCCCCCTCCATCCCACATATCATTACAACAGTAAACTTTCTCCTGAGGATGGAATCATACTCCTACTCAGTTTTAGATAAGGTAGACACCTATCATGAAATGTGGGCACCCTGGATATAGAAATTTACCCACTGAGACATTTAGATAATCACTACTGTCACCATCTCCCTCGTCTTCCCTGCCCCCTTTTTTTTTTCTCACCCCCCCCCCTAATATTCTACGAGAGATATTGATATATGAGGTATAAAATGGAAAATGAGAAATGATTGTATTGAATAAGACATCTCTGATTAGTATATATCTGAAGACCAGCAGTCACAATTTTACTGTTATTTGATGCTCGTTAGGTATACTTAGTATTTGCTGTCTTCACCCATATTTGTCATTCTGTTTAACATGTTTACTTTCGATTATATTCCATTTATAACTATATACGTATGGTCTTCATCTTTACGTAGATATGTTTGATACCTATGAATGTTGGCTTATCACTTTCTCAATAAAAAGTTAAATAAAAAAAATAAAAAAATAAATATATAAAAACCCTAATCTATAATAAACTACCAAAGGCCCTTAAAAGGCCTTTTTGTGGGCCCTTAAAAGATAACAGCTCTTTTCCTACAAAAGAAAAACAAGAAAAACAAAACCCCCCTAACAGTATACAAACACTGACCCCCTAAACACACAAAATAAAAATAAAGTAAAACCTAATCTACCCATTGCCCTGAAACGGGCATTTGTATGGGCATTGCACTTAAAAGGGCATCCATCTCTTTTATGAAATGCCCAAACCCTAATCTAAAAATAAAAACCCACCCCAACACGAAAAAAAACATTACACAAAATAACAAATGAATTTTCCAAAATAATAAAAAATATTTTTATTCTAATATTTTAAAAAAAAAAACACCCCAAAAAAAAGAAACCTAATATAGAATAAACTACATTAAAAGGGCCTTTTATAGGGCATTGCCCTAACCATACCAGCTCTTTTTCTGAAAAAAAAAAAAAAATACAAAGACCCCCTAACATTACAAACCCCCACCCCCCAAACCCCCCCAAAAAACTATCTAACAAGCCTAATCTACACATTGCCCTGAAAAGGGCATTTGTATGGGCATTGCCCTAAAAAGGGCGTTCTGCTCTTTTGCTGCCCTTAAAAGGACATTCAGCACTTTTAAGAGTGCCCATCCTAAAAACAAAAACACCCAAAAAAAACTTAAAAAAACCTAACACTTACCCCTCTTTAGGTACTCACAGTTGTTGAAGTCCTGCTTGAACAATCTTCATCACGGTGACTCCATCTTCATCTAAGCAGCATCTTCATCCAGGCAGATGTCCAGGTGAAGGTCCAAGGTGGAGGTCCAGGCGGAGGTCCTTCTATCTGATGTGGAGGTCCTCTTCATACGATAATCCACCGCACACTGGGGATTGAAATTCAAGGTACCCCTTTTATACTAGTGGTACCTTTTCATTCCTTTTGGCTGAAAAAATTGAATCAGCCAATAGGAATTAGGGCTGCTAAAATCCTATTGGCTGTTAAAATCAGTCAATAGGATTTAAGCTGCTCTCATTTAATTGACTGGTTTGAATCAGCCAATAGAATCAGAGCTGCTTAAATAATTTTGGCTGTTCAAATCAGCCAATACGATTTAAGCAGCACTCATTCTTTTGGCTGATGGGGGGGAATAGGGGTTAATAAGGGTTAATAAATGTTATTAGTGGCAGCGATGTCGGGAGCAGCAGATTAGGGGTTAATAAGTTTAATATAGTGTTTGCAATGTGGGAGGGTCTTGGTTAAGGGGTAAATATGTAGTTTATGGGTGTTAGTGTACTTTGTAACACTTCAGTTATGAGTTTTTTTTTGTTGCGTAAAACTCATAACTGCTGCTCTCAGATTACGAAGTGGATCTTGTCGGTATAAGGTGTAACGCAAGCTTTTTAGCCTCACCGCAAAACTCGTAATGGCTGCGCTATGGAAGTCCCATGAAAAAAAAGTAATTTTTACGTTTTAAATATAATTGTCATCTATGATACAAAAACGAAAATGCCCTTCGTTGCATAATATTACTCAATATAAGTCATCGAACCAACAATATATAATTTAATTTAAACCTCTCAAAAAACATATTTTTTATTCTGAAAATATTTAGAAAAAATAAATTAAAATGGCTTATTAAATTTACTATAATACAGATTATATGTCTAAATGTCAGTGAAAAAAGAAAACGCATATGGAAGATTTTCCCATTGTACACTGATTCTTCTCTCTTTTCAATATTGTTTAAATGTATGTCTTGCTAATCTAGTCCATGCTTTTTATTATAAATGTAATCTATTAAAATTCAGTAGCAGCTGTTTTAGATAGAAATCAGCAGTGTTATCAAACGGCCCATAGTCACCCCCTACTATATCTCATTCAAATGAATTGGATACCTAGGGGTAAATTACCACTTGCAGTGCATGGTAGTGTTGCTAACTATTATTGTTATAAAGAGTTTATGCATGAGATTTCTGTAGCCACACAGCAAAGCCTTAGTCTAATAAATATGCTAAAGACTCTTTGTAGAAATTACTGCTGGGGGTAAGTTATCCACTCCTGAGAAACTACATAACTTTCTAAATCATCTAACATTTTTCTTTTTATTTAGCACTGGTAATCTAAATTATTGTTGTGTGTGTGTGTATGTATATATCTATGTGTGTGTGTATATATGTTTATAAATGTGTGTATATGTGTATGTTTGTATGTGTATATCTATCTGTGTGTGTATGTTTGCTTGTGTATATCTATGTGTATGTGTGTATGTTTATAGATGTGTATATGTGTGTGTGTGTGTGTGTATGTTTATAGATGTGTATATGTGTGTGTATATGTTTATAGATGTGTTTATGTGTATATATAAAATGTGTGTCTATAAGTATGTTTATAGATGTGCGTAAATGTGTGTATGTTTGTGTGTGTGTGTATATATATATATATATATATATATATATATATATATATATAAATATATATATATATATATATATATATATATATATATATATATATATATATATATATATATATATATAGTTTAATTAAACCCAAAGAATTTCAGTATCTTTTCACAAAACATCCAGTAATGCCAACTTTCTATATAATTCGGAAATTACATAAAAACATGTCAAACCCCAGAAGACCCATTGTTCCCGGCATAGGAAGCATAAGTGAGAACATAGGAAACTATGTGGACAGTTTTTTACGACCCTTTTGATCTCCCTTCCCTACTATGTTAAAGACACCCCTGACCAATTGAGGAAGCTAGATAGCATTTCAGTTGAACCAGATACCATCTTGGTTTCCCTCGATGTGGAGGATCTGTATTCCCCCATCCCATATGAAATACAGGCATTTCTTGGAAACAAGAGGTTCTGCATTTGCAAAACATACATATTTACATTATATTTTGGAAAACAATATTTTTCAATTGGACAAAGCTTTTTACAAACAAGTACGTGGCACAGCAATGAGTGCTGTCTTTGCCTTTACATGTGCATGTTTGCATTTAGGGGCATGGGAGCACTTTGATGTGTTTGGTAAATTCAATGATATTTGTGAACGACATGTCTCACTATGGGTGAGATATGTTGATGACATCTTATTATTGTGGAATGGCTCAGAGAAGATCTTGAGAGAATTCATATGTATGTTAAATGATAACTGTCACAATATTTTGCTTACCATTATATCTAGCAAAACAGAATTAGCTATCTTAGAAATTCTTATTAAAAAAAGAAGGCACTTCTATAGCAACTGAAAATTACAGAAAAGAGACAGCCACAAACAGCCTTTTAGAAGCCACTAGTTGACATCCTGTACCACTAAAAAGACGTATTCCATCTGGCCACTTTTTACGGCTAAAACAGAATTGTTCATCTAAATTATTCGAACATAACCTTATAGCATTCTTCTTTCTAGCATTTAATTTAAACTTAGTTGAGGATGCTAGAAAGAAGAATGCTATATGTTCCCGCAACACTTTATTACAACAACATCCCGAAAAGGATGACCCCAATAATAAGGTTAGGTTCATTACCACATATAGTGAAGGAGCGGGTTTTATAAAAAAAGATCCTACATAAGCATTGGGGCAATCTAAAAGCAGATCCCATGATTGAGGACAGACCCCAAATAATATTTAAAAAGAACTGAAATCTTAAGAACATATTAGCTCCATCAAAGTTACAGGACCCTATCATCATCAAGAATAAGTCTGGCACCTTAGATCAATGGTCACAGGAGGACCAGGTACATACAGAGGTGGTCATAGTAATTGCTGCATGTGTGTACATTTTTGGAACAGAGAATCCATAATGAATTGGAATCACACTTAACAGGTACCCATCAAAAGTAGAGGGACCTGTTATTCCACATTTGTAGTATATGGTTTTAACTGCGACTGTGGATCAACATAGGTAGAACTAAAAGGAAAATCAAGAGACGGTGTTATGAGCATATAGAGAATATCAAATAGGTCTCAAAACGCATAGCGTTTACATTGTATGCATATGATGTATATTGATCAGTATATTTTTATTTATTGTATTTGTTTATTTGAAGTGTTTTTAGAATAATCAGGCAATGTATGAATTTTAGCCTTTTTAAATACAGATGTATCATTTGTGCTCGCTAAATCTTGATGGATTGATTGCATTTTACGGCATTTAAGAGTAGTGTTTTTATCTGATCATGGACAGTGGGACGCCCAATGCAGTATTTACTTCCCATAAGCGGACCAATAAACGGATGTTTACACATGAGTCATCAACAAATGGCTAGTGGGTGTGTTTGCCAAGCTCCGAAAGGAGAACATGTAATAGGAGAGGGCGGAGCAATGAATGAATAAAACGGAAGAGGATCCTCACGAAAGATCACAGCTGATCCAGGAGTCTTGAGAAAGTCTGCAGAGGCCAGACGAAACACGTAAACGGATCGGTCTACAGCTGGTCTACCACTTACCACACAGCTAAATCGTTTATTTCAGCAGTTACAGCCAACGGATTTTCCCTAAAAAGTGACTACCTTACAGAGGTGTTTTATAACAGCGCTAAGAGTCTGCATCTATGCTGGGAGCCGTTTATGGTCTGACTGTGTTTTTAAGGCGTTATTTGATTGAATTTCTAATAAGTGCATATGATTTTGGGCTCAATTTAATAATCTAATGCCTAGATTTAGAGTTCTGTGGTAGCTGTCAAAACCAGCGTTAAGGGCTCCTAACGCTGCTTTTTATCGCCCGCTGGTATTTAGAGTCAGTCAGGAAAGGGTCTAATGCTCACTTTCCAGCCGCAACTTTTACATACCACAGATCCCCTTACGCCAATTGCGTATCCTATCTTTTTAATGGGATCTTCCTAACGCCGGTATTTAGAGTCTTGGCTGAAGTGAGCGTTAGAACTCTAACGACAAAACTCCAGCCGCAGAAAACAGTCAGGAGTTAAGAGCTTTCTGGGCTAACGCCGATTCTGAAAGCTTTTAACTACTGTGCTCTAAAGTACACTAACACCCATAAACTACCTATGCACCCCTAAACCAAGGTCCCCCCACATCGCCGCCACTCTAATAAAAAATTTTAACCCCTAATCTGCCGACCACACACCGCCACCACCTATATTATCCTTATGTACCCCTAATCTGCTGCCCCGAACATCGCCGACACCTATATTATATTTATTAACCCCTAATTTGCCCCCCCCAACATTGCCGCCACCTACCTACACTTATTAACCCCTAATCTGCCGACCGGACCTCGCCACCACTATAATAAATGTATTAACCCCTAAACCGCTGCACTCCCACCTCGCAAACACTATAAAACATTTTATTAACCTTAATCTGCCCTCCCTAACATCGCCGCCACCTACCTACAATTATTAACCCCTAATCTCCCGCCCGCAACATCGCTGCTACTATAATAAAGTTATGGTTATGAAGTTTACTCCCTTAAAGATTTTATTTGATTGTGATTTCATAGTTAGCAAAGAGAATCTATGTCTATTGTCCACTTGTTAACTAGCCTTGGTTATAATCCTACGGGAGTATCCTCTTTTTCTGAGTCTATCCTCCAATTCCTTGGCTTCATGGCAATAATCTCCATGCTGTGAACAATTTCTCCTCAATCGGATGAATTTGCCTTTTGCCACAGCGACTGCAGTGTGGTCTGGATGACAACTCTTGCCATGAAGCAACGAATTGACACTAATTGGCTTTCTGTAAACATTTGTTTGGATACTACCATCTGTGGATCCTACCAATGTGAGGTCTAAGTAATTGATCTCTCTAGTGTGGTATTCAAAAGTAAATTTAAGACCAATAGTATTGGAGTTCAGATAGTCCACAAAGTCCTCGATTTCAGATAGGGGACCATCCCATATAAACAGGAGGCCATCTATGTACCTCCCATATGTATACATGTTACTAATATAGGGGTTTCTATCTCCAAAGATGTGGACAAATTCCCACCAACCTAAAAATAGGTTGGCATATGACGGAGCAAACTTTGCCCCCATCGCTGTTCCACATCTCTGAAGGTAGAACACCCCCTGGAATTTAAAGAAGTTGTGGGTTAGTAAAAATGTATTGATTCCAAGAATATATTCTTGGAATTCCACTGAATAGTCAGTAAAATTCTTCAAGAAGAAAGCAATGGCCTTGAGACCCTCCTCATGAGGGATAGAAGAATAAATGGAAACAGCATCAACTGTAAGCCAAAGGTTTGTGTCCTTCCACTCCAGTTTTTCCATTAGATTAAGGACATGTTTAGTGTCCTTTATATATGAAGGTAATGCTGTAACTAGGGGTTGGAGTATTGTATCCAACCACAGGGACAAGTGTTCAAGTAATGAGCCAATTCCGCCCACTATTGGGCGACCCTTTATGTGAGTTAGAGTTTTGTGGACCTTGGGTAGATGGTGGAACAGGGGCATTCATGAGTTCTCTACATTAAGAAACTCTGCTGTTTTGGCATCTAAAAATCCCTGCTCCAAACCATCATCCAAGATATGACACAACTCTTGTCTGTAAATGTTAGTTGGATCCCTTGGTAAATGGACATAATTGTTACTGTTTGAAAGTTGTCTTAAAGCTTCCTCTATATATGTAGATTTGTTCAAAACAACTATCATGCCTCCCTTATCTGTATTCTTGATTACAATGCTAGAGTCTTCTTGTAGTTGTTTTAAGGCTATATTTTCTATCCTATTGAGATTTTGTACCGCATTAGTTTCTGCAGATTTTAACTGAATAATATCACCTTCTATTCTATTGAAGAATGTTTCTATTATGCCCCTCTGTTATGTATGGGAAAAAATCTAGATTTTGGTTGGAAAGAAGTACCAAATATCCTATTACCCTCTGTATCAGGATTATCAAATTGTAGCTCCTGTAGAGAAACTGAATCACACACCTCTTGGAAAGTTAAAACAGTATAGTCAAAATCTGTACTGTTTGTTTTATCTTTAGACAGTTGTTCAATGTCTTGCTGACCATAGAAATGTTTTCTTAATGTAATATTTCTTATCAGACGATTAACGTCCACTAGGGTCTGGAAGACATTGAATTTGGTGGTGGAGGCAAATGAAAGACCATAATTTAAAACTTTGAATTGTTCTTCTGTTAATTATTTATTTGATAGATTTATTACATTCCCTATTTGTACTTGCTTTGTCCCCTCGACCCTTTCAGCTTATACCTCTCCTGTGGTTTCTGCTGTTCTATGGGAACTGACATCAATCCTGTGTTCAATGGAAAAACCTGGTCTAAATCTGTTATGGCTTCCCCCTGTGAAGTGCCCCCCTGTGATGTATTTGGTGCCCCCTTGTTTGCAGTGTTGATTTATCTCTTAAATATTTTGTATGTTTATTTTCCAGTACCAATTTCTTATTTTTTAGCCAAAGTATCTTTCAATACTTATATATATTATATTAATATATTTAGGCACCCCTGGCAATTTTCATGATTTTCATTTATAAATAATTGGGTGTTTGTATTAGCAATTTCATTTTGATCTATCAAACTACTAAAGGACACAGTAATATTTCAGTAGTGAAATTAGGTTTATTGGATCAACAGTAAATGCATCAAAACGAAATTAAACACATTAATAATTTTGCATAGATTGTAGTAAATAATATTGAAAATAGCCCAGCGATCACTGCTGTTACTGTTATCACCTTGATAAATTATCATCAAAAGTAGCCACATGTGAAATAGGAGCCCATACACATCCACTGTGTTGTACTGCTTCAAGATCTTATATGTTTGCAGCTGCTATGGGAACAGAGATTGAGGAGTTTAAAGAACCTCCCCCATCCAGGTCCCTAGGAGCTACAATGAGTTTCCTGGCTCAGCCTCTTTGTGACCTCACCATGCATGTATGTGTATGTGTTGATGACTACGGCACTCCCATTAGGCTTGGGAGTGCTGCCAACTAAGCCACCAATGAATCCCCGGCCTGTAGTGCGGGGGATTGCCGAAAGCAACACTTTAACAGTGATCCCCCTGTAGGCCAAAAAGGGCTCACCATGTGCCTGCAGGCTGCTATGTGCATAATAAGCTATAGCTCGTTCTGAAAAGTGAAGTGGTTAAACAACCTCAGCACATTATAACAATTAATTAAAAATATATACTTAAAAATAAAAAGAATAATTCTTGATATTGCATTAAAAATGTTAGGGCTTGAATATATGCATAACAACCACCATGAATATTAAAATAAAGTATTTCACTTATATCTATACATATTACATGTAAATAAAGGTTTATCACTGAAAAAGCAATCGCCTAGATTACGAGTTTTGTCGGTAATGCTGTGCGGTGTTAACGAGCAGTTTTCCCTCACCGCTCACCTACAGACACCGCTGGTATTACGGGTTTTAGCCGCAAAAAAGTGAGCGTAGAGAAAAATTTAGCTCCACATCTCACCTCAATACCAGCGCTGCTTACGTTACCGGTGAGCTGGCAAAACATGCTTGTGCACAATTTCGCCATAGGGAGAGCCGGGGGAGAGCCGGCTGAAAAAAAACCTAACACCTGCAAAAAAGCAGCGTTCAGCTCTTAACGCAGCCCCATTGATTCCTATGGGGAAATACTTTTTATGTCTACAAATAACACCCTAACATGAACCCCGAGTCTATAAATACCCCATATCTTACACGTATTAACCCATAATCTGCCGCCCCCGACATCGCCGCAACCTACATTATATTATTAACCCCTAATCTGCCGCTCCGGACACCGCCGCCACCTACATTATATTTATGAACCCCTAATCTGCCGCCCCCAACATCGCCGACACCTACATTATATTTATTAACCCTTAATCTGCGGCCCCAACGTCTCCGCCACTATATTAAAGTTATTAACCCCTAAATCTAAGTCTAACCCTAACACCCCCTAACTTAAATATAATTTAAATAAATCTAAATAAAATTACTATCATTAACTAAATAATTCCAATTTAAAACTAAATGCTTACCTATAAAATAAACCCTAATATAGCTACAATATAACTAATAGTTACATTGTAGCTATCTTAGGGTTTATTTTTATTTTACAGGCAAGTTTGTATTTATTTTAACTAGGTAGAATAGTTATTAAATAGTTATTAACTATTTAATAGCTACCTAGTTAAAATAAATTCAAATTTACCTGTAAAATAAATCCTAACCTAAGTTACAATTACACCTAACACTACACTATAATTAAATTAATTACCTAAACTAAATACAATTAAATACAATTTAAAACAATATCTAAATTAAGAAACCAAACAAACACTAAATTACAGAAAATAATAAAATAATTAAAATTTGTGTAAGCTAATTACACCTAATCTAATCCCCTTAATAAAATAAAAAAGCTCCCCAAAATAATAAAAAGCTATACCCTATACTAAAGTACAAATAGCCCTTAAAAGGGCCTTTGTGGGGCATTGCCCCAAAGTAATCAGCTCTTTTCCCTGTAAAAAAAAGTACAATACCGCCCCAACATTAAAACTTACCACCCACATACCCAACCCTATTCTAAAACCCACCCAATACCCCCTTAATAAAACCTAAGACTAACCCCTTGAAGACCACCCTACCTTGAGAAGTCTTCACCCAGCCGGGCCGAAGTCCTCAATGAAGCCGGGCGAAGTGGTCCTCCAGACAGGCAGAAGTCTTCATCCAAGCCGGCCAGAAGAGGTCCTCCAGATGGGCAGAAGTCTTCATTCAGGCGGCATCTTCTATCTTCATCCATCCGGCGCGGAGCGACTCCATCTTCAAGACATCCGACGTGGAGCATCCTCTTCCAACGAAGTCCAATTGAAGAATGAACGTTCCTTTAAATGACCTCATCCAAGATGGCGTCCCTTGAATTCCGATTGGCTGATCTAATCAGCCAATAGAATGCCATCTCAATCCTAGAAGGGTAGGGGGTTGAGAAACAGGAGGTGAGGACGGCAAGATTGAGAAAGATGTTAATACAGAGTTAGAGGAGGGAAATGTTGTTAGGTAAGAGAAATATTATTGAGTTGGGTGGTAGGCTTCTCTGAACAGAAAAGTCTTCAGAGAGCATTTAAAGGAAGAAAGATTAGGGCAAAGCCTGACAGCATGAGGGAGAGTGTTCCAAAGGGTAGGTGGGGCACAACAGAAGTCTTGCAGTCTAGCATGAGAGGAGGTGATAGTCGCAGATGCAAGGAGCAGGTCATTGTTGGCTCTTAGTAGGCGGGCTGGAGTATACATGTTGATTAGAGAGGATAGGTAGAGGGGAGCGGTGTTGGTGAGCGCTTTGTATATAAGGGTGAGAATTTTGAATTTAATTCTGCTGTGTATGGGGAGCCAATGAAGGGGCTCGCAGAGAGGTGCAGCAGAAAAAGAGCGATGGGAAAGGTAGATCAGCCTGGCTGAGGCATTTAGGATGGATTGAAGGAGGGAGAGGCGGGAAAGAGGAAGACCAGTAAGTAGGTTATTGCAGTAGTCAAGTCGGGAAATAACAAGGGAGTGGATTATTTGCTTTGTGGTGTTAGCGCACAGGAAAGGTTGAATCTTTGAAATATTACGTAGATTGTTGCGGCAGGATGTAGAAAGCGATTGGATATGGGAGGCGAAGGATAGATTTGAGTCAAGTGTAACTCCGAGGCAGCGGACTTGGGACGATGGGGAAATGGATATGCCGTCAACAGGGATAGAGAAGTCACAAGTCGGCGTAGAGATTGAGGGGGGGATAAGAAGGAGCTCAGTCTTGGACATGTTAATCTTTAGGTGGTGAGAGGCCATCCAGGAAGAAATACCAGATAGGCAGTCGATGACATGAGAAAGGACAGAAGGAGAGAGAGCAGGGGTGGAGAGGTAGATCTGGGTGTCATCGGCATAGAGGTGATATTTGAAGCCATAACTGTTGATAAGTTTACCAAGCAAAGAAGTATAGATGGAAAAGAGTAGAGGACCCAGAACAGATCCTTGAGGTACTCCAACAGACAGAGGCATTGGAGAGGAGGAGTCACCGGCAAATTACACAGAAAAAGACATGTGAGAAAGATAAGAGTGAATCCAGGAAAGGGCAGTGTCACAAAGGCCAAAAGAGCTAAGGGTCTGTAGGAGGAGGGGGTGGTCAACTGTGTCGAAGGCAGCTGAGAGGTTAAGTAAGATGAGTATCCAATATTTTTAGCAGAGACAAGATCGTTAGTAACCTTGGTAAGGGCAGTTTCAGTTGAGTGTTTGGGGCAGAATCCGGATTGCAGGTGGTCAAGCAATGAGTTGGTGGACAGGAAATGGGTTAGGCGAATGTAAACTAGTTTTTCAAGGAGTTTTGATGTTAGTGGAAGCACTGATATGGTACGGTAGCTTTCAGGAGAATTAGGGTCGAGGGAGGGTTTTTTCAGTATGGGAGTGACTTTTGCATGTTTGAAAGAAGATGGGAATGAGCCGGTAGAGAGAGATAGGTTGAAGATGTGGGTAAGGGCAGGAGTGAGGGTGGAAGATAGGGAGGGTATTAAATGGGAAGGGATAGGGTCGAGTGGGCAGGTAGTGAGGCGTGAGGAAGATAGTAAGGAAGAAACTTCATTCTCAGTGGCTGGATGGAAGATGCAGAGGGTGGCAGAGGAAGTAACTGGGCCTGTTGATGGAATATTGCAGGTTGGTGTTGGGATGTTGCTTCGGATAGTATGTGTTTTGTTTAAGAAGTAGTCTGTGAGGTCTTGAGCACTAAAGACAGATGGAGGGGGTGGAGCAGGAGGGTAGAGGAGAGAGTTAAAGGTGGAGAAGAGTCATTTAGGGTTTGAGGAAAGAGTATATATAAGAGAAGAGAAGTAGGTTTTCTTGGCTAAGTGAAGGGCAGAAGTGTATGAATGAAGAATAGACTTATAGTGTATGACGTCAGATTCAGAGTTAGTTTTCCTCCAGACACGCTCAGCAGTACGGGAGCATTTTTGCAAATAGTGTGTTTGCTGAGAGTTCCAGGGCTGCAACTGACGGCATGATGTTTTGCGCAGCTGGGGAGGTGCAAGTGTGTCTAGTGCAGAGGAGAGGACAGTGTTTTGTTATAGTGGGCTGTTGCGAGATCAGGTCAGGTTATAGTGGAAGTGTGAGGAAGGAGATCTTGAATAATTTTTGTAAATTGTAGTGGATCCACAGCATGTAGATTTCTACAGGTGCAGGGGTGGGATGGAGGAGTGGGTTTAGCTATTGCATTAATATTATAGGTGACCAGGTGATGGTCAGAAATGGGAAAATGGCAACAAGTGAGGTCAGACATAGAACAGAGGTAGGAAAATACCAGGTCGATGGAATGTCCATCACGGTGGGTAGGGAATAGGGTGGATTGTGAGAGACCAAAGGAGGATGTGAGTGAAAGAAGTTTAGAGGCAGCAGGGGCAGACAGGTTGTCAATGGGAATGTTGAAGTCCCCAAGAATTAGGGTTGGTATATTTGTAAGTGAAAGTGAGGAAGCCAGGTGGCAAAGTTGTCAAGGAAATAGGAGGTAGGTCCAGGAGGGCGATAGATGACTGCCACTTTGAGGGAGAGGGGAGAGAACAGGCAAATGCAGTGGACTTCAAAGGTGGAGAAGGCGAGAGATGGGATTGGAGGTAGATACTGATAAGTGCAGGAGGGGGAGAGCAAGATTCCAACCCCGCCGCCACGTTTCTCACCTGGCCTAGGGGTATGGCTAAAGTGAAGACCACTATGTGTGAGAGCAGCAGTGGAGATGGTGTCAGAAGGAGATAGCCAGGTTTTGGTAATTGCTAAAAGGGTGAAACTATTTTAAATAAACAGGTCATTAATGGTTGCAAGTTTGTTGCACACAGAGCGAAAGTTCCATAGTGCGCAAGTGAAAGGAGTGTGTGCGTATGGGATGCATTTGATGGAAATGAGGTTATCTGTGTTGCTTTTATTAAAGTTACTATAAGGAGTGCATGATTCGGTAATGGTGGGAATGAGGATCAAGATGGAAAGAAATAGTAGGTGAGAATGAGATTTATAGCAGTGGGGGCATTTATGTGAGGTGGTGAAATTTAGTGACAAAGATTTTAAAATAGAAAGTAGTTCATGAGAGCTAAGGTAAGGAGAGGAAAGGAGAGAGGGGCCTATATAAACAGCATGTGGAGAAGAGTAAGGTATGAACATGTGAGCATGCCTGTGGAATAGGCATGAGGCTGTTAAAAGGAAAAGCAGTTCTGAAAACATTGCAGAATTTAAAGTGCAAAATTTGGTTTTGAAATGCAAATATTTAGCTTGCCTCAAGTCTTCTTCAAATCTTATTCAATTCTTCTCTAATTCTCATTGCTGCCACTTAAAGATGCCACTTAGAGAGATGGCAGCTTAGAGATGGTGTTCTCTGCAAATGCTAAACCCAGCAAATGCTTTCCCTTAAATTTATAGGGCTTCTGCAGACAGCTGAGTTAAATCAATTAACTGAGTGGAGACAGGGAGATGAGTGACACACAGGTGAGACAATTAGGAACTAAAACTAGATCAAAGGGATAGATGCAGAGGAAACAAATTTGGGTGGGGATTAGTCAATTAATTAAGAAAAGTTAAAATATTAGGAAATGCAAATGATGAGGAGAGGATGTGATCAGATACATGCATAGAAGGAAGTTTAGATGGGGGACATACAATAGAATAAGTTATGGGGGACGAGGACGTGCAGGGTACGTAATCAAAAAAAGGCAGTTAACACCAGAGGACGTACCCTGCTCAGTGTGGAAAGCAGCTGGAAGTGATCCTGCTCGCTTCCAGCTGCTTTCCGGCTATTGCAGTGATGCCTCGATATGGAGGCATCCTGCAATAACTCTAGATGGCCATCCGATGCAGAGAGAGCCACTCTGTGGCCCTCTCTGCACCGGACATCGATGGCCGGTATCGTTGGTGGGTGGGAGCCAACTTGGGAGGCGGGTGGGCGGCCATTGATGGGCCGGGTAATGTAGAGGGGGGCGGGATCGGGGGCAGGGCCAATGGGGGTGCACACGGGCCCCCATTGGCTGCCAGTACCCAAGATGGCGGCCATTAAGACAGAGGGGGAGAGTTAGAGAGCTGTTTGGTGGGGGATCAGTCAGGTTGGGGGTTAAAGGGGGGTCCTACAGAGCAGCATATGTAAATATGCCTTTTCTTTAAAAAAAAAAAAAGCCCAAATATAGCTTTTATTTTAGTACTGGTAGAGTTTCTGCCAGTACTTAAGTTAAGATGGCTTGGACAATTGTGGGGTGGGGGAGGGAAGAGAGCTGTTTGGGAGGGATCAGGGGGTCTGATATTTCAGGTGGGAGGCTAAGCTCTACACTAAAGCTAAAATTAACCCTGCAAGCTCCCTACAAGCTACCTAATTAACCCCTTCACTGCTAGCCATAATACGTGTGATGCCCATTTAGCGGCCTAAGTACCAAAAAGCAACGCCAAAGCCATATGTGTCTGCTATTTCTGAACAAAGGGGATCACAGAGAAAAATTTACAACCATTTATGCCATAATTGCACAAGCTGTTTGTAAATAATTTCAGTGAGAAACAAAAAGTTTGTGAAAAAGGGAACTTTTTTTTTTATTTGATCGCATTTGGCGGTGAAATGGTGGCATGCAATATACCAAAATTGGCCTAGATCAATACTTTGGGTTGTCTGCTACACTAGACTAAAGCTAAAAATTAACCCTAAAAGCTCCCTACAAGCTCCCTAATTAACCCCTGCACTGCTGGGCATAATACACGTGTGGTGCGCAGCGGCATTTAGCGGCCTTCTAATTACCAAAAAGCAATGCCAAAGCCATATATGTCTGCTATTTCTGAACAAAGGGGATCCCAGAGAAAAATGTACAACCATTTATGCCATAATTGCACAAGCTGTTTGTAAATAATTTCAGTGAGAAACCGAAAGTTTGTGAAAAAGTGAACGATTTTTTGTATTTGATCGCATTTGGCGGTGAAATGGTGGCATGAAATATACCAAAATTGGCCTAGATCAATACTTTGGGATGTCTTCTAAAAAAATATATATATATACATGTCAAGGGATATTCAGGGATTACTGAAAGATATCAGTGTCCCAATGTAACTAGCGCTAATCTTGAATAAAATGGTTTGGAAATAGCAAAGTGCTACTTGTATTTATGGCCCTATAACTTGCAAAAAAAGCAAAGAACATGTAAACATTGGGTATTTCTAAACTCAGGACAAAATTTAGAAAATATTTAGCATGGGTGTTTTTGGTGGTTGTAGATGTGTAACAGATTTTGGGGGTCAAAGTTAGAAAAAGTGTGTTTTTTCCATTTTTTTCTCATATTTTATCATTTTTTTTATAATAAATTATAAGATATGATGAAAATAATGGTATCTTTGGAAAGTCCATTTAATGGCGATAAAAACAGTATATAATATGTGTGCGTACAGTAAATGAGCAAGAGGAAAATTACAGCTAAACACAAACACCGCAAAAATGTAAAAATAGCCTTGGTCCCAAACGGACAGAAAATGGAAAAGTGCTGTGGTCATTAAGGGGATAAAGCAGTGTTAAAAAAAGATCCAGGAAGAGACAGCAGTTTAGATGGGGGAAATACCATAAAATAAGTTATAAAGCAGTGTTAAAAAAGATCAAAGAAGAGACAGCAATTTAGATGGGGACATAACATAGAATAAGTTATAAAGATAGAAGATGTCATCTGGATGAAGACTTCTGCCCGTCTGGAGGACCTCTTCTGGCCGGCTTGGATGAAGACTTCTGCCCGTCTGGAGGACCACTTCACCCGGCTTCGTTGAGGACTTCAGCCCGGCTGGGTGAAGACTTCTCAAGGTATGGTGATCTTCAAGGGGTTAGTATTAGGTTTTATTAAGGGGGTATTGGGTGGGTTTTAGAGTAGGGTTGGGTGCGTGGGTGGTGGGTTTTAATGTTGGGGGGGTGTTGTACTTTTTTTTACAGTTAAAAGAGTTGATTACTTTGGGGAAATGCCCCGCAAAAGCCCCTATATTTGTAATTTAGTATAGGGTAGGTATTTTTATTATTTTGGGGGGCTTTTTATTTTATTAGGGGTATTAGATTAGGTGTAATTAGTTTAAAAAACTTGTAATTATTTTATTATTTTCTGTAATTTAGTGTTTGGTTTTTTTCGGACTTTAGATAATTGTATTTAATTGTATTTAATTGTAGTTAGTTTAGGGAATGAATTTAATCATAGTGTAGTGTTAGGTGTAATTGTAACATAGGTTAGGTTTTATTTTACAGGTAAATTTGTCTTTATTTTAACTAGGTAGCTATTAAATAGTTAATAACTATTTAATAACTATTGTACCTAGTTAAAATAAATACAAAGTTGCTTGTAAAATAAAAATAAATCCTAAACTAGCTATAATGTAACTATTAGTTATATTGTAGCTAGCTTAGGGTTTATTTTATAGGTAAGAATTTAGTTTTAAATAGGAATAATTTAGTTAAAGTAATGATAAACTCTCCCCTTTTTAAAATCAGATCTGGAATGTAAGCGCTATTTTAGATGGGGTTTTAATCATCATGTGCAATGAAGATGAGCTATAACTAACGGCTAGATTTAGAGTTGGGCGGTAGCCGTCAAAACCAGTGTTAGAGGCTCCTAACGCTGGTTTTTACCGCCCTCTGGTATTTGGAGTCAGTCAGGAAAGGGTCTAACGCTCACTTTGCAGCCGCGACTTTTCCATACCGCAGATCCCCCTACGCCATTTGCGTATCCTATCTTTTCAATGGGATCTTTCTAATGCCGGTATTTAGAGTCGTGGCTGAAGTGAGCGTTAGAAATCTAACGACAAAACTCCAGCCGCAGAAAAAAAACAGTAGTTAAGAACTTTCTGGGCTAACGCCGGTTCATAAAGCTCTTAACTACTGTGCTCTAAAGTACACTAACACCCATAAACTACCTATGTACCCCTAAACTGAGGCCCCCCCACACCGCCGCCACTCTATTAAATTTTTTTAACCCCTAATCTGCCGCTCCGTACACCGCCGCCAGCTACATTATCCCTATGTACCCCTAATCTGCTGCCCCTAACATCGCCGACACGTACATAATATTTATTAATCCCTAATCTGCCCCCCCAACATCGCCGCTACCTTACCTACACTTATTAACCCCTAATCTGCCGACCGAACCGCACCGCTACTATAATAAATGTATTAACCCGTAATCTGCCTCACTCCCGCCTCAATAACCCTATAATACAGGGAGTGCAGAATTATTAGGCAAGTTGTATTTTTGAGGATTAATGTTATTATTGAACAACAGCCATGTTCTCAATGAACCCAAAAAACTCATTAATATCAAAGCTGAATATTTTTGGAAGTAGTTTTTAGTTTGTTTTTAGTTTTAGCTATTTTAGGGGGATATCTGTGTGTGCAGGTGACTATTACTGTGCATAATTATTAGGCAACTTAACAAAAAACAAATATATACCCATTTCAATAATTTATTTTTACCAGTGAAACCAATATAACATCTCAACATTCACAAATATACATTTTCTGACATTCAAAAACAAACCAAAAACAAATCAGTGACCAATATAGCCACCTTTCTTTGCAAGGACACTCAAAAGCCTGCCATCCATGGATTCTGTCAGTGTTTTGATCTGTTCACTCACCATCAACATTGTGTGCAGCAGCAACCACAGCCTCCTAGACACTGTTCAGAGAGGTGTACTGTTTTCCCTCCTTGTAAATCTCACATTTGATGATGGACCACAGGTTCTCAATGGGGTTCAGATCAGGTGAACAAGGAGGCCATGTCATTAGTTTTTCTTCTTTTATAACCTTTCTTGCCAGCCACGCTGTGGAGTACTTGGACGCGTGTGATGGAGCATTGTCCTGCATGAAAATCATGTTTTTCTTGAAGGATGCAGACTTCTTCCTGTACCACTGCTTGAAGAAGGTGTCTTCCAGAAACTGGCAGTAGGACTGGGAGTTGAGCTTGACTCCATCCTCAACCCGAAAAGGCCCCACAAGCTCATCTTTGATGATACCAGCCCAAACCAGTACTCCACCTCCACCTTGCTGGCGTCTGAGTCGGACTGGAGCTCTCTGCCCTTTACCAATCCAGCCATGGGCCCATCCATCTAGCCCATCAAGACTCACTCTCATTTTATCAGTCCATAAAACCTTAGAAAAATCAGTCTTGAGATATTTCTTGGCCCAGTCTTGACGTTTCAGCTTGTGTGTCTTGTTCAGTGGTGGTCGTCTTTCAGCCTTTCTTACCTTGGCCATGTCTCTGAGTATTGCACACCTTGTGCTTTTGGGCACTCCAGTGATGTTGCAGCTCTGAAATATGGCCAAACTGGTGGCAAGTGGCATCTTGGCAGCTGCACGCTTGACTTTTCTCAGTTCATGGGCAGTTATTTTGCGCCTTGGTTTTTCCACACGCTTCTTGCGACCCTGTTGACTATTTTGAATGAAACGCTTGATTGTTCGATGATCACGCTTCAGAAGCTTTGCAATTTTAAGAGTGCTGCATCCCTCTGCAAGATATCTCACTATTTTTGACTTTTCTGAGCCTGTCAAGTCCTTCTTTTGATCCATTTTGCCAAAGGAAAGGAAGTTGCCTAATAATTATGCACACCTGATATAGGGTGTTGATGTCATTAGACCACACCCCTTCTCATTACAGAGATGCACATCACCTAATATGCTTAATTGGTAGTAGGCTTTCGAGCCTATACAGCTTGGAGTAAGACAACATGCATAAAGAGGATGATGTGTTCAAAATACTAATTTGCCTAATAATTCTGCACTCCCTGTAAATAGTATTAACCCCTAATCTGCCCTCCCTAACATCGCCAACACCTAACTTCAAACATTAACCCCTAATCTGCCGATCGGAGCTCACCACTATTCTAATATATTTTTTAACCCCTAAAGCTAAGTCTAACCCTAACACTAACACCCCCCTAAGTTAAATATAATTTTTATCTAACTAAATAAATTAACTATTATTAAATAAATGAATCCTATTTAAAATTAAATACTTACCTGTAAAATAAACCCTAATATAGCTACAATATGAATTATAATTATATTGTAGCTATTTTAGGATTAATATTTATTTTACAGGCAACTTTGTATTTATTTTAACCAGGTACAATAGCTATTAAATAGTTCATAACTATTTAATAGTTACCTAGTTAAAATAATTACAAAATTACCTGTAAAATAAATCCTAACCTAAGTTACAATTAAACCTAACACTACACTAGCAATAAATAAATTAAATAAAATACCTACAATTATCTACAATTAAACCTAACACTACACTATCAATAAATTAATTAAATAAAAATACCTACAATTATCTACAATTAAACCTAACACTACACTATCAATAAATTAATTAAATACAATACCTACAAATAAATACAATTAAATAAACTAACTAAAGTACAAAAAATAAAAAAGAACTAAGTTACAAAAATAAAAAAATATTTACAAACATTAGAAAAATATTACAACAATTTTAAACTAATTACACCTACTCTAAGGCCCCTCATAAAATAACAAAGCCCCCCAAAATAAAAAAAAATGCCCTACCCTATTCTAAATTAAAAAAGTTCAAAGCTCTTTTACCTTACCAGCCCTGAAAAGGGCCCTTTAGTGGCATGCCCTAAAGGGCTCTTTTGCCTGTAAAAAAAAAAACATACAATACCCCCCCAACATTACAACCCACCACCCACATACCCCTAATCTAACCCAAACCCCCTTAAATAAACCTAACACTAAGCCCCTGAAGATCTCCCTACCTTGTCTTCACCTCACCGGGTTCACCGATCGGTCCAGAAGAGGGTCCGAAGTCTTGATCCAAGCGGCGGCTGAAGAACTCCATCATCGGGCTGAAGTCGGAAGTCCATCATCGGGATGAAGTCTACTATCAAGCCGCATTTTCAATCTTCTTTCTTCCGGAGCGGAGCCATCTTCTTCCCAGCCGACGCGGATCCAACCTCTTTAAGCGACGCCTACTAGCCGAATGACGGTTGCTTTAAATGACGTCATCCAAGATGGCATCCCTCGAATTCCGATTGGCTGATAGGATTCTATCAGCCAATCGGAATTAAGGTAGGAATATTCTGATTGGCTGATGGAATCAGCCAATCAGATTCAAGTTCAATCCGATTGGCTGATCCAATCAGCCAATCAGATTGAGCTCGCATTCTATTGGCTGTTCCGATCAGCCAATAGAATGCGAGCTCAATCTGATTGGCTGATTCCATCAACCAATCAGAATTTTCCTACCTTAATTCCGATTGGCTGATAGAATCCTATCAGCCAATCGGAATTCGACGGACGCCATCTTGGATGATGTCATTTAAAGGAACCGTCATTGGGCTACTAGGCATCGGTAGAAGAGGATGTTCTGCATCGGCTGGAAGATGATTGCTCCGGAAGAAAGAAGATTGAAGATGCTGCTTCATAGAAGACTTCACCCCGATTATGGACTTCTTCAGCGCCCGCTTGGATCAAGACTTCAGCCCGATGATGGATTTCTTCAGGCGCCGCTTGGATCAAGACTTCAGCCCGAGGATGGACATCACTCTTCAGCCCCCCGCTTGGGCTTGGATCAAGACATTGGAGGCTCTTCGGGACATATCGGGACCCGGTGTGGTGAAGACAAGGTAGGGAGATCTTCAGGGGCTTAGTGTTAGGTTTATTTAAGGGGGGTTTGGGTTAG
Source organism: Bombina bombina (assembly GCF_027579735.1). Classification (NCBI taxonomy): domain Eukaryota; kingdom Metazoa; phylum Chordata; class Amphibia; order Anura; family Bombinatoridae; genus Bombina; species Bombina bombina. Next base: position 1,031,675,920 of record NC_069503.1, on the reverse strand, counting down.
ATTAGGGGTATGTGGGTGGTGGGTTGTAATGTTGGGGGGGGTATTGTATGGTTTTTTTTTTTTACAGGCAAAAGAGCTGGATTCTTTGGGGCATGCCCCGCAAATGGCCCTTTTCAGGGCTGGTAAGGTAAAAGAGCTTTTCTATTTTAATTTTAGAATAGGGTAGGGCATTTTTTTATTTTGGGGGTCTTTGTTATTTTATTAGGGGGCTTAGAGTAGGTGTAATTAGTTTAAAATTGTTGTAATATTTTTCTAATGTTTGTAAATATTTTTTTATTTTTTGTAACTTAGTTCTTTTTTATTTTTTGTACTTTAGTTAGTTTATTTAATTGTATTTATTTGTAGGTATTGTATTTAATTAATTTATTGATAGTGTAGTGTAAGGTTTAATTGTAGATACTTGTAGGTATTTAATTTAATTTATTTATTGATAGTGTAGTGTTAGGTTTAATTGTAACTTAGGTTAGGATTTATTTTACAGGTAATTTTGTAATTATTTTAACTAGGTAACTATTAAATAGTTCTTAACTATTTAATAGCTATTGTACCTGGTTAAAATAAATAGAAAGTTGCCTGTAAAATAAATATTAATCATAAAATAGCTACAATATAATTATAATTTATATTGTATCTATATTAGGGTTTATTTTACAGGTAAGTATTTAGATTTAAATAGGAATAATTTATTTAATAAGAGTTAATTTATTTAGTTAGAATAAAATTATATTTAACTTAGGGGGGTGTTAGGGTTAGGGTTAGAATTAGCTTTAGGGGTTAAAAAATTTATTAGAGTAGTGGTGAGCTCCGATCGGCAGATTAGGGGTTAATACTTGAAGTTAGGTGTCGGCGATGTTAGGGAGGGCAGATTAGGGGTTAATACTATTTATTATAGGGTTATTGAGGCGGGAGTGAGGTGGATTAGGGGTTAATAACTTTATTATAGTAGCGGTGCGGTCCGCTCGGCAGATTAGGGGTTAATAAGTGTAGGCAGGTGGAGGCGACGTTGATGCGGGCAGATTAGGGGTTATTAAATATAATATAGGGGTCGGCGGTGTTAGGGGCAGCAGATTAGGGGTACATAGCTATAATGTAGCTTGCCGTGGTGTACGGAGCGGCAGATTAGGGGTTAATAATAATATGCAGGGGTCAGCGATAGCCGGGGCGGCAGATTTTGGGTTAATAAGTGTAAGGTTAGGGGTGTTTAGACTCGGGATTCATGTTAGGGTGTTAGGTGCAGACGTAGGAAGTGTTTCCCCATAGAAAACAATGGGGCTGCGTAAGGAGCTGAACGCTGCTTTTTTGCAGGTGTTAGGTTTTTTTTTCAGCTCAAACTGCCCCATTGTTTTCTATGGGGGAATCGTGCACGAGCACGTTTTTGAAGCTGGCCGCGTCCATAAGCACTGCTGGTATCGAGAGTTGCAGTGGCGTTAAATTATGCTCTACGCTCCTTTTTTGGAGCCTAACGCAGCCATTCTGTGAACTCTAAATACCAGCGGTATTTAAAAGGTGCAGGGGAAAAAAAGCATGCGCAGCTAACACACCCCTTTGGCCGCAGAACTCTAAATCTAGCCGTTAGTTATTAATATAGATATGAAATTCAAATACCTCACGTTACACCACCCACTTAAAAAGTAAATTTTCCTGTCAGCTAAATGACTGAATTACTCTCCAATCAATGCTCTAGCTACAACAAAAGTGCCAGATGGGGAGAGCGCTGATTGGACAACAATTCAATCTGTTAGCTCACAGAAAATTTTACTTTTGAAGTGGGCGGAGGAGCATGCAGTATTTGAATTTCATATCTACAGGGAGTGCAGAATTATTAGGCAAGTTGTATTTTTGAGGATTAATTTTATTATTGAACAACAACCATGTTCTCAATGAACCCAAAAAACTCATTAATATCAAAGCTGAATAGTTTTGGAAGTAGTTTTTAGTTTGTTTTTAGTTATAGCTATTTTAGGGGGATATCTGTGTGTGCAGGTGACTATTACTGTGCATAATTATTAGGCAACTTAACAAAAAACAAATATATACCCATTTCAATTATTTATTTTTACCAGTGAAACCAATATAACATCTCAACATTCACAAATATACATTTCTGACATGCAAAAACAAAACAAAAACAAATTAGTGACCAATATAGCCACCTTTCTTTGCAAGGACACTCAAAAGCCTGCCATCCATGGATTCTGTCAGTGTTTTGATCTGTTCACCATCAACATTGCGTGCAGCAGCAACCACAGCCTCCCAGACACTGTTCAGAGAGGTGTACTGTTTTCCCTCCTTGTAAATCTCACATTTGATGATGGACCACAGGTTCTCAATGGGGTTCAGATCAGGTGAACAAGGAGGCCATGTCATTAGATTTTCTTCTTTTATACCCTTTCTTGCCAGCCACGCTGTGGAGTACTTGGACGCGTGTGATGGAGCATTGTCCTGCATGAAAATCATGTTTTTCTTGAAGGATGCAGACTTCTTCCTGTACCACTGCTTGAAGAAGGTGTCTTCCAGAAACTGGCAGTAGGACTGGGAGTTGAGCTTGACTCCATCCTCAACCCGAAAAGGCCCCACAAGCTCATCTTTGATGATACCAGCCCAAACCAGTACTCCACCTCCACCTTGCTGGCGTCTGAGTCGGACTGGAGCTCTCTGCCCTTTACCAATCCAGCCACGGGCCCATCCATCTGGCCCATCAAGACTCACTCTCATTTCATCAGTCCATAAAACCTTAGAAAAATCAGTCTTGAGATATTTCTTGGCCCAGTCTTGACGTTTCAGCTTGTGTGTCTTGTTCAGTGGTGGTCGTCTTTCAGCCTTTCTTACCTTGGCCATGTCTCTGAGTATTGCACACCTTGTGCTTTTGGGCACTCCAGTGATGTTGCAGCTCTGAAATATGGCCAAACTGGTGGCAAGTGGCATCTTGGCAGCTGCACGCTTGACTTTTCTCAGTTCATGGGCAGTTATTTTGTGCCTTGGTTTTTCCACACGCTTCTTGCGACCCTGTTGACTATTTTGAATGAAACGCTTGATTGTTCGATGATCACGCTTCAGAAGCTTTGCAATTTTAAGAGTGCTGCATCCCTCTGCAAGATATCTCACTATTTTTGACTTTTCTGAGCCTGTCAAGTCCTTCTTTTGACCCATTTTGCCAAAGGAAAGGAAGTTGAATAATAATTATGCACACCTGATATAGGGTGTTGATGTCATTAGACCACACCCCTTCTCATTACAGAGATGCACATCACCTAATATGCTTAATTGGTAGTAGGCTTTCGAGCCTATACAGCTTGGAGTAAGACAACATGCATAAAGAGGATGATGTGGTCAAAATACTCATTTGCCTAATAATTCTGCACTCCCTGTATATTAAAAAGCATGTTATACTGCATCTTCATTACAGCTAATGAATTAAACTCCATCTAAAATAGCGCTTACATTCCAGATCTGATTTTAAAAAGGGGAGAGTTTACCATCACTTTAATTGTAGTTATTTTATTTAGATTTATTTAAATTATTAGCCCATAAAACTTAACTACTGACTTTTAAATGCGGTACCTGTCTTGATAGGAGAGGCTGTTCCGCTCACTTTTTGGAAGACTTGTAATACCGGCGTTATGTAAGTCCAATTGAAAATATAGGATACACAATTGATGTAAGTGGGTTTGCGGTATTTTCGAGTCTGACCCAAAAAGTGAGCGGTACACTTGTACCTGCAAGACTCGTAATACCAGCGGTAAGAAAAAAGCAGCGTTGGGACCTCTCAACGCTTCTTTTTAAGGCTATCGCAAGACTCGTGATCTAGAGTCTTGATAAAGGCCTATTACGGGCCGAAACGCGTTGACCGATAGGTAAGCCTAATCCCTTCATCACTTTCTATCTGAGACGTTATTGCGCTATGTTGTTTTTCTATTTCCTTCTAGGTTGATGCATATCGTTCCATCACATTTTCTACTTGCAGTATACAGGAACTCTGTATTCTAATACCCCAGAACTACAAGCACCTTATATATATCACTTATATTTTTTCACCTCTGCGGGAATTTCTAACATTTGTCCTTATTTTTGAATACACATCCCCACGCATATCACCTGAACTTTGAGGATTTGATTTGTTTAGAGTTTTTGCGCTTTTTCACTTTTTTCATTTGGATATCATCTACTGAAAAAAAAATTTCATTTGGATATCACCTATTGACATTTTTTACCCATTTTTTCTCATTTGGATATCACCTACTGCCATTATTTTTTATCCCACATTTATCACCGGATTGTTTTTGTGCATTATTGTTGTTTTTATTATCATAAGGAGTTATTATCACAAGGAGTTAATTCACCCTGTCTTTCCCCACCATATTGTTCTTTAACCCCTTAATGACCACAGCACTTTTCCATTTTCTGTCCGTTTGGGACCAAGGCTATTTTTACATTTTTGCGGTGTTTGTGTTTAGCTGTAATTTTCCTCTTACTCATTTACTGTACCCACACATATTATATACCGTTTTTCTCGCCACTAAATGGACTTTCTAAAGATACCATTATTTTCATCATATCTTATAATTTACTATAAAAAAAATTATAAAATATGAGGAAAAATTGAAAAAAAACACACTTTTTCTAACTTTGACCCCCAAAATCTGTTACATATCTACAACCACCAAAAAACACCCATGCTAAATAGTTTCTAAATTTTGTCCTGAGTTTAGAAATACCCAATGTTTACATGTTCTTTGCTTTTTTTGCAAGTTATAGGGCCATAAATACAAGTAGCACTTTGCTATTTCCAAACCACTTTTTTCCAAAATTAGCGCTAGTTACATTAGAACACTAATATCTTTCAGGAATCCCTGAATATCCCTTGACATGTATATATTTTTTTTTAGTAGACATCCCAAAGTATTGATCTAGGCCAATTTTGGTATATTTCATGCCACCATTTCACCGCCAAATGCGATCAAATACAAAAAATCGTTCACTTTTTCACAAATTTTTTCACAAACTTTCGGTTTCTCACTGAAATTATTTACAAACAACGTGTGCAATTATGGCATAAATGGTTGTAAATTCTTCTCTGGGATCCCCTTTGTTCTGAAATAGCAGACATATATGGCTTTGGCATTGCTTTTTGGTAATTAGAAGGCCGCTAAATGCCACTGCGCACCACAAGTGTATTATGCCCAGCAGTTAAGGGGTTAATTAGGGAGCTTGTAGGGTTAATTTTAGCTTTAGTGTAGTGTAGTAGACAACCCCAAGTATTGATCTAGGCACATTTTGGTATATTTCATGCCACCATTTCACCGCCAAATGCGATCAAATTGAAAAAAAAGTTACATTTTTAAAAAATTTCGGTTTCTCACTGAAATAATTTACAAACAGCTTGTGCAATTATGGCACAAATGGTTGTAAATACTTGTCTGGGATCCCCTTTGTTCAGAAATAGCAGACATATATGACTTTGGCGTTGCTTTCTGGTAATTAGAAGGCCGCTAAATCCTGCTGCGCCTCACACGTGTATTATGGCTAGCAGTGAAGGGGTTAATTAGGGAGTTTGTAGGTAGCTTGCAGGGTTAATTTTAGCTTTAGTGTAGAGATCAGCCTCCCACCTGACACATCCCACCCCCTGATCCCTCCCAAACACCTCCCTTCCCTCCCCCACCCCACAATTGTCCCCGCCATCTTAAGTACTGGCAGAAAGTCTGCCAGTACTAAAATAAAAGGGTTTTTAAAAAAAATAATAATTTTTTTTTAGCATATTTACATATGCTACTGTGTAGGATCCCCCCTTAGCCCCCAACCTCCCTGATCCCCCCCAAAACCGCTCTCTAACCCTCCCCTCTGCCTCATTGGGGGCCATCTTGGGTTCTGGCAGCTGTCTGCCAGTACCCAGTTTGCAAAAAAAAAGTGCTTTATTTTTGTTTGTTTGGTTTTTTTCTGTAGTGTAGCTTCCCCCCCACACAGACAAACCCCCACCACCTTGCTGATCGTTTTTTTTTTTTAAACTTTTTAGCCATTTTTTAACTTTTGATTAACTTTTTTTATTAATGCCTTTTCTGTAGCATAGCGGTTCCCACCCGCTCCCTCCCCATGCACGCGCCCGCCCTCCCGTGCACGCGCGTCCGTGCGCGCCCCTGGCCATCCCCGCCCACGATCCCGCCCCCCCTGCACATCACCAAGGCCATTGATGGCCGCCACCCGCCTCCCGATCCGGCTCCCACCCACCAACGCATTGAGCCACCGATCTCTGGTGCAGAGAGGGCCACAGAGTGGCTCTCTCTGCACCGGATGGCTTAAAAAGGTTATTGCAGGATGCCTCCATATCGAGGCATCACTGCAATAACCGGAAAGCAGCTGGAAGCGAGCGGGATCGCTTCCAGCTGCTTTCCACACCGAGGACGTGCAGGGTACGTTCTCAGGTGTTAACTGCCTTTTTTTTGAGGACGTACCCTGCACGTCCTCGGTCGTTAAGGGGTTAATACACAGTACTATCCTCCATCATCGAGTGGCATTTTGGAAGTTATTTGTCTCTTTGAGATTCCTGTTTACTCATTGGTCTATCATAAGACAGTATTTAACCAAGTGGTTTTAATGCTTTTAACTCAGCGCAGTGCAAGTGCATTATCACTATTGCTGTAATCTGTGGATTTCTATGCATGTTTTTATTATTTTTTTCCTCATGGATCCATGAAGGTTTTTTAATGTAATCCTAGGAGTTTACTATTGTACTGTACTACCTGATTTTTATTGTATATATAATATCTGTTTCTATTTCTGATTTTATCTAATGTCCATTAAAGTGAATTTTAATCTTACTGTGTAAAGTGACATTTCACTGTGTAAAGTAACATTTACCTGAGTGTTTAGTAATTGTATTGTGTGAAGTAATATTCACCACGAGTGTCAAGTAATTTTCTCACTCAATTTTTTCCCCTTCACCATTTTTTTCCACTTCACCATTTCAATACCCTTTGCCTCCGTCTAGAGGCGCCTGGGGGATTACCACTCCAAATAACATTCACTACCCTGGTGGCTACTAGGTGTCACCACCCTTAGGCATATAGGGGTCTAGTTGGCGCAGGTCCAATATATCTTTTGAAGTGTGTAAGTATATATGTGTATTTGTGTATGCATATGAATGTATGTGCGGAGTGTTTTAAACTTACATTTCAATACAACACCATAGTTTATATCTAATAGAAGAACACCATTACCTGAGAGGAGGTTTAGCACACCTTTGGCTTAGCGCTAGAGCAACAGCCAACATGAGTTTTTTAGCATGTCCTTAAGGAAGTCTTTTATGTGAGGGATTTAGCAGACACCCACTGTTGGTAGACTTTAAATACTTTTAACTTGAATTGAATGCAAAAAAGCACTATTGATCTAACGTGATAGATAATTGCTCATAACAGCGCTAATATTTTTGCACTCCACTTGTAATCTATTCCTGTGTCTTTAGAACACTGCATTTTTTATCTTTTCTTGAGAAATAATTTTGTTGTTAAAACACAAGTGAATTACATTTTCTGAAATCTATTATAAAAAAATAAAAAATGATTAAATCTGCTATTCAACTCAAGGAAGTAAATACCTATAAAAACAGAACTTTTTGCTTAACATTTGGGTATTTGTTTCTGAAATCAGAAGCTTTAAGGAAATTACTTTTACTGTTTGTATCCTTAAATATACAGTTGTTATAAATAAGCTGGTTTTTAGTAGCTTTTCATAGCAGTACAACATGATCACATTATACGTCTCCATAGTCCACTGCAACTGCTAGAAAAAACAAGGTAAGTACATTTCCATATTTTTTGCCAATTACTTTTTTTTATGTGATATGAAAAATACTAATACAATGAAACATGTGCATCATATGTGTAAATTAAAAATGCTAATTCAGAGAGATGTTAAACTAAAGTCACTACCTAGGGAAATTTCTAAAACACTACAGAGTTGTTAATCCACTAATATAGACTTCCCTTTTCCACTGTAGATTTCCAAAAACTATTTTAATTCCACTCATGGGGCAGGAAAATGATAATTCACAGGAAAGATTTTCTATTCATGAGAGCTACAATATTGGGAAGAATATGCATTTAAATAAGGTTTGTTGGAGCATTTACCAGTATAAGTCAAGGACTGATGTTCCTTGCATTATGCAGTCGGCAGTGCATTCATCTGTGTGTAAGGTTGTAAAGAATGCATTTTTTATTTATTTTTAGATTATTGCAGGCAGTGAATAATATGCACACAATTTGTTGCTTATTTGTAAAGTAATATAACAATATATTTTTTTTTGTTATTTGCTACTTATGAATGACAGGAATCAACTCTGTAAAAGCTTATGATTCAGATAGAGAATGTAATTTTAAACAATTTTCCAATTAACTTTTATCACCAATTTTGCTTTGTACTTTTAGTATTCTTTGTTGAAAGCTAAACCTAGGAGGTTCATATGCTAATTTCTAAGCCCTTGAATGCCACCTCTTCTCTCAGGGCATTTTGACAGTTTTTCACCACTAGAGGGTGTTAGTTCATGTGTGTCATATAGATGACACTGGGCCCATGCACATGGAGTTCAGGTGAGCCAGGTCTGATTGGCTAAAATGGATGTCTGTCAACAGAACTGAAATAAGGGGGCAGTTTGCAGAGGATTAGATACAAGGTAATCACAGAGGTAAAAAATGTATTTCTATAACTGTGTTGGTTGTGCAAAACTAGGGAATGGGTAATAAAGGGATTATTTATCTTTTTAAACAATAAAAATTCTGGTGTAGACTGTCCCTTTAAGCAATAGATTATATGAAGATATTTGTTATTCTTTAAATTAGGTGTATTACCTGTAGCGCACATGGGAGTTGATCTAATCCTCTTCTTCTTCATAGACTCCAGGGCAGTGCTAATACTCCTATTTAGTGCAGCTCCCCAACATGCTTCAGATACATTAGCGCACCACATTCATTCTCCTTTAGCTCAGGCAGGGGGAAACACTAATCTTCTTTACCGCACTAATGTATCTGTTGCATGCTGGGGAGCTGCGCTAATAGGAGCGTTAGTGTGGTTCCGGAGTCTATAAAGAGGATTAGCGTGACTCTCTAATATGCTAAAGGTAAGTATCCAGGTAACAGGAGTAGCTAAAATTTACATTCATTTAAACAGAGAATGTAAATGTTAATGAGTATTCAGTATTCGGTTCCTTTCAACTGACCGAATAGTGCACCACACAAATAATCTAAAACATTAGTTTGTCTGAATGACTTATTCGAAGCAAATCATTCAGGGCTGCACAAGTCTAATTATTAGGCAATGTCTGATATGAGTAAATGGATTGGATAGAGGAAGACATTCTAAAGAACTTTCCTTTGCTTAGTACTCGGTATCCTTTGTTAAAGAGTAATCTTAGAAAAGCTCAGGAGCACTCACATGTCTCTAGCCATCTGGCAGCAGTTTTGTAACATTTTTTATAGCAATAATTTACATAGATATAAATACTGCTGTCATACAGTAGACTGTTAAAAACACATGCATGCTCCTAAACTCCTGTTAGCCTACCTAGCTTTACTCTAAAACAAAGGATATCAAATAAACAAAGCAAATTTGTTAATAAAAATTAATTGGAAAGCAGCTTAAAGGGACACTTAAGTCAAAATTAAACTTTTAATTTAATTCCATTAACAAAATGTGCAGTCTTTTTATATTTACACTTTTTGAGTCACCAGCTCCTACTGAGCATGTGCAAGAATTCACAGAATATAAGTATATGCATTTGTGATTGGCTGCGGACTGTCACATGATACAGGGGGAGTGAAAATAGACATAACTTTGCAATTTGTCAGAAAAAAATCTACTACTTTGAAGTTCAGACTAAGTGCTATTGTATTGTCTTGTTATCGTGCATTTGATGGTTATGAAAATCTACTGTATTTGCTTGTCCTTTAAAATAAAATGCTCTATCTGACTAATTGATTAGTTTAATTAATAATAATTTAGATTTAACTTTACTGTCCCTTGATCATATGATTAATAAAATTTAAAGGTACAGTCTACTCCAAACTTTTTTATTGATTACTTTTTACCTCTGTGATTACCTTATACCCATGTCTCTGGAGACTGCCCCCTTATTTCAGTTCCTTTGACAGACTTGCATTTTAGCCAATCAGTGTTGACTGACTCCACAGGAATGAACACAATGTTATCTGTATGGCACACATGTACTAGCACTCTCTAGCTGTGAAAAACTGCACTGTGATAATAGACGTCCTTCAATGGCTTTGAAATTAGAATATGAGTGTACCTAGGTTTAGCTTTGAACAAAGAATACCAAGAAAACATAGAAAATTTGATGATAAAAGTACACTGGAAAGTTGTTTAAAATTGGATTGTCTATCTGAATCATTAAAGTTTTCTTTTGACTAGACTGTCCTTCTAACATTAATAACAAAACCATCACTTTTCATTTTTTTCTTTCAGATGAAAATTAATGTAAAAACTGATGACTTAAAAGGATGAATATAGTTGCAGGTAATAAACTACTTCCTAATATATAGGATATTGCTTAAAATAGAGCCACTAAAGAAAAAAGCTAATAAATGTACTGTTCACATAGTGGCCCCCATTTACAAAGCTGCATATGATTTGTGGCAAAGACTTGTTCATTTAAATCCGCAATCAATAGTTAACAAGCACAGGTCTTAAGATGGCTGCTTCTTAAAAACTCTGCAAACTCAGAGGTTGCTGACATCAAACACCTCAGACTCATTTATCCAGCAATTGGCTGTATGAGATTAGGGGCACGTCTATTCAAGTGTATTCTTATGCAATGTTAAATTCAGGAAACGCATGGCTCTGAACTTGTGTGGACAGGTTCCCTTTCTAGGAACATGGTCTGTAGTCTCCTTGATAAATGAATGCTTGTGTCTCCATTTTAGGAACTTGATCAAACTCTAAGGGTGAGATTACGAGTTGAGCTCTAACAGTTACACACAAGCAAAAAGGGGTTTATCAAGGGTGTTTGTCGGATTTTTCCTCATATTTCAAGTTGAAAGTAAACACCATTGCTTGAGTGCAATTGAAGTTAACACAAGATGGGTTTGCACCACCTCAGAGCTATGCTTAACTGTTTTGTACAAAACACATGAAAAATACATTACAATATATAGTAACATTCATAATAACACCATCTGATAAAAACTATACAAAAAATTGCACAAATGTTATAAAGGCTCATTGTAATGAGGTCTTGGGTGTTAGAGAAAAAAAAGACAGACAAAGGCATTAATATAGAGATACATAAATATACATGTCTAAAGATGTATATATATGTATATATATATATATATATATATATATATATATATATATATATATGTGTGTGTATATATATATTTGTGTACATACAAATTTAAGTGTTTATATATACATTCATTGATTAGAAGGAGAGTTCGTGTCCCCCGTGTATTCCTTCCATGGGTTGGTTTGCACGGCCTTTCTGACTAAGAGATCATACAAAGATGACCAGTAGCCAAATTCTTTTCCCGCAACTACAATGACGTTTTTGACACCTTGCATGTCACGTGTTAATAATTGGCCATACAATTCTACTGACATTTAAGTACATTAGCTTAGTTGCGGCGAACGAGGCGTCAAATTTATAAATTTATCAATAATACGCCACTGCTCGTGACGGGTTAGACGTGTCTATTTCTGGGTTGATTTTTAGTACATAGTGACAGCGGACACCATTTCGCTCACGGCGAGTTTATCCATGTCTACAATGTTGGATTAATTGATGGCTTAGTACATCGAGCCCCAAGTGCTACTATTATATCCCCAATGCTAAATACTGTTATATGTAACAAACCATACCTTTATATTCCCTTCACATTGGTATAGCCCTTCTTAAAAAAACTCCTCCCCATTACAAAAAGTGAAGTAAATATATTAACTTAAAAATAAAATTAATCATTCTTGATAATCCCTGCCCTGAAGTACAGTTTATAGATGATAGACTGACAAAATTAAGTGTGCCTACTTGTTTGATTGGTTAATGTGAGTGATGGTGTGATTGAAGGGGAAGAGACTGGAAAAGTAATACAGAGAGGAGAGAAAGAGAGAGAGAGTAGGATGAGAGGGCAAGTGAGAGGGTGATGGGATAAAAAGAGTGAATCAGAGGACAGAGTGAGGAGAGAAAGTTGTGTATGTGTATGGAGTTAGGTTGAGTAGACCAGGAAAGAATAGAAAAAGATCAGTAGAGAGGAGTTGAGAATAAAACACCCCTAAATAGGTCATTTTGGTAGGATGAAGCATGATTTAGCAAAAGTATGTTTAAAAAATAAAATAAAAAGATCAAAGCCCCAGTACCAGTACAATAACCTTTTTATTAGAAAGCAAAGAGAGTTGTTCTAGTCACACAAAACTCAGAAGACAAGCAACTGTGTGAGGGCATGTTTTAAAGTACAAATGATGTGATTACTAATAAATTAATCCTGACACCTAGCCCTAGACAATGCCTCATTCTGAAAGGAAATAGCTGCTTTTGACTTTAGAAGTTGCCACCTATACTGAAAGTTTCAATACTGCAATAATGGCTACAGAAAAATTAGGTAAACAAGATCCAGCAGAAGAAATTAGCCTCCCAGTGGAGAGTGCGATACATAGATAATCAAATGTTCATCTTCAAATGTAAAAATCTGTTCTCTCTATACGTTCATCCCATTTCAAAGAGCAACAGTTATTTTATATACAAAAATAAACCTAAGGAAGCATTTAACATACATTTTATTCACTGATGCAAGTGATATAAAGACTGTTGTGCTACCCTCTTATATAGATGTTTGAATCTTATAACTCTATAGATAATTTCACTGTAACAGTAATGTTGTATCGTCAAAAGGTTTTAAATAAATGTATTAATGTATCATGGACTCTCAGTCAGAGAAAACAAAACTGAAATTGTCCACAGTCATATACACACACGTATACTGATGTATACC